>NC_081410.1:314167618-314485118 GCF_030272615.1 Cryptomeria japonica
GTTTCAAGAATCATTACAACTTTATAAACAGATTTTTCATTCTATATTAGAAAAAGAAAATAAATGTAATATATTGAGCTCTATGCTTGCAATAGGAAAACTACCCTTGAGGGATTCTAAAGGTTCTAGGGTGAAGATCCTTTCAATAAAGGAAGTCAAGTTGTATGGAGAACATTGAACAATCAAGATTTGAAGATTTGTTGACAATGTTCACCAAATATTATGGATCATCTACTTTGGTTGATTATTTTTTCTTCTATCCAACTTGACTTCATCGTCAACTACCTCTTTGCACATGCTCTAGCAAAGGGAGGTTAAGCTACAAGTCAACCTAAGTATCTCTTTTCCCTAACTCCTTTGCATATGTAGGTTTGATTTTTTTTAATTATAGTATAATTTTTGTATATGTCCTTATTTTGCAATTCGCATTCATATAAATTGCTCTACTTATAGCCCTTAGAATAATTAACTCTATTGTCTTATGCATAACCATGCATCTTAATGATCCTTTTCACTGACCCCCTTGTTACCCTTTAAGTGTGTCGTTCAGAACACTTCTTCAGTACTCCACAATTTAAAGCTTAAAATGTTTAAGACCTTATTTGATCTTATAAATAATTGGTGAACTCAATGTGAATATAACCCTTGCTTTGGTTAAAAGATTTCACCCTCTTCTAGGTCAAGTTTTCCTTTCAAATTAATTTTTTCTTCTATTTGTACTCAATTTCCTCATCTTTCTATTCCAAAAATTGATCTCTATTTGTGCTTTGTAGGGATCCTTCATATTCTCCCCCTATTCATTCCTCTATGGTTCCAACTTCTCTTCTAAGGCATGCAATCAAGCTCAATCCAACATCTTTATTAACAAAAAGTAAAATATGATCATCCCTATCCTACCATTGAAGTTGGTAAACACTATCGTTTCTCATGCTTATAATAAAAGTTAAATGCTTCATATGCTAAAATAAAAGTTAAAAATGACTAATTTTCTTTAATAAGTTCCCTCGTTGCACTCAAATTAATGTCCTCATGGTCTTCTCACTCGCCTTTGTCCTCACTAACCCTCTTATGTGTGATTAATTTAATAAGGATACGTGCTACTTAGTGTTTGTTTAATTACTAGTGTGTTATTCTACTTAACAATTTGATTTGAATTTTAAATGATAATGAGGAGCATAAATTTAGATATATGCTAAGAAAATAAAACCACAAGCATTTTGAATTAAAATAACAGTTGAAATGAATAGTGTTAAGGAAGGAGATGTGCTTATTTTTTTAGTTTGTAAAGTGTTGAAGATGAGAATAGGAGCAATCAAGGTGTTTTGGAGGTGTTTAGAGGTTTTAGGAACTTTGTCATTAAATATGACATGTAAGGTATGCTATTGACTGTAAAGTTCTGATGCCAATAGCTAACAAGATGAGGAGGGGGGTGGGGGGGCGGTGAATCATAAAAACTTAATCCTTCATAAAATCAACAGATTCAACCTGAGTAACTTATACTTCAACAATATAACCAAAAACTACTAAACATGCAAACTCATAAACACATAATCATTATAACACATATAACATCAGATTTAACGTGGAAACCCAAATAGGGAAAAACTACTGTGGGATTTCGGACCCACTAAGAAATATACTTTTCTAGAGTATGCTCGGTTAAAAGCAAATCCTGTTAAAGATTACAAACACATTGCTAGATGTGACCCGGTTAAGGGATTTCTCTCAGATCTGTTAGAATCTTCACTTTGTTAGAAGTGACCTTGTTAAAGGATTTTAAACATTCAACTAGAATGTCACCTTGCTAGAGGATTTACAAATAAGACTGTTAGGTCCAGTTGGTTAAGAGATTTCCTGTTACTTACAGAATAAACAATAGTAATAATATATATCTGCAACTTCACATCCAAAATGTTAAAACAGATTCTTATTTGCTCAAAACAATCTTGTCATAGGACTTATCTTGTCCCTCTGCTGGGCTCCTTACTCTGTTATTCAAAACAGGTCTTCAAGCTTCTATGCTCGGTAATCACTATGTAGCATCCCTGTGCTTACACTTGTCTCCATGCATTGTTCATCAACAATTCCTTATTTATAAACAATTGCTAACCACTTAATCTCCTTGATCACATTTCCCATGATCAATCTTAGCCGTCAGATCTTCAATCTTGACCAGGTTCAATGTATCCTTCGATCTGAAAACGTTTTACCTTGCTTAGGGACTTGCATTCATTTCTTGGAGCTTGCACAAGGTTATTGTGGTTCAATCTACACTATAGATCTTCCTCTCGATTTTCCATTGCCATAGATCCTTAACAAACTTCATGCACGACATACCAATCATTTAATCATCTCCAGCTCATCAACATCCTTCATTAAATAATGCTTTTATCCATCCAATGCGATCTGTCATAACTCGGTTGCAACTTGGTAAATACTAAACTTTACTCGATAGACTTTCCGCCTTCATTAATCGATATCGATAACTTTAGGGTTTACTGACTACGTTCCTTAGGGTTTACCAACTAGGTTCTTTGCTTGATGACATAGTATAGTATTAACCTTTCAATCAACAACATATGTAGGATATCAAAACAATCTAAACATCATGATCTCATCATTGTCTAACTCGGTAATAGTTGCCCATTGAATATCTTATTTCTCTTCAAATCAATCTTCTCAAGATATGGCAACATCATACTGAATCAGAAAATCAATTTCTTGACATCAATGACAAAATAATGTTATAAAGATAGTTATCATCATTTTTTAGTTATATTAAATAATCTTCAACAACCTTCTCAATATCCTTAATGAATATCAACAATCTCCTTTCTATTGAAATGCCAACAATCTCCCCCTTTGGCATTGATGGCAAAACCAACTTTTAAATGGTAATACCAACAAGATATTCAAATTCATTCGGATTTAGATTGCTGTTAGACTTATCCTGTTATTCTTGAGCTGTTAAAATCTTTTAATTCTTCTCCCCTTTGTAATCTTCTCCCCCTGTCATTAGTCTTCTGTTATTTTCATCATTTAGGACTTTACCATTTAGTCTTCTCCCCCTTTGACAACAATGCCAAAAAGTAAAAACTAATTCATGATTTCTTCCACTGTGAAGTGATTTGCTTTGCTATGTATCATCTCAGTCTCGGTCAGAGCAACTTGTCTCTATTCACTATTTCCTGCACACCTTTAGAAAACCATCTAAAGTGCGTAAATCAACATCAATCCACACATAATATTCTATAGATTCATCGAATTGACGCTTTCACCGAACTCTGTCAGTGAGTAGAAGATAGGGGAAGGACCCCTAACTTGCTTCTGAGATACTCAAAAGTGTCCCTTGGCGGTGGCTTTGTGAAAATGTGTGCTAATTGCTCATTTGAACTGATATATTCCAACACAACTTTCTTTTCTTGAACTTCTTATCTGAGATAATGATACTTTATAGATATATGCTTTGTCTTAGAGTGCATTACCGGATTATTTGAAATGTTAATGGCACTAGTATTATCACAGAATATAGTCACTGACTTGGTAACCTTTTCATTTATACCTTCCAACAGTTGTTTGATCCATGCTATATTTGTACAATTCAATGCTGTAACAACATATTCAGCTTCAGCTGTTGACTGTGAAATACATCCTTTTTTCTTGCTAAGCCAACTCACTAGTCTTTCTCCTAAAAAGAAAGCTCCACCACTTGTGCTTTTCCTTTCATCAATGTTGCCTACCCAATCAGCATCAGTATAAACTTTTAAATCAAAATCATTCCTCTTTTCATATACTAAGCCATAATCTTCAGTACCTCTTAGGTATCTGAAAATTCTCTTGATTGTTGTCATATGGGTTTCCTTGGGATCTGCAGAGAATCTTGCAACAATACCTACTGCATGTGCTATATCCGGTCTACTATGCACAACATATTGCAACTTTCCAATCATAGATCGGTAAAGTGTCTCATCAACAGATGCATATTCATCATTCTTTGATAGTTTACAGTTGGTAGTCATAGGAGTACTTACTGGTTTAGAATCTTCCATTCCAAATTTCTTCAAGATTTCCTTTATGTACTTGGATTGAGTAATGAAAATCTCATCTTTCATTTGCAGTATCTATAAACCTATAAAATACTTTATCTCACCGATTAGTGACATCTCAAATTCTTTGCACATTTCATTTCCAAAGTTCTTGCATAAGGAGTCATTACCACAAAAAATAATATCATCAACAAATATGGCTGAGATCAGTATTCCATTGTCTTCATCGTTCTTCATGTACATATTGTTGTTTTCACTTGTCCTTATAAAACCAATCTTGATCAAATAAGAGTGCAATCTTTCATACCATGCTCTAGGTGCTTGTTTCAGACCATATAAAGCTTTGTTTAATTTACATACATGATCTTTACTCTTTTCTTCAACAAATCTTTTAGGTTGTTCAATGTAAACTTGTTCTTCTAGTATACCATTCAAAAATGCAGATTTAACATCCACTTGATATATTTTGAAATTTTTGAAAGCAGCATATGCCAACAATGTTCTTACTCCCTCAAGTCTAGCCACAGGTGCAAAAGTCTCACCATAATCTTTTCCTTCTTTTTGAGCATAACCTTTGCAAACTAGTCTTGCTTTGTTTCGAATGACCTCGCCTTTTTCATTTAGCTTGTTTCTGAAAATCCACTTTGTACCGATTACATTTTTGTCTTTCGGTCTTGGGATTAGTGTCCATGTGTCATTCTTCTTGATTTGATCAATCTCTTTTGTCATAGCATTTACCCAATCTTCACTGTTAAATGCCTCTTTTACTATTCTTGGTTCAAATTCAGATATCAGACATATGTTCTATACCAGTTCGTTCCTTGTCATCACTGGATCATCCTTATCTCCTATAATCTGACTTGATGCATGATGTCTTCTGACATATTTGGTTAATATAGGCTCGATAGGTTCTGTATGATCTTCTTCATCACTCGGTAACTGGACATTATCTTCATTTTCTTCAGCAACTTTCTCGGTAGAACTTCTCGGTTGAACATAAACAAATTCTTCATAATTTTTTTGTTCTTTGGAATTTCCTTCATCATTACTTTCTGCAAATTCATCAATTTTCACATTTGCACTTTCCACTATTTTATTAGATGATTTGATCAGACATTTAAATGCTTTACTTCTAGAAGAATAACCAAGAAATGTTCCTTCTTCACTTTTCTGATCAAACTTTCTATTTCTGTCATCTTTGTGAGCATAACATCTACTTCCAAAGATTTTAAAATAACTTACATTAGGTTTCTTGTCATACCAGATTTCATATGGTGTCTTCATAGTTCCTTTCTTCAGTTGTACTCGTTTTAGGGTGTAAACAACAATGCTGATTGCTTCTTTCCAAAATGTTTGAGGTACCTTCTTTTCTATCATTAGGGTTCTGGCACAATCTACAATTGATCTGTTTCTTCTCTCAGCTATCCCATTTTGCTGTGGTGTTCTTGGTGCAGACACTTGCCTTTTACCATGATCATTGCAGAATAAGTTAAATTCATCAGAAGTGAACTCTCCTCCTCTATCAGATCTAAGACATTTCAGCTGTCTTCCTGTTTCATTTTCAACTCTTACCTTGTACCATATAAACATTTGAAAAGCTTCTGATTTTTCTTTTAAAAACATAACTGACATCATCCTCGAGTAATCATCCACAAATAATATGAAATATTTATCACCATGATAACTTTGAACTTTCATGGGACCACAAAGTTCAGTGTGTACTAGATCTAAAATTCCTTGAGAAGTGTAGGACTTACTTGTAAAGCTTGATCTTGTCATCTTACCCATATGACATCCTCAACACATAGCATTCTCAGGTTTTTCCAGACTCGGTAGACCTCTTCCTCGGTGCTTTTTACTTATTTTGATCAGATTATCAAAATTTACATGACAAAACCTTTTATGCCATAACCAGGTATCATCTATCTTAGCATAAAGATACTTGTTCCGAGTTGAGTCAAGATGAAATGTATTACCTCTTGTTTGTGTCTCGGTAGCAGCTAACTTTCTATGCTTGTCATGAACTTTGACAATTCCCTTTTGAAATTCTAATCGGTATCCTGTATTGTTTAGCTGTGCTACACTCAACAAATTGTATTTCAAACCTTCAACCCAGTATACATCATCACCATTAACATTTTCAAGAAGTGGGATAGAACCTTTACCTTTCACCGGACATGGTGCATCATTACCAAATCTTACATCACCTCCATCATAATCTTCTAATCTAACAAACTTGTATTTATCACCTATCATATGATGTGAGCATCCACTGTCTATGATCCAAGAGTCATTGTTATTTATGTGAGATATTAGGGCTTTTTCTTCATAACTTTCTTCATCTGATCCATCTTTAATAGCCACATAAACAACTTCCTTAGTATTAGTTTCATCAGATTTATCATCGTTGGATTCCTCATCAGCTACTAGGCATGTCTTTCTGTCTCTCCTTCTGAAGTCTCGGTGTCCTCTGTATTGGTTGTCTTTCTGCCTGTTATCTCGGTATTCTCTCTTTTCACTAGATTCTTTGTCAGGACAGTTAGAATCCATATGACCTATTTTATCACAATTGAAACATTTTAAAGGTAGCTTTCCTTTATACTTGTCTTTGCCTTTCGGTAACCTTCTGACTAATAATGCTTCAAACTCTTCTTGCTTCTTGATTTCCTCATATAGTTTGTGCACTTCTTCCACGTTCTTACGAAATCTTTCACTTGCTCCACTGTGATTCCCTTAAGAGTGCTTACTCATTCTATCATTGTAATTATCAGATTCACCAATATGAAAAGAACTGAATGCAGATTCTACTTTATTTACCGAAGACCCACTGTTATCAAAATTACTTAACTCAAATGCATGTAGCTTACCAATAGTAGCATCCAAAGAAACTGACATGTTAGGTACAAACCTTAGTTCATTGATTGCAGAGACTCGAATGGCATAAGCAGGTAGAAGGGTTCTCAACAACTTACTTGTTACATCCTTTTCTTCAATAGTTCCTCCTGCTCCTTTGATTTGATTGACAGTCTCCTTTAACCTTGTATTGTATTGAGTTATGTTCTCACCTTCATTCATTCTCATGGATTCAAGTTGTCCTCTTAGACTCTCTACTTTTGCTCTTTGGACATGTTCATCACCGCCATACACAGATATAAGCTTAGTCCACATTGCTTTTGCATCATTGCAGCCTTCTAGATCATTAAACTCTGAGTCGATCAATGCTGATGTTATTTCAATCATAGCTTGAATATGTTCTTGCTTTGCCTTTATCTCTTCCAAGGTCATCAGGTTGGTGCTTGGTGGTATGTAATCATTCTCCAAATAATATGTTGCATATTCTCCAATTCCTGATAAATGCAACTTCATCATTTTTTGCCATGTGGAGAAACTTGACTTGTTCAGCTTTGTTGCATCCCTTTTATACATCTTCGGATCTTTGCCTCAAGTACCTTTAAACTTTTCTTCCGGAGTACAAAGCTCTGATACCAATTGTAAAGTTCTGATGCCAATAGCTAACAAGATGAGAGGGGGGGTGAATCATACAAACTTAATCCTCCATAAAATCAACAGATTCAACCTCAGTAACTTATACTTCAACAATATAACCAAAAACTGCTAAACATGCAAACTCATAAACACATAATCATCATAACACATATAACACCAGATTTAACGTGGAAACCCAAATAGGGAAAAACCACTGTGGGATTTCAGACCCACTAAGAAATATACTCTTCTAGAGTATGCTCGGTTAAAAACAAATCCTGTTAAAGATTACAAACACATTGCTAGATGTGACCCGATTAAGGGATTTCCCTTAGATCTGTTAGAATTTTCACTTTGTTAGAAGTGACCTTGTTAAAGGATTTCAAACACTCAAATAGAATGTCACCTTGCTAGAGGATTTACAAATAAGACTGTTAGGTCCACTCGGTTAAGAGATTTCCTGTTACTTAAAGAATAAACAACAGTAATAATATATCTGCAACTTCACATCTAAAATGTTAAAGCAGATTCTTATTTGCTCAAAACAATCTTGTCATAGGACTTATCTTGTCCCTCTGCTAGGCTCCTTACTCTGTTATTCAAAACAGGTCTTCAAGCTTCTATGCTCGGTAATCACTATGTAGCATCCCTGTGCTTACACTTGTCCGCATGCATTGTTCATCAACAATTCCTTATTTATAAACAATTGCTAACCGCTTAATCTCCTTGATCACATTTCCCATGATCAATCTTAGCCGTTAGATCTTCAATCTTGACCAGGTTCAATGTATCCTTCGATCTGAAAACGTTTTACCTTGCCTAGGGATTTGCATTCCTTTCTTGGAACTTGCACAAGGTTATTGCGGTTCAATCTGCACTATAGATCTTCCTCTCGATTTTCCATTGTTGTAGATCCTTAACAAACTTCATGCACGACATACCAATCATTTAATCATCTCCAGCTCATCAACATCCTTCATTAAATAATGCTTTTATCCATCCAATGCGATTTATCATAACTCGGATGCAACTCAGTAAATACTAAACTTTACTCGGTAGACATTCCGCCTTCTTTAACCAATATCGATAACCTTAGGGTTTACCGACTAGGTTCCTTAGGGTTTATCGACTAGGTTCTTTGCTTGGTGACATAGTATCGTATTAACCTTTCAATCAACAACATATGTAGGATATCAAAACAATCTAAATATCATGATCTCATCATTGTCTTACTCGGTAATAGTTGCCCATTGAATATCTTATTTCTCTTCAAATCAATCTTCTCAAGATATGGCAACATCATACTGAATCAGAAAATCAATTTCTTGCCATCAATGACAAAATAATGTTATAAAGATAGTTATCATCATTTTTCAGTTATATCAAATAATCTTCAACAACCTTCTCAATATCCTTAATGAATATCAACAATCTCCTTTCTATTGAAATGCCAACATTGACTTGCTAGGTGCAATAATGACTTGTTAGGCACAATAGTGCCTTATTAAGTGCATAGTTGTCTTGCAAGTGACCTATTGGGTGTGTTGGTGACTTGATATAGATGATTGTTTCTTTTTTGCATGGCTTTGGAAATTAATGGAGTTTTTGGCCAAAAATAGATCTTCCTTGTGGTGCTTGGAGGGTTGGAGTAAGTGTTACCATGTTTATGAGCTTGCATCTATCATGCCCCTATTTGTCTTGTTTTAGCCTCAAGTAGGGTAGTAATTTTGAATTGCAAATAGTGTGAGGAGAAACCTTGAAGGATTTTAGGTTGATAATGGTGTGTAGTGCAATGCATGTAAGACAAGGGAGATGAAAATAACTTGAGGTATGCCGAGGGTTTAATATTGGATTCCCTTGGAGTGGCTATTCTACAAGGGTAGGTTTTATCATTGAAGGTATGCAATAAATAGAGCATTAAGTGTTAGAGGAATGGGGGAGAAAACTTCAAGTGAGTGACAATGCAAGAAGTGTCCAAGAAATAGAGGTGGGGGGGGGGAAGGGAGAGAGTGAAGGAGAGGAGGAGGGACTTGCCCTCATCGAATATTTTTAATAGCTAATGATGATCAATTTCCCTATAGGATGAAACATTCATATTTGCTACAATTTTCCCTTGTCAAATGTCAATATCTTAGATTAGGAGCAATAAACATGTCTTAAATAAGACCTTTAGTGAAGAAGGGAAGGAGAGAGGTACATTGCCCTTGTTGAATATATTTAATGCTCAATGATTATCAATGGCCATCTAGGGTGAAGAGGTTGTTGGAACCCTAAAATTTGCAATTTTTAGAATTCCAAATTCCAAGACAAGGAGCAAGAAAAATTCTAAATATATATATACATATATATATATATTGAATAGGTACAAGTAATATATTTTATATTTGTTGCACAATATGAAACCATAACATAAACACAATAATGGGCATAAAAAATGGAGTGTGAAGCACCAAAGGGGGTATTTACATCATTTAAAGACCATTTATCCATTATATACCCATAAAATAGCCTTAAAATACCTCTAATATGCCTAAACAACTTGTAAAGTGACAATTAATTACATAAACTAAGGCAATTTCGGGATTTGGAATTATTTTTATTTAAAAAGGGGGTGTCTTTTCACCTAAAGGGGTATGAAAACCATTCAAACACATATATATGTGTGATATAATATGAGAGAAGAGAGAAGAGGTGGAGGCAATTTTGTACTTTAAAACTTTTTATCAAAAATAACCAGTTGCATTTTCTTTCTCATAGGTGTTGAGAGTTAACATATTTTTAGAAGGTAGTTGCTTATGATATTATCTAAAAGTGGATAAGGTTATTCGTGTTCTTCCAGTAAAATTCTGTGTTTCATATTGTAGATTTGGATAAAAAAAGATTTACTCGTGAATTGTAATTGTTCCTTGTATTTCTTCCTTGGATGGTCTCTTAAAAGTTAGGGTTAAATCCATTCAAGCAGTTTACAATATAGACATTGAAGTAGAGCTCATAAGAAATAGTAACTGACAGACTCATCGAGAGGTGGTGGGTTTAAAAACTGTCTCATCAGTTTACACAATAAGTCCTGAAGAAATATAAGACTCTGTAGCCCATATAAGAGGAAAGGCACTGATCATTTGTAAACAAACCCTTTAACCATACCAATTACCCTTTACTTTTAAGCATTAGGATTAGTAGAGTAGGTATAGTAGGTAATTTAGCCAAAGTGTAACATATATACTTTTGTAAGATACATAGATCAATACACACATCTGAAGTCAGTTTGTTTAAGAAACTTATGCCATTCTAAGACTAGGAGATATCAGATTAAGACACTAAATCTGCTATAAAAAGCATTAGTTGAAGGAACAACTAGTGAGTAGGTATACCCGCCTAGGTCCTGCAGAGCCTAAAGTGAGAGAGTTAATAACCAAATAGGTTCACTCTATAAGTTGGCGAAGTCAATTGGAAGGTTTGAGCATAGGAGTTGGCATTTCCTTAGAACCTATCCAATCTATTGATTTGAGACCCAACAGAGGTCATGATGCTACAAATTTTACTTGTTGAATATGAGTTGATATCTTAGATTAGGAGCAATAAACAATCTTAAATAAGAACTTTAGGAAAGGATGGAGGGACTTTCCCTTGTTGAATGTATTTAACACCCAATGATGATCAATGGCCCTCTAGGATAAAAATGTTATTATGCAACAACTTGCCTTTATTGAGTATGAATTAATATATATTTGGTTAGGAGAAATAAACCTATCTTAACTAAGAATTTATGTGATAGTATTAATCATAATTTTTTTTTAAGTAGATGTCAAAATAAAAATGCAAGTAGCAAGAAGAAGAATGTTTTTTATTAGAGGAAAAATAGGTTTTGAAGGGACCCGAAACCATTTACAACCAGAAAAAGATAGGAATTGGAATCCTCAACCAGAAAGTTATCCGAATAAAAGGAAGAGGAAAGCACCTGACAACGATGGGTAAAAAGGACACCCATAACAAAAAACAATAAAGCTGCAGAAAGAACAACCTGCAGCCAACCAAAAATCATCCCATACCCAAGAACCATCAAGGTTTACATTTAAAATTTGCTCTTATGCTATCGAAGAGTCATATCAAAAGAAGGCTTAAAGGACTTATCTTTTTTTCCTTTAATAGAAATCCACCCCTCTTCCACTTGCACTGTCTTAACATGCCAATCTAATGCACTAAAATTCTGAGAGTGAGAGCCATGAGCCATTGTCTTAGCGTTACTAGAACCAACAGACAACAAATACAAAACCCCAGCATCACCAGTCCGCCTCAGTCCGATAGACACAACCTCACCAGAACCAACAGATGACAAAACCCCAACATCAGCAAGAAAGTCAACAAATTTGGTAAAAGAAGGACTACTAGCCAAATCATAATCATTAGAAGAAGCCTCTCGAGTCTCCTTCACATGAGAGACATCAGAAGACACATGCACAGTTTCAACAGCCCCACCAAGAGAGACAACTAGAGGGGATGCTTCAGGATCCCATGGTTCCAAAGCAACCACCTCAAAAAAACTCCTAGGTTGATCAGGTAACTTATTCTCAAACCCACAATGCTCAGTAGCATGCCTAGTTTTAAAACATCTTCAGCAACGAAAGGGAATCCCTTCATATTCCAAAGATTGGAACCAAGAACCCTTCAAAGAATTAAGTAAAATTTCAGCAGGTGGCCCATTTGAGATATCCAGGTCAACAAGTATGTGGGCAAATGTGGACTGAAAAATATCAGAGGATTCAACATCCACCATCAAAAAATCACCAAGGGCATCTCCCACTTCCTCTAAAAGAGAATCATTCCATAAATGAAGTGGGAGATTAGGAAGCCGAACCCAGGTCAAAATCTTATTAAACATTTCAGTAAAATCAAAGTGCCAAAGCTTAATCATCAACAAAAATTTATCATCCCAGCTAAAAAAGTGATCACATAAAATTTGTCTCTATCCTGGGCATTATCAAACTTTGCAACGAAAAACCCCTTAGCCACGGGGAGAATATGAACTTTACTCATAATAAGAGGCTCCCAGTGTTCAAATATCCAAGCATGCAGCTAAGGAAAAGAAGGCCAAAACCCCATAAAGCGGCATATCACACCATATAAAGAGAGGATAGAAGTATTATAAACAATTTCCTCTGTCGTATCATCTTTCAGATTGACAAATATGGGCTTAGTAATCGGAGTGCACCCACCAAACGGTCTAGGTCGTGGCTTCTGAGTCACACCAGGCTGGACACCATCAACATTGGGATATGAACATTGGGGAGGAGCCCATCGCACCCAAAACCCTAGTAGTAGCATCCAAGGGCCGAGAGGCATCAAAGTCCCCCTAGACATGAGGATCCACACTAGGTGTCGTCCAGGCATCACCCTGCACAACCAACACAACAACAAAGGAGGAAGAGTTTGAATTTTTTTGGGCGAGAGACATCGCAGACCTGATCTAATCCAAGTAAGTTAGAAAGTGTTGGATTGTTAGGCATGAAAGAAGAATAATGTAACTTGTATCAAAGAAAACCCATTTGAACAAGTCTTATTACATAATGAGAAGACCTCATAAATGATGTATCATTGTTTTCAACACTTGTACAATATGGAAATAATCTATTTCCATACTCAAACTTGTAATACTTGTGATACAATCCCATTTGATACCAAACCTTAATCTCAAGGCCTCTATACATGGGAGATCTATCATCTAGGAAACCACTTTTGATTCTTTACAATCATAGGGTTCCAAAGTAGTTGGCCAAGTTATGGTAAATAGGACATCTATAATCTAATGCTACCTTTCATGTATGCAAGTGTTACTCCCATCCTTTGACTAATCAATGAGTCCAATTAATTTCTTTGCTTAGAAGATACATCTCTTGTTCCAAGTGCATTTGCACAACAAGAAAATGACAACCTAAGATGTTAGACTTGTATGAATATTATTATCATTGATGTCAAACCAATTATCCGGTTTGGACCAGACAATATATGCAGTTCAATGTTACCCGGTTTGGTCTAGATGTTGTATGCAATCGATATGTGCAGTTTTTTATATGAGTAGGCAATGCACGTTCTGGTATAGCTATTAAGCTATTGGATGCGATGCAATGAGATATACTTTATCTAATGGATCAATTTATGGAAGTTCTTTGTTAGTTATGTGTTCTGGAATTTTGAGTTCACATTGGTCCCTGTATCAGTTATGTGTTTCGGTATTATGTATTTTGGTCATGTCAGTTGTATCTCTTCAAATTTTGTGTTGCGGTATTCTCAGTATGCATGAAATCTGTATCTTTGGAGTTTGGAGATGTTGTGTTTGAGTTTTGTGATAATGGGTTAGTATCTTTGGGTCTGGATGACCCTGTCCCATTACGGTAATCTCGGTATATGTATTGGCAAATAAATTATGAAGCGTGTAAAGATCTTGTAGAGGCCGATGTGGTTGTCTTGTTTATGTTTTTATTGGATAATGTGTTGAGCTAGGCCGAAACATTATCTTGGTGTATATGTCCTCTGGTATATATGTAGAATCATGTGATGTGTGATATAGAAAGGAAGTGTATGAGGTGTGTGTGTGTGTTTGAGTAGCAAAGGAGACATAACAGTGAAGATAGTAGAGAAGTAGTGAGTTGTGGACAATGAAGGTAGTTAGTGTAGAATTAGAAGTGCAGATAGTATTGCAATATTGCAGTAGTCCTTTACCAAACCTGCTGCAAGCGCTGAAGGACAGTTGTAGAGTTTGAGAATTGTAATTTGAGCTTAATCTAAGAACCAATCTCATGCATTTGGAGATGCAATCCTCTTTAGTTCAACCATTTCTATTGTAGTGAGCATTTCAACAGTTAGCCATCTTTTGTATCTTTGCAGTGAGCAATCCAACAGTGAACTATTTTTGTAATCTAGCAGTGAGCCACTTTTTTTGTAAAACTCTATATAACTAGTTATCTTATCCTGAGAGTTAACACTCTTCGTGGTTTTTCCCATTTGGGTTTTCCATGTATAAAATCCGGTGTTACTTTTGTGGCTATGATTTTCATGTTTATTCTACATTTGATATTTCATGTGTGTTAAGCATATTTGGTTAGTTTGATTAGAAAGTTTAAGTTCAGTGAAAGTTTTAGTGTTTGTGGGAATACTGATTTACGCCCCGCCTCCCCCCCTCTTAGTATTATGGTCCCTTCAACCAATCCAACAATTGGTATCAGAGCCTTGGTCCCTTGCTTGGAAGCTTAATTGCTTGAAGGAGATCCATGTTGGTTGAATCATGACACCTATGTGCATGACTGGAGAGTTTCAGTTTGATGAAGACTTGTAGATAGCTCTTGAAGATTTGGAAAGTGTTGAATTAAAGTATGAGGAATTGAAAGAGAATGTGAAGGTAGCAAATGAATATGTCGATAAGCTGAGTGAGAAAATTCAGGAATTCAAATTGAGGCATAAGGAGGTTAATAATCAATTGAAGTAGGTGAATGAGACTATTAAAGACCCAATTCAGAAGATTGAGGAGAAAGACAAGACAGAGCAATCCCTGAAAGAATCAATCAAGCTGAAATATGAAGAATGTGGTAAGCTAGAGAAAGAAGTGAAGAAGCCGAAGGAAAAAAACAAGGTCCTTGATAGTAGAAATCTCCTGGAAGATTTGATGAGCATGCAAAAACTTAATTTGGACATGACTGAACTTGGATTTCAACTCGGTGGATGTTCGAATCATAATGGTAAGGACAAAAACAAAGAAGTTAAAGTTGAGGTTGAGAAGAAGTCAGAAGATCAAGGAAAATTCTGAAATCAGAATTCTAATGCAAGAAGACTACCAATTCGTCAACCTAATGCACAAAGGTACCCATCTTTTAATGGTTTTTTTTTTTAATGCAATAAATTTGGATATAAGGCTACAAACTGTAGAATCATTTAGTGTTATAGTTGCAAGAGGTTTGGTCATAAAGAAAATCACTGTAGAAATCATATTGCGAGTTAGAGTTATAATCCGGTTGAAGCAAACAAGATGAATTGCAACTTTCATGGATACTATTACACTTGCAATGGCTATGGTCATAAGGCTAATCACTGCAGATATAGATCTCATCTGATAAACTCTATAAGGAAGGTTATCATTTGTTTCAAGTGCAAGCAGTCCAGGCATTATACTAATCAATGTAGAAATGGAAATGCAAAGAAATTTGTTGAGAAGAGTGTGATGAAGAATGATGAATCAAAGAAGAAAGAAAATTTGGTCTGAAGAAAGAAGGATGTGAACAATGGAAGTGAGCCCGATGTACCGAAATCTAGTGCAGACACCTCTTCCTCCGGTAGTTGAGTATACTGCTTTGACTAAAGGGGAGTTCTATTCGGAAGGAAAAATATTCCACTCTTCATTGTCTGAGTGGATCATGTCATTGGTCTGGCATGACTGTGTTTTAGAGGCTATTCGGTAATCAAAGAAGTTTTGCTGACATCATCGATAAGACAATTTTTGGCATCAAAACCCTAAAAGGAAGCTTTTGGCGAGATAAGTATTGGTTTTTCGATTTCATTATCAATCATTTGTGCTTAAAAATATTGTGAACAGGAGAGGAGCAGTAGAGGAAGAGAGCAATGCGAGAAATCATGGAAGGTATGATGATCGTTGAAGAATCTAGCAGCGAGTTTCAGGTTTTGGACAAGGTATTTCTAGATGAATTCGACTTGGAGAAAATCAGAAATGTTGAAGCTAGTTTGAATGATGCTGAGTTGCAAAGAATTAAGGAATTGGAGAGCAAAGGTTTGAATCTATCGACAAAATTTCTTTGGTTTGATAATGCGGAAGTTGTCAGGATGATCCTTAGCTATGTACAAGATGACAACATTGTGTTGGATAAACCCTATCCAATCACGAAGGAGGTTATCTCTATGATCACCGATTTATGTAGAAATGGAGAGATTCCGCTAAAAAGTCTATTAAGAATAGAGAAGTGGAAACCCTAATCAATGTGAAGGGTGATCACCATGCCCTAAGCATTGACAAGATCATTAAACCTGTGGTGAGGTATGTTGCCTATGACATTTCTTATAAGATCTATTTTAGGAATACAAAAGGTGCCACTTTGACAGTTACATTATATATGACACGTATTCTTGTAATGCAAAACAAATCATTCAACTTGTGTGAATTGTTGAGGGAATTTCTTTTGGAAAATGTTAAGATATCAAAAGAGCAAGATTATCCCTTCCAATTTGTTTCTTTGCTTGTGTGTTTGGTCATGTATTGTTTGGGATCCCTTCTAGCAAAAGACAATGTTTGTATGGGAATTTGGTGTTTCGATTGGAAGATAGATATTTAGGTATTTGAATAGTTTGGATAATAAAAAGGAAGTTTGTGATGCATATTTCAAATGTTTTCTAGACATGTGGAGTGTTGGCCTAGTATCCCTGATTTCTGGTTCTTGAGGTTCTTCCTTCGAAAAGAAGAAATGAAAACAACCAGTTTCCATTAGTGTTTCAAAGTCAAAGAAAAGAAAGAAGGATTTAAAAGAAGAATATATTGTTGTGATTGAAGATCCAGAGTCTCCTGTAGCTGGAGGAGATTAAGGGGTTGCAGAGAAGGAAACTAGAGAGTTAGATGATGAATCGAATTTGTTGGAATTAGTTGGCAGTTTGGATGGTATCAAGAAAATTGGTGTGATGTGCTGACTTTAGTTGAGTTTGATAGAATTGAGAGTGTTCTATTGAATAACTTGATCCGGAACAACATGAGCATTAAGGATATTAGTAATTTGCTTCTGGAATCTCTGAATGAAGTTCTTAAGGAGAAGTTTTCTGAGCAATCCGCTAAGGGTATAGTATCTAAAGAAATAGGTTTTGATATGCATAATTTGTTGAATGATTGTGATAATACGAAGAAATTTTTATTAGCATGTATTGAGGAGTTGAGTGTCTGTATCCTGAGTGCAAACATATTCTACATGTATTGTATCTCTTGGCTGGCAACAACGGTGAAGCACAAAGCCAAAATTGATGGTATTGAAGATGAATTGAGTAGCTTAGGTAAATATTTTGATTTTAAGGATAACAAGGATGATGAGCAGAGGAAAAGAATTAAATTTCTTCAAGCTAAACTCTTATTTCTACAAAGGTAGAGAGAAAACTTTATAAGTATGTTTTGGAAAGTGAAAGAGATTGTTGAAGCAAAGTTGGAGCACTTTTTAGCATTGCTCGGTAGTGCATTTGAGTATGAGTAGAACCCTTCTACTCCAGATAGTTTCTCCCATGCTATTGTTCTGTTAGTGGAATGCAGAAGCCTTTCAGTTAGCATCAAATTGGCCATACATTTTTGGGAATTTATTCTTCCGAAACTGAAGGAGAAATACAAGCTAATGTTTTCGAAGAAGAGCAGATGAAGGTTCTTTCTAGTTTGTTATTCAATTTTTGACATTTCTGCAGTTGTGTATATACTTTGTTTTTCTTTATTTTCTTTTCTTTTTTGCCATCAAAGGCATCCTTTGTCCTTGATGTCAAAGGGGGAGAAATAATTGAGGTTTTTAGAAATGTACGAGTTAGGGGGAGTTGATTTATATGCATATGTGTTTTAGATATGTTTTGCCATCAATGACAAAGAGGGAAATTGTTAGACTTGTGTGAATATTGTTGTTATTGATGTCAAACTAGCTATCTTGTTTGGACTAGATAGTATATGCAGTCCAGTATTACCCGGTTTGGTCTGGATGTTGTATGCAGTCGGTATGTGCAGTTTTTGACATAAGCAGGTGATGCATGTTCTGGTATATCTATTGGATGTGATGCAACGAGGTAGACTTGATCTAGTGGAGTGATTTTTGGAAGTTCTTTGGTAGTTATGTGTTCCAGAGTTTTGAGTTCACATTGGTCCCGATATTAGTTACGTGTTCCAATATAAGCTATTTTGGTCATGTCAGTTGTATCTCTTCAAGTTTCGTTTGCGGTATTCTTGGTATGTGTGGAATCTATATCTTTGGAGTTTGGAGATGTTGTTCTTGAGTTTTGTGATAATGGGTCAATATCTTTGGGTTGAGATGACCCTGTCCCATTCTAGTAATCTCGATATATGCATTGGCAAATTAAGTATGAATTATGAAGCATGTAAAGATCTTGCGAAGGCCGATATAGTTGTCTTGTTTATGTTTTTATTGGATAATGTGTTGAGCTAGGCTGAGATATTGTCCTAGTGTATATGTCCTCTGACATATATGTAGAAGCATGTGATGTGTGATATAGCAAGGAAATGTATGAGGTGTGTGTGTGTGTGTGTGAGTAGCAAAGGATACATAGAAACGAAGATAGCAGAGGAGTAGGGAGTTGTGGACAACAAAGGTAGTTAGTGCAGATAGTATTGTAGTATTGTAGTAGTCTTTTACCAGACCTGTTGCAAGAGCTGAAGGATAGTTGTACAGAGATATTTCACCAGATCTTTTGTAGAGGTTGATAATTGTAATCCGAGCTTAATTTAGGAATTGATCTCATGGATTTGGAGATGCAATCATATTTAGTTCAACCATTTCTATTGTAGTGAATATTCCGACAGTTAGTCATATTTTGTATCTTTGCAGTGAGCAGTCCAATAGTGAGCCATTTTTGTAATCTAGCAGTAAGCCACCCAGTAGTGAGACAACTCTTTCGTAAAACTCTATATAACTAGTTATATTCTCTCGAGAGTTAATACTCTTCATGGTTTTTCCCATTTGGGTTTTCCACGTATAAAATCTGGTGTTCCTTTTGTGGCTGTGATTTTTCATGTTTTTCTACATTTGCTATTTCACGTGTGTTGAGCATATTTGGTTAGTTTGATCAAAAAGTTCAATTTCGGTAAAGGTTTTAGTATTTGTGGGAATATTGATTCACCCGCCCTCTCAGTGTTCTGGTCCCTTCAACCAATCCAACATAAGATGCCTTTCCTAGTTCACTATGTAACCTTCATATCGGTGGTGTCTAACACTCATTCTTATACATTTGTCTAACACTCATTCCTTTGATGTGTAGTGCTTCATTTAATGAAAGGCTCTCTTTATAATGCATTGCCTTGGTTAAATATTGCAAGGACTTGTCATATGAACACCACATAGTTCTAACATTCTTACTCTACAAGAATAAATAAATATTCTAATGTCCTAGAAACTTGAGGCCATCATATCTTCAACTCATATTTACAGTTTAGTCTTTTTTTTAAAAATTTCAAACCTGCTTCTAATCCTTGCACATGGAGCTTGTGGTAGGTGGGGGCCATGCTCCCCCGCCCGCAGATCCTCCTTTGGATGATGTTGTAGTGTCAGCTTTGGAGGAATCTCTTCTGGTTGCTGCCAAAGTGTCCTCATCTAATGACCCCACTTTGGTTAAGACTGAATCTCAACCAAAGAGATTTGTTGTTCCAATCCAGACAATAATAATAATGTTGTTAACTCAAACAAATTGGGGCATGTGAATCCAAAAGAGAACACACAATCCAATGGATGGCAGAATGCGCTTTTTGGTGAGACACATAGTCAAGTTGACCTTAACATAGTCCCAAAGTGCTTACAAATAAAGGTAGGCACTTCTATTTTATTATTGGATTCTGTAGTGGGCCTCATTGTTTCTTCAATGGATAATGCTCTAATTGGGAAAATTTTCTCATTTAGACCTACAATCAATATGGTAAGGAAACAAGTGTCTCTATTAGCCCCATGCCTAGTGGTCTCTTCTTGTTCAAATTCACTACTAGGGAAAATCTTGTTGTGATCCTCTTAGGTTCATGGGCTTATGGGAGGCACCATCTCTCACTTTGTAGGTGGAAATTTGGTTTTGATCCTGCTGTGGATTTAAACAAGACCGCTCCTATGTGGGTTTGCTTGTCGGGACTCCCACTTGAGTTCTGGGATGAACGGTTTTTTGTGTGGATTGGGAATACATTTGGGCATTTTGTGTTCACATATGATGTGACCAAGATGAGATCCAAGTTTTATTTTGCTCATTTTTGTGTGATGGTTGTTGTTAATAAGAATCTTCCCAACTTCATCATCTTGCAATCCAAGTTTGAAAGTTGGACCTAGGCATTAGTTTATGAGAATGCCATAGTTTATTGTCAAAAATGTTCTAGACTAGGACAACTGACATTTGAGTGTAAGCCCCCCCACAAAATCCCTTGAAACAAACGAAAATTTTCACATCCATAGTGTTTGTGACTATGGACAAGGTGTCAGGTGGGGATGGCTCAGAGATAGAGAGTGATGAATACCCTTTCACTGAAGGGCCCCTGAAGATGATGAAAACCTCCTATAATTCCACCATGGGGAGAAAAGTAGTAAAAATCCTAGGAAAATGAGATCCCAACTTGAAGGAGAGTTTCCTCCCCCTTATTCTAACAAGGCTTCTTAGGGGGAGCAAAGCAATATAGTGAAAATGAGATCCCTGGAAGAAGGAGAGATTCCTCTCCTTTCTACCCTTCCCACCTACAATGTTGTTGATGAGGTCCCAACTCCTATCACTCCTGGAAACTATAAATCAAGTGGGAAACTTGTGTCTACTAACCCCCCCCTTCCCCCTCGGACCTTATAGCCTCCTCCCCATGTATGCCACAAACCTTCTCCTCACCTGATGCTTCCTCAAGTGCTTGTGCCCAAACAAATGTTGATGGTTGGACACAAAAGAGGAAAACTAAGAACAAGAAGATTGATGTGGGTCTTAAATCGATGACTGGATGCCCATCATAGAGACTCACTAAGCATAAGGAAGTGGTAAGGTAAATCACCACTAGAAGACAGGTGACCCTTGACTCGTCAACCAGAATTAAAAAAATGAAATTTGTTTCATGGAATATGAGGGGGGCTTAAACAACTCCGAAAAACAGTTTTCCCTTAGACTATATTTTGAAAAAAAGAATTCGTATTTGGTTGCTTGAAGAAGTTTAGATGACAAATATCTCTTTCAACACTATTGCAATAAACATATGGCCAGGTTCTTTTTTTATAAGAAATACTAATGGAGCCTCTGGAGGAGTTGTCACTATGTGGGATCCTTTGAGATTGGGAGGCTCTCTTATTTCTCCCTCATCCAGTTTTTTAACTATTAGGTTTGGCTCTCAATTTGACTCTTGTTGTCTTGTTAATGTGTATGCTCCCCAACACCTGAACAAGTCATTTGGTGCTTTGGGATGAGATCTCATTCTTGATCCAATATGACCAAGATTCTCATTTGATGGTGGTGGATGATTTTAGTTCCCCTCTTTTTCCATGTGAGAATAGGGGAGGTCTAGCTAATTATTTTGATAGTATGGCAGATTTGGTAGACTTCATTAGTAGGAATGACATGTTTGATGGGCCAACCATTCACTTGGTCTAACCATAGGAAGGGGGAGCACCTTATATATGTTTGGCTAGACAAATTCTTAGTCTCAACTAATTGGAACATTGGATATAATGTCACTCTTTATGCTCTCCCTAGGAAAGTGTCAGATCATAACCCTATTCTTCTGGTATGTATTGATAGACCTGTCAGTGGATGCATCCCATTTCAATATGAAATCTTGTGGACAACACATCTAGACTTCAGAGATTGTATCCAAAACTGGTAGAATACCCCTATTCAAGGAACCCCTATGTATAGAGTTGCCCGAAAACTTGATTTGATAAAGAAGAATGTGAAATGGAATAAGTTCACATTTGACAATGTATTTGCTAAGAAGAAATAAATTAATTCTAGATTGGCTGCTATTTAGGAACATATGACACATGGGGATTCCTCAGAGTCTACTCAGAGGATGGAGAAATTTTTTAAAAAGAAGTGGAAGGAAAATCTGAAATAGGAGGAAATTTATTGGAAGCAGAAGTCCAATGTGTAATGGTTGAGAAAAGGTGACAAAACTCATCCTTCTTCCATTGGTCAGCCAGTAAACATAGGAGGAGGAATACAATTTTAAGTCTCAAGGATGGCTCAAACCAAGAAATTAAGGATGACACAATTGGGAATTCCGACTTCAAATTAATTTTGTAACACTGTTAGAGAAGAGAGAAAAGTTAGGAATTTTGTATTAGAGGACCAGTTGTTTCAGTGTCTTCCTAATGCTCTAGATAATGTTGATAATATGTTAATTCTATCCCTAGTTATTGATGATGAGGTTAGGAATGTCATGTTTTCTACAAGGGCTTATAAAGCCCTAGGACCTTATGGCTTCTCGATTGCTATTTTTTAGGAGTTTTGAGATATTGTGGGATTTTATGTGACCATGGTAGCTAAGGATTTCATCTAGACTGGTAAATTGCTGAAAATGTTGAATAGTTATTATATTTCTTTGGTTCCTAAAATACAAGAGCCCCTAAGACTTACAGACTTTAGACCTTTTAGTTTATGCAATACTATCTATAAAATCTTCTCAAGATTTTGGTGAATAGGATTAAGCCTTTCCTAGATGGTCTCATCAACTGTAATCAAAAGGGGTTTGTTCTTGGAAGGCAAATTCTTGATGTTGTGGTTACTACTCATGAAGTTATTCATTCTATGGAAAAATACCATCAGTTGGGTATGGTTCTCAAACTTCATATCTTTAAGGCGTATGACAAAGGTAATTGGGACTCTTTGTTCAAAGCCCTTAGGAAACTTGGTTTTGGAGATAGAATAATCAACATAATCAGAGAGTGTGTTACCACAGGGAGGTATTTTGTGTCGGTTAATGGAGTTCATAAAGGGTCTTTTGGAGTGGCTAGAGGTATTAGACAAGGTGACCTCCTTTCCCCTTACCTCTTCATTATTCTTGCTAAGGTACTTGGAAGAAACCTCTTTTAAGTCTCATGAATAGGAGAAAGTTGCAAGGGGTTAATCCTGCTTCCTCCTTACCATCGGTCATTCTGCAATAGTTTGTAGATGATACCAACCTATTTGGTGTGACTTTGGTGGCGGAAGCATGGTAATGGAAGGAATTCCTTAATCAATATGTAGAATCTTCAAGGCAACATATAAACTAAGATAAAAGTAGTATTTACTTCTATAATACTATGGATAATTAGCAATACAAAATCAAATCCGTCCTAGGCTACCAAAGTGCTGATCTCCATGGGGTCTACTTGGGGTTTCCTCTCACAGTTTAGGAAGTTTATAGCACCTTTTGGAAATCAATTTTGGAAAGAATTCAATGGAAGTTGCTTGGTTGGAAGTACAAACTTCATAGTAATGCGAGAAAACTTCAACTCTTAGTTGCCTCTCTGGAAAGTATGTCTATTTATTTCCTCATTCAAGATTTCACGCTCCATGGTAGAGAGACTTGAAATAATTCAAAAGACTTTCTTATGTACTGGTATGGAAGAGAAGAGAATGGCTCTTGTTAGTTGGGATAAGTTTTGTTGCCCAAAAAACCTAGGAGGCTTGGGAATTAGAAAAAATTCCTTTCTCAATAAGGCCCTCATGGAAAACGTTGGATGGAAGGTGGCCCTCCATAAGGTTGATTGGTGTAATATAATGAGTGATAAGTATTTAAACCATGAGAAGTTCTATAGGGTTTTTCCAGATCCAGGTTTCCCAAGTCGTTCTAAGATCTTGAATAATGTTCTCAAATGTAGAAATATTATTCATCATGGCTTGATGTGGCAAATTGGAAATGGAGGTAGTATTCTCTTTTGGGAGGATACCTGAACGAGGGATAAATCTCTATCTTCACACGAATCATTCAAGAACATTTATGAGTGTGCTAAGGCATTTTTTGGACAGTGGATTTGGGACTACATTGCCCCCACCAAGTATTGGAGGGATATTTCATAATGTTGTCCTGATCAACCTCATTTGTTGCAAGTGGATTTGGAGCTATAGAACCTGCTAAAATAGACTAGAATACCCCTCTTCCACAAAGAGGAAAAATTCATCTAGAGAATGAACCCTAGTGGTGACTTTACTGTTAAGTTGGCTTATCATACTCTCCTTAGGGAAAATAATGCCTCAGGTTAGTGGAGAATGGTTTGGAACCTATAATTAATTCATAAAATTAAATTCTTTTGGTTTTCTAATTTACACAACAAGATTCTTACTCACGATAGTATATCTAAGTGGGGATTCCAACTCCCTAATCATTGTGTTCTATGAAAGAAAGAAGAGGAAATCACTTCCCACTTATTGCTCCATTGTACCTTCACCAAAACCCTTTGGTTTATGGTGTTGTAGAAGCTGGATATTCCTTGGGTTATGAATGACAACTTACAACGATTAGTTATCGATTGGTGAGGGCCTTCACATAACCCCCTTGTTAAACAATAATGGAAGCATACTCCACCACATCTTGGTTTGAGTATATGGAAAGAAAGGAACAACAAGACTTTCTGTGATTTGGAAAAACCCACGGAGGAGGTTTTTTTATCCTTTTCTAAACTACTCATGGAAAATCTCTCTATCACTACTTGTCCTTTCCCATCCTATACCCCTTAACATTTAGATGATAAAATTGCTAAAAATTGGGGTTTATCTAGCTCTTATGCCAAATTTGACATTTCTAAAAGGATAAAGAGGAAGAACACTAGTTGGTGTCCACATAGACCTGGGTGGTATAAGTTAAATTTTGATGGTTCTGTAAGGCAGTCCCAAGGCATGGTGGTTATAACGATGCATTTAGGGGAGATGGTGGCAGTGTACTCTAGGAATTTGAATTGAAATACAAACAATTAAGATGAAGTGATGGCCCTGCTTTAGGGGATCAAAATTGCCCTTTTTGAAATTAGACATGGCTAATGCTATTGCAGAGTTAGGCCTTCAAATGAAAGGGTTGAGATGCTGGAAGAAAAAAGATTCCCTCCCAAGAAATATTCAGTTACTCCTAAGAGGAGAGTCTCTAGCGATTGATTCCCATGGGTGATCTTCTTGTCTTCTGCAATTGGATTCTGCAACACTTATCTATGTTGTGGTTTTGGGGTTGCAAGTTTAAATGTCAAGGGCAATAAAGTTAAAAATAAGGGGTTGAGTAGACTTGGGATGATGTGGACTTGAAGTTAAGTGATGTTGAATATTGGATGTGTGTGTAATGGTCATGATAAAAATAGAAATTTACTTTTGCTGATGTGACTAGGGGTAGATCGTCAGTGTCACGTGAGCATTTTGGATAGCCACATTATAATGCATTGGCATCATTTCAATGATATGCATGGAAGCCCAAGTAATAATGATCATTTAATCCCTAAAAGAAGAAGGACCACATAAACTGTGCCATCAACAGGTATGGTGGGTTAAGAGAGGATAGAGGTGCAATTATGACCTTGATATTTTTCACATTTTTGTCTTGCTCATTTATTGTGACAATTTTTAATAATATTTTTTTTTTTTTTGTTGGAGAAATATCTTTGCTATACCTACAACGATTGTCAATATGGGTGGGGATCGTGTGTGATATGAGATTTATAAATCGAACTAATTTAGAAGTGACGATACTATGTGACATATCTGCAAGGAGTGAGGGGTTGATGAGTACATCAAACATATGAAGGGGTTTGACGAGGAGTTATCTATGCAATTTGCTACCTCCTAGAACAACAAAAGCGTCACGGTGGGTGGAATCTCCTTTGAAATTAGAAAGGAGGTGATTGCACAAGCCACTGGTCTTTCTTTGAAGGTAGAAAGTGGAAAAGGACCAGTCATGTGGCAGACAATAAGAGTCTCAATAGATTTTTTAGAGGGAAGGAAGCCTTGGTTGAATCATAGGATGGTTATGCTAGAGACGAGCTGCCTAATTAGTGGAAAAAGGTATGATGATCATGAAATACATTAATTTGGAGGGTAGTTTCAAAGTATATTTTTTCCATCACATGCTACTTCTAAACCATTTTAGAAACCATGACTTTATTTCCTTCACATTATATCTGTTACAATCCTTGGAGCATTTTGTTAAGGAATCTCCATCCCATAAAAAATAAGGACAAAATTTTTGTGCCCTGGCACAGGATCTTATCTATAGGCTCTATTCCTTTTATTTGGTTTTGTGTCCACCTAGAAATATTATGGTGCTAGAAACCCCAATTTTGAGTATGCCCCTCTTGCTACCATAACTGACACTCTTGGCACTAGTAAAGAATAGTGTATTCATCACGTCGGGGCTTTTCTTAAAACCCCCTATGCCTTAGTGGTTATTACTAATCTAGGCATCAAGTGATCAAAAGACTTCGACCAATAAGAGGAAAAGTAAAAGTACCAACCATCATAAAAGGATTACCATTTTGGAAGAGTCAAGCAAGGAGGAGGATTAGATGAGGGAGAGAAACAATAAGAATGAGGTTATATGAAGGTCTAACATGCTAGCCTCCCATAGTACTTGTAAAGGTAAAGAATTGAAACTTTTTGATTATCATTTGGAGGAGGATGAGGAGGAATAGGGGAAGAGAAATGAGGAGGAGGAAGACAAAAATGTGGTAGGTGTTGAGGGTGATTTGGATGATAACCCTGAGAAATTAGTTAATAATAGCTCCACCCATGCTTCTGATGGCATGTGGTCTGAGCATGCGAACCCAACTGGTGAAGTCAGAATGGAAGGGGATGATGTTAAGGTGACTACTGCTACATGTAGTTGCACATACTATCAAATTGCAGATATGGGGCGGAAGGCAATGGGAATTGAAACACAGATGTTGAAGGTTGAGATTATCGACCTTGAAAAGAAGATGGACAACATCCCCAAGTTCAGTGTTTGGGTGATGCATAGTTTTGCAACCTCCCTTTTTCTTATGTAGGAACAAGTTCTAGGTGAAGTAGCCGAGGAGGAAGGAATTCACAAGGAACTCTTCAAGTTCCTTAAAGAAGATTGGAATAATGTGCTGCAACAAGTGGGTTGTGGTGTTAAACAATCTAGTCATGTGTAGAGTTGTAGGGTTTACTAGTCATGTTGTTTAGGTCTTATGAGGCTTGGCTACCTTGTTGAACAATATGGTTAGCTACAATATATTTGTTAGTTGTTGTTTTGTCGCTTGACTATGGTTTATTCCTTTTGGTTGGTGGTTTATAACTACTTACAAATTGTTGTTTAACTAGCTTTTTGGGGTATTATTTTGTTGTGGTTGTGCTGATGTTTAGTTCTTGATGCATTTGGCTATGGATGTCATAGGGACAACACCCTCATTTTGATGGTTTTTGATATCAAAAACTCATCTTTACACAAGAATAAAAGAACGTAGAAAAATAACAACAAAATAATATTACATTGCCAACTTGAGTATATAATACAAATGAGCTCATGTTTCTATTTAAAATGGTGAAGCTCATTAATTGATATGGGTTGAAGCTAACTAAAGATCAACTATTATAATAGGTAGAAGTTAACTAAAGATAATCTAACATGATAGATGAAAGACAACTCAACCTAAATAACTAAGTATAAAATTAGGTGCATAATATTGGTACATGACCAAATACCATAAACTACCTATGTGTGCTTGAGAAACTAGAATGAATAATAATGTATAAATGAGAACAACAATAGCTTAGTGTAATGGTGATAAAATTAGGGTTAAGATTAAATTAAGATAATAAAACCAATAAATGTCCTAATTTACTATTACATTAGGGAAGAGTAATTTGACAGATCTAACATTGATAAGTCAAAATTTTATTCATATTTTAGACCTCATAAATGGGGCTCTTTCTTCCCTAAATTGAATTGAATTTGAATGGTTAAAGATTAGGGGAAAATAGTGAATTATTGTAGAGATCGAGCATAAAAATGAGCTAAAAATGTTGTGTAGAGCCACCAACTTGGATCTGAGTAGAAGAGGATCATTCGGATTTACTCCTAGAAGTTTGACCTAATTTTTCAGGACCATGTTGCTAGTCGCTTGGGTCCTCCAAATTTATTTCTGTGAAAAGGTGAACTTGTTCATGTATGCAAATCCTATCGATCATCCTAAATGTAGCTCTATACCTGTTCCTGCACATAGTGAAAAATGAGAAAATTGTTGGGAATAGATGTTTGCCTTAGTTCAAACCTCGATTTTGGAATTAACCATGGAATTGAATTGAGAATGTAAATGAATTACTATAGTATAATATTTTCCTTTTTAGGAAAATGCTAAGAATGAAGAAAACCTAATGATATACCTTTAATGAAGTTTTGTTTGTCTTCACAAGGAATTAGGGTTTCATGTAGGTAGTCTTCATAAAACATAGACCATGAATGTCATCACCAATGCTTGAATCTTGACTTCACTTCTACTCCAATGCTTGATAGAAGACTGATTGCTTGCTCACTTGAATTTTCTAGAGTGTAGGATGATAAATTGATCGATTAGGTGATTTCTTAGATTTGATATGAGAGGGGTAGACCTCCTTTTATATTTGTTGGTCAAAAGACAAATTCAATTTTTGACATAGGTTGACACGAGATCGAGGTCCTTGCCCAAATTAAGTGACCATTATGAGGCCTCAAAATGGGCCCTTTTTGAGAGGACCATGGCGCCAAGTGCCATGGTCCTAAAAATTAGGGCTCTAGGATCAAGGGGAGATAGTGTGGACAGTGAAAATTTGTGTTTGATAGTTGGTGTGAGAAAAATCAGTGCTTTAGTTAGGCCTTAGAGGAAAAAACCAAAGTGAGGCCTAAGTGAGGACAAAATTGTAGGTGAGTACAATTTAGGATGCCACATTTAGCCCCCACTTTAGCGGGAGTATGAGACTAAGATTACTCATGGTAAAGTACAAAGGTATACATTGGAAACTTTCATCATGACCTTGGAGAGACATGACACAGTAGGCCTCCAAGGACTTTAGGATCTTCCTACTTCAATATCAAGATAAAAGGGACATCATAAGAAAGAGGAAAGAGAGAGAGAATCACGACTTCTAGCCTAGTAAGGTTCGCTTACTATGAATCATGAAAAAGAAAAGTATCAAAATTCAAAGAAAAACACTATTCAAAGAAAAACACTCAATTTGCAAAGCAACTTGAGTATCGAAACATGTTATGGTGTGTGCATAAAGTGACACATTTAGTGAAGTGTAGGCCTCCACATTAAAATGATTGCATATGCTTTATTGGGAGCAATTTCTTTAAGGTAACATGCATCCAAAAGACAAGCAAGTTACCATAGTGAGATGCCCCCAAGAAAGGACAAATCAAAGGATAATGGTCATAAAAGGTAAACACCCAAAAGGGATCCACTAACTCTAGGATCAGTATGCTCTTATGATAAATAATGTATATCATGAATATTTGTATTGAATTGACCTCATCCCCCAAAGGTAGTGGAACCACAAGCACAATGGAAGAAGATCACATGTGTCTTTTGAGTCAACATGGAAGAGACCAAAAGAGATCTCAATGCTTTGCATCATCCCCAAGTAGAAAACACAAGGGACAACAGATAGAAGAATTGATATAAAAATAGAAGAATGCCACAACATATTTGACCTCTATATTACCTTGCACCAACACAGTGACACGGGTCATCCAAAGAGAACCTAACATAACATATCATGGGGGAAACACATTACGTACAAGCAAGAGAGGAGATATAATCTACGACACGAATGAAGCTTAATCAAGCAAACCATCTGCCTCCAAATCTTGTTGAACATTGTTTTGGGAAGGTGGACAAGATGCAAGAGGAGCCACTTTGATCACGATAGATGGAACTACTGCAAGTCCCAAACAAGGGCCATGCTCTAATGATGAGTTACTTTGTCTATCACTATGTTTCCCCAAATTTTAAACACTCAATTTTTTGAATTTTTCATTATATCCAATGTTTGGCATATTCGAATGTGTATTTGAAAAGATTTTTCAATTATGTGGTTTTAAGTCTAGACCATCGCCTTTGTGTCTGTCATACCATGTATTAGTCAAAGAAGTCAAAGCATCAGAACATTAAAATCTTGAAAATCATGAGGCCTCAAGGAAAACCACTTTAAAGATGTGTTATAAGTACCGTTTTGAGATGTGCAACTAATTTTCACAATTACCCACCTCTCTATTCAAGAGATTTTAATATTTACATTTTTATGGACCTATTTTTGAAAAATATTAAAATCTCATTATTTAATGACCCATTGTGACCAAATTCTCACATCTTATGATTATCTTGGCCTCTTAGGTACCTGGTGAAAATTTCAAGCCCAAACTCCTCTTTAGTCCAAAGTTATGATGAAATCTTTAAAAAGGGACATGAAGAAGTGAACAAAATAAAATAAAATAAAATTTAAAATTAAATAAGTGCATTTCTCAAAAATCAGTTTCATGATCCAGGATAAATATGGTCATGTCTTATGAGTTGTGAAAGTTCAATACAAAAAGGGGTTTTGAATTGTGAAATCAAAATTCATAATTCATAACTAGTTGTGAAATCCAAAATCATAAATCACAACTAGTTGTGATTTTGAATTTAGTCAAATGCAAAAGGTTGTGATTTTGAAAAGTCAATCGCACAAAGAGGTCATGAATAGTAAAAAATCAATGCAAGCAAGGTTGTGAAAAGTGAAAATTCAATGTAAAGTTATTATGAATAGTTAATTTTGATTGCATAAGTGGTTATGCATGGTGAAATCAAAATCCACAACTCTTAGCTAGTTGTGAGTTTTGAAAGTGAATGCGAAAGTTCGTGAATGGTAAAAATGAAATGCACGTAAGTTGTGAAAGGTGAAAAGTGAATGTCAATCAAATTGTGAGTTGAAAAATTTGAATGCAAATGAGTTGTGAAATGCATTTTCATAACTCACAACTGTGAGTTGTGAAAATTGAAAACACAACTCTAAGGCAATATTAACTCCTTCAAAAGAAGAATTCTTGGAAAGTATTGGTCATTTCAAAGTTCGCTTTTCTTTCACTCCTACACAAGATGAAAGGTTTGAATAGGTTATGAGCATTCTTCAAAACTAGAATGTGGTAGTTGCAATTTCCCTACTACGGGCGTGCTAAAATATGGAATCATAGACCATGCACCAGAATTGTTTGAAAAAATACCTCCAAGAAACACATATCATGGAAAGCAAATAGTGAGATATGCACATTATGGGTTTGTTAAAAATGTTTAAGAGAATGCAATCGACAAGTGTGGCACCAAATATTAGAACCAATTATGGACATCCATGAAAGCATGACGGGAGGGAGAACTTTGTCAAAGTTTATGGTTGCTAGTGCTCTAGTAGATATGCATTCTATAGAGGAACACTTTGGCAGAATCCCTCAAAGTGCTGAAGATGCAAATTATGTGAGTGTAGAGGAACACTTTGGAAGAATTCCTCAAAGTTCTAAAGATGCAAATTATGTGAGTGTAGAGGAACACTTTGGCAGAATCTCTCAAAGTGCTGAAGATGCAAATTATGTGAGTGTAGAGGAAAACTTTGGTAGAATCCCTCAAAGTGCTGAAGATGCAAAGCTTGAAATCATAGACAACGGACAAGAATTGTTTCACAAAATCCCTCAAAGAAGTATGGTCTCAACATGTTGTGATTGTAGAATACACAACACATGTGAAACATTTGACAGAATGCCTCAATAGATTGCCATCTCATGGGCTACAATGAATATTGGAAATGCACAAAATGGATTTGTTTCAAAGACTCTTGATACAATAATCCCATTACATGTTGCGGCTGCACAAAAATGAACATGTTTTCTTGGTACAAGTTTAGCATATGCTCAGTGTTAGGAATTATAAGTGTTCTTCAAGATTGAAAATACATACATTGTGTGCCAGGGATATGGAATGAGGAGATAAGACAAGCATTTGTGTCCATGTTAAAAAAGGTGGCATCTTTAAGTCTCTTACAAGGTGGGAAAAGGCATTTGTATGCGTTGAACATGCTTAAAGGTGTGAGTTGTAATGTGTTAGAGGGCATCACATAATTGCATGAGATCATAAATAAATTATACTATCCAAGAAGACTAAGAGCTCATAGAAAGAAATGATGCTTAAAAAATGTAGATGGAATGTGTAACCTCGAAGGAGAAAGCATTGTTAATGTATTTCATGGATTGGGAGAAAACATGAAACCTACTTTGACAAATCTAATGACTTGTTCCTTCTTTAAAAAAATTAAGTTTCTAGTTACTTTTTTGTAAAAGCGACTTAGGTCATCAAATGTAACCAAAGGTTAGAAAATGGACCATATTTTTGAAAAAATTATACAAAACATAACTATATAAGGTTCATTATATTTATTTATTATATTTCAAAAAGGTAGTTAGAAAGTAGTTATTGAGATCATTATAAGTAGTTACCAAGAGGAGAACCTATAAATAGAAGGCCAATTCAAAGGTACTGGGGACTCTTACAAAGGAAAAATGCTAGAGAACTTTTGGTTTTCACATTTTGTGCTTAAAGCTTTTGAACTTGTATATTTTCCGAAGATAATAAAGAATTTATGTTTGATTCGTACGTCTTGAATGTGTTTTCATATTATTGTTATCAATTTATTGTATGTTAAATTGATAATCCCTTTGTGTATCTGTGTGATCCATTGGTTTTAGTTCAATGATATATGTAAATGATGAAACACAATTATACCTTGGTACCTTGGTCTGAATGTGATAAGATAACTAGTTTCCTCATATGTTGAGATTTGTTATCCTTCTTTTGTCATTGCATATCAAAACTTATCTTGTGCTTAAAACCCCATTTGTAATCATTATCTTTTGTGAAATATCAGTTGGTATTCATATGTATACTGTTGGGGTTTCTGCTATTCATCTTCTTTAGTTTAGTTTTCTCTCTTTTTTGTAATTTTATGTTAAAAGTACACAAAAAACCTAAAAAAAACCCATCATACGAGGGAGTTGCCCCTCTCAAATGTAGAGGAAGATTGTGGTTTCATAACAATATCTCCAACAGTTAGAACATTTGTCACTGCTCTTCGGGTGAACAGGGTCAATTTTAAAGGTGAATTCACAGTGGCAAGTCTATTTACCAACACACTAGGAGCTAGGATTAACGCTTTTCAAAATTGTTTAGATAAATCATTGTCAACATCAACAAGCTCATACATATCATCAGAATCATTGTTAGCATGAACAACATCATCATCCATTTCTTCATCAAGATTAATAAAAATAGGGTCTCTAACACAAAACGAGCATGAACCATCATTTTCTTAAGCATTTTTAATCTTGGTGATTTAGGTTGAACTTCCTCCCTAGGGTTAGGCGAAGGTTGGAAAAATGGGAACAAGTCAATATTTGGTGTCTTTGGGGAGGAAATAGTTTGAGAAGCAAGTTCACAAGCCTTAGCACGATGTCTTTGTCGACATTGTCTTGCACAATGGTTTAGTTTTAGCTAAGGGTTGTGAAGGTTGAGGATCAATGGACATAGACTGCTTTTCTTTCTTTGAAGGAGGAGGAATAGGATAAGGTCTACTAGGTGGGGAAATAGGAGATGACAAGAAATTTTTGTTGTAAGATGTAGGAGATAGGATTGCGACATGTATAGGAGGAATATAAGGTGTGGGAAGGATATCAGGTCCATCATAAAGAGGATGAATGGGTCTAGGGCCTCTAGGCTTACTCAAAGATAATATAATCTCATTTTTTCACTTTTGATAAGTGTTGGTAAACAAATTTGTCATTGTGATTTATTGGTGCAGGGGAACCTATGGGTCCAAGGGACCTATTAAGTGTGTTTGTCATTTCTTTCATGTCTTGTTGTTCATTTGGATGTAATAAGGTCTCAACGACTACCTTCAAACATTTGAAGTCTTTTGAAATCATTTTGTAAGGCCTTGATGCCAACTGATTGCATATACTCAAATAGGACTACATTGGTCAACATGGGTCAATGCCTCCTAAAGTGTGGTATGAGAGTGCCTATAATATATTTGATGTTTTTAGTGTTAGTGTAGGTTTTTATTTTCCTAGTTGGGTTTATTATTTTCCTTTTTCCTAGGTTTTTCCTACACTTTAATTAAGCTTGCTTAGGTTAATAAAGCATGTTTACTTAAGACAAGTGGGTATTGAGGTGTCGGCATGCTATGAGGAGGTGCATTTACTATGTTTAGACCATCATGGTGGTCTATCCTCATTGGTTGGTATTGCCACCTCCACCCCTCACTTGAGTCTATATAAACATGCTACCTTGCTTGTATTTTCATATATTGGATATTGGATATTGAGAGATTTCTCTTGATGCTATTTTGTCATTGAGCATTCACATCAAGTTTCTCTAGTATTGTTATTCTGTCCATTTTATTTCTAGTATTTTGTTCTAACTCTTTCAATTTGATTCTGATTTAAATCTGTTTTCTCATATTTTAACATGGTATCAGAGCCTATTTTGAAAGATTAGATTATTGTAGAGATCTTGTAAAATCTCGCTATGTTTTCTTTTACATTTTGCATGATCTGAAAAACCAACAAAGTTTTATAAAGATCCAGTAATTTTGTTTTACATATATGTTTTTTTGTAAAACAAGGTTTTTGAAGCTTAGATTTGTGAAGGAACTTTCAAATAGCATGTTTTGAGGCCTAATGGGCCTTTCTTTTGTGTTTGGAAGACCCAAAAAACCTCTATTTTGATATAAAGTGTGCCCAGATCTGACACCAGAAGCTTTGCATGTCATTTTTTCTTTGTTGAAGGCATTTTTTTACACTGGCCCCATCTTCTACAAGGGATAAATAAAAAAGATTTCCAAGTTTGTTTCGTAACTAAAAACAACCATTTGGGATGTTGCCAACTTTTACATTAAGTCAATAGATATTTCAAAAATGGCATCGAAAAGATTCAGCTAGACTCCTCACCATTGCAGTTTTCATTTTTGGATCTGATCGTCAAATGAGATGTTCTCAATAATACGGATGTATTTTTTAGTGCAATTGTTTTTGAAATGGGATATTTTTTTATGCTTTTTGTAGTGGTGTAATCAATGTTTTCTTAAAAGTTACCAATGTTCGAGAAATTAAGTTTTATCAGCAGATCTGAAGGGCAGTCCCCGTTTTATGAACTTCAAGCCACTATAACTTTTACATATGATCTCAGATTTAGGCCATTATTTTTTTGAAAGTGGATATTTTTTCAATTAGAATACTTTGGTTTTGGTTTTATGTTCATATTCTGAGATATTATTTTTGCCTTTAGTATTTGTGTCCATTTTTTGGACTTTGTAAAACTCTTGAAAATAACTCCAGCATTGTAAATGCACTAAATTATAAAGTGCCACCTTATACTATCTGGGGGGGTGATTTTTTATATAGTAAAAAGGTGGGGTGGTCTAGTGTGTTATCTCTGAGTTTTTCGTCTCTCTTTCCTGCACAAGTAATCTTACTTTTTGCATTAAAATGGATCAAAATATAGTACCAATACTCACACCTTACAACTACTATGAGTGGAAAACAAAAATGACAGTATATCTTAAGAAGTTGGGGTTGTTTAGAGTAACTATGAGACTTGAAACTGAACCAACACTAATTGCAGAAAAAGCCAAAATGGTTTAACAAATGTGATGAAGCTTATGGTACTCTATGTATGTCTATATCTTCTCATCTTCTTTTTCATGTTGAATATGTTACAACTCCAAATGATATATGGATAACATTAGAAGGGTTGTTTGGTAAACAAGATGAGTTAAGGGGACACCAATTGGAGAATGAGCTAATAGGGATAAATCCATGTAATTTTGATACAATTCAGGACTTCTTCACAAAACTAAAGGCTGTAAAATTGTAAATTGAAGGCATGTGAGATAGATAAGAAAGATTCACAATTGATTCTAAGCATTCTTTGCAAACTTGGTCCGAACTATTCAGTTTTTGTTTCTACTTTCTATGCTACAAAAAGTGCCTTAGGAACCAACTTTCAAATGCCTTCTCTTGATGATTTTGCAAAAGAACTTACACAAGAATAGGATAAGTTGATTCAAATGGGCACAATTAAGCCCTCTAAATCTCAAGCCTTAGTTTCCAACCAAGGTACAAAAGATCAAAATGGTCTTTCTAAGCAAGAAAAGAAACAAAAGAACCAAGGAGAAAAGAAGCAAGAACAAAAGCCAGTTACTTCAAAAGAAACTAATGATGCATCTTCTTCAAAGGGTGACAAGCCCAAGAAGGAGAAAACTAAGTGTTCCTATTGTAAGAAACCTGGTCATGATGAACATAAATGTCTAAAGAAGTAAATTGATCATTTGACTCATCTTTTAGAAAAGAACAACATCAAGGTGCCTAATTCTGTCTAACCATGTTCATCTCAGGAATCTTCAAAGGACACATGTAAGGGGAAAGGAAAGGGCAAGACCCTAGTTTCCATTGCTTCCCAACCTAATTCCTAGATTATTGACTCGGGTGCTTCGCACCACATGACTTCATCAAAGGATAGTTTTTCCTCCTTGGAGTCATGTTTTATGCCATATATTCTATTGGGTGATGACACTCCTATTGAAGTGCATGGGAGAGGGTTTGTTGACATGGGTGAAGGAACATTTCAGGATGTCCTTTGTGTTCCATCTTTGTCAACTAATCTCCTATTTGTCTATTAGATCACTCAGACTAGCTCTGGCAAGCGGGTTGAGTTCACTCTAGACACAATGGTAATTAATGAGATGCATAATGGGTCTACAATTGCAATGGGAAAGGTAGATCATCAGTCTAGACTGTATCACTTTTCTCACTTTGTTCCTGATTGTCCTTCACTTGCATTTCTTACTCACTCATATGAGGTGAGTCGTTTGTGGCATCAACAATTTGGCCACTTGAACTACCGCTACTTGCAGCAACTCAGTCAACATGACATGGTTATAGGGTTGCCTTCTATTCAATTTCTTGATGGAGTTTGTCAAGGATGCATTCTTGGCAAGCACCTTGAAGAAAAATTTGATAAAGGCAAAGTATGGAGAGCCACACATCTTTTGGAGCTAGTTCACAGTGATTTAGCAGGACCATTTCCAAATCCTTCTTTCAGCAGGGCCAAATATGTCTTGACATTCATTGATGATCTTTCTCGGTATACCTTTGTATATTTTCTCAAACAAAAGTTTGAGTTCTTTGAGTCTTTTCAAGAATTCAAAGCCTTTGCATAGAAGCAATCAAGGAAAACCATCAAGGTTCTGCACATTGATAATGGGGGGGAATATGTCAACCAGAGGTTTGAGCAGTTTTGTATCTCAGAAGGTATTGATCCTCAACACACAGTTCCCTACACTCCACAACAAAAATGAGTTGCAGAACTTAAGAAGCAGTCATTGAAGGAAACGACTAATTGTATGATCCACTCAAGATCATTGGAACCTCAATATTGGATAGAGACCATCAACTGCGCATGTTATATCTAGAATCGGGTTCCTCATCGAGCTGTGAAGGAGGTAACTTCTTTCCAAGGTTGGACTGGTCAGAAACTCACATTCAAACACTTTTGTGTGTTTGGGTCTCCTGCACGGGCCCACATTCCAGCAAAGAAACACAAGGCTATGGATCCACAGAGCAAGCTTTGCATATTTGTTGGGTATCCAGATGGTGTCAAAGGCTACAAGCTTCTCCATCCTACCACACATGAGATTTTCATTGAGAGGAGTGTTTGTTTTGAGGAGGATACTTCCAGTTCTTCTTCTGCCACTTCTCCATGTTTTATTTCTATGGAGACATTGCGAATTCATGATGATTGTTCTTTCAAGGATTTTAATCCTCCTAATCCTTTTGAGGAATCTTCTTCCTCCACTTCAGATGATGATGATGAGGATTCATCTTCCTCCTCTCTTGGTCATCATTCAAATGGTGATGACTCTCCTCATTCCTTAGCTAATGGGCCTCTTTGTGCTTGTCAGCATTGGAGTCAGCATGTGATTGGGTTGGTGATCCTTCACATGAGAGAAGAACAAGGTCTCAATTTGAGCATGCTCCACATCTCTTCTTTGCTACAGCTGCAGATCCACAATCCTTTCGAGAAGCCTCAGGTGTTCCTAAGTGGGATGCTGCTATGCAAGAGGAGTTCAATTCCTTGGAGAGGAACCATACTTGGGATTTAGTCCCTCTTCCTAGGGAAGGAAACTTTTTCAGTGCAAGTAGATCTACCAAAAAAAGTTTTCTGCAGATGGGTCGGTTGATAAGTGTAAAGCTCGCCTGGTCACCAAAGGATTCTCCCAGGTTGCTCGGATTGACTACTCTGATACTTTTGCACCAGTTGCCAAGATGAATTCCATCCGACTTATCCTTGCTATTGCTGCAGCCCATCGCTAGGAATTTCATCAGATGGATGTGAAGAGTGCTTTTCTTCACAGTGACCTTAGGAGGAGATATATATGGAGCAGCCATAGGGGTTCATTCAGGATCCTTCGCTTGTTTGTCACCTTCGAAAGTCTCTCTATGGCCTTAAACAGTCCCCTCATGCTTGGTATGCCAAGATGGACTCCTTCCTTCTGTCAGTTGGGTTCACTCAATACCATTCTGATCCAAACGTCTACATTTTGCAGTAGGATGATACTCTCACCTTCCTTGTTCTCTATGTTGATGACTTGTTGATCACTGGGAGTCACTCATCCTGTATCAAGGCAGTCAAAACTGCCCTTCATGATCGTTTCTTGATGTTTGACTTAGGCTTACTTCATTACATCTTAGGGATTGAGATCGTTCAGTCACCTTCTGGTATCTTCAGTGGACAACCTAGTTATGCTCTTGATATGCTCTCGAGATTTCGCATGGCTGATTGTAAGCCTGCACTGATTCCATTTCGGTCAGGAGTGAAACTTGAGGCTTCTTGTTCTTCACCCTTGGCAGATGCTACCTTGTATCGTCAATTAGTTGGAAGCCTCATATATTTGAGTCACACAAGATCTGATATTTCATATGTAGTGGGCCTGGTCTCTAGGTTCATGCAGGAGCCACATGAGCTGCATTGGAAAGTAGCCAAGCGGATTCTTCACTATGTACAGGGTACTCACAGTTATGGGATTAATTATACAACGGGTGTGGATATTGACTTGGTGGTATATTCAAATTTAGATTGGGCAGGTGATTCTCAGGATCACAAGTCCACTTCAGGGTATTGCTTCTCTCTTGGTTTTGGTCCACTTTCTTGGTCAAGCAAGAAACAATCTTCTATTGCTCTTTCATCTACTGAGGTTGAGTATCAAGGAGCAGTTAATGCTGCTACTGGGGCCATTTGGCTTCAAAACATTCTCATTGAGTTTGGCATTTCCTTTCAAAATCCTACAGTCATCTTTTGTGACAACCAAAGTGCTATTCAGATTTCTCACAATTCGGTCCATCATTAATGGACCAAGCACATCGAGATTCACATGTACTACATTCGGGAGCTGATTCATGAGCACGTTCTTGATCTTCAGTATTGTTTGACTTCAGATCAAATTGCAAACATCTTCACCAAACCCTTCACTGAGAGTAAGTTCATTCATTTGAGAGCTTTGCTTGGGGTGCGACAGGTGTTATGTTTTATTGGGGGGGCTTCTTAGTTCCTCTCTCTCTCTCTCTATTCTGGCGGGTGTACTCTCCTTTATTGGGGGGAGCTTCTTCTTTGATAGGGGGGAGGACTATGTACATGGGTACCTCATCAGGCTTCATTTGTCGGGACCCATATTTTCACCCACCTAAGCTATGCTTAAGGGGGGGTGTTAGTGTAGGTTTTTATTTTCCTAGTTGGGTTTATTTTCCTTTTTCCTAGGTTTTTCCTACACTTTAATTAAGCCTTTTTAAGTTAATAAAGCATGTTTACTTAAGACAAGTGGGTATTGAGGTGTCGACATGCTATGAGGAGGTGCATTTACTATGTTTAGACCATCATGGTGGTCTCTCCTCATTGGCCGGTATTTCCACCTCCACCCCTCACTTGAGTCTATATAAACATGCTACCTTGCTTGTATTTTCATATATTGGATATTGGATATTGGATATTGGGAGATTTCTCTTGATGCTATTCTGCTATTGAGCATTTACATCAAGTTTCTCTAGTATTGTTATTCTGTCCATTTTATTTCCAGTATTTTATTCTAACTCTTTCAATTTGATTATGGTTTAAATCTATTTTCTCAGATTTTAACATTTAGGTCCTATTTGACATGTTTGCAAGGTTCTTAGAGGTCATTTGTGTCATTTGTGCAAAATGAGCAAAATTGTAAAAGTTGCATAACACACAAGAGGTAGTTGCAAGGCTAACCAATTCAAAATATGGTTATAGCCATTGGGTTTGGATTTTAAATAGACCCCTCAAGTTTTGAGGAAGGGTTGGATGGTGATTTTGTATGGAGAACTCAGTTTGAAGGCAATTTGATGATCATTTCCTCTGTAATTTTTCTATAAAAAAGCTACACTTTGCTTTATAACTTTCTTATTTGGACTAATTAACACATAAGAGTGGACATTTTGGAAATATATCTGTGTTACCTTTCATTTGAGACCAATTTGATTCAATTTCATTGAGTTTTTATCTTTCTACAAGCGGATTTACCAAAACTGGTCTAAAACCCTAGGTTTTGGGGCTTTGTCAAAGAAAAATGTAGAACTCTCCATTCCATCAATGACTTGCCTCAAGACTTGGTGGAATGGTGGATATGGTAGTGTTACAGATGTGTTTTAAATAGTTTTTGCAGGGGGAGAGCCCAGATGGAGTTTTGAGCATTTGAGGGCTTAACATTCTCATGTGTTAAGCCGGTTTGACAGGGTTTGAGAAGACATTTGGAGTTTTGGTACCAAAATAGTCAAGAAGACCATAAAAACTAGGAAATACTTTCATGTTTGATATGCCCTTAGCTTCCAAGTTGAGTGTGTAGGTTGGTGGAGTGTCTAAGGGGCATCTCTAGTGTATTTGGAGGCCTAATAGGACTCTTGGTGGACTGTAATAGTCAGTTTTGAGCATTTCGGTCCAAAGCACCTCATCCTAAATTTGGCATGTGCTTAAAAAATTCCAAAAGGGTATCTGGAAGTGGGTTCATTTTTCTCCTTGTGTTAGTGAGTAAAAATTTATGGCTAAAAAGACTTATGAGTAGGGCTACTAGAGTCTACTCCTCTTAGAAAGCCTATGGTGCGGAGTGGCTTAGAAGGGTTTGTTCCAAGGGTGGTATTGGTTTTTTTGAGTCTTTTTGGTTCTAAGAACATGTTGTAACTCCTTCCCCAAGCTCTTCTTATGCCTTTTTTTGAGTTGTCTCAAAGGGGCCTCATTGTGAAGCGTTCTCAAAGGGGTAGAAACCTTGGTTGAGTAACCCATTGTGCAAATTGGAGTTTGGGGTTGAAAACCTTAATATTGGTGTTTTGTAGAACTTCTTAGACCCTTTGCATCAAAGTGGTATTAGAGCCACATTTGGTTTGGTAAGGGAAAGTACCAGTGTGTGAAGAAGGGTAGGTGATTTTGAGTGAGCATGCAATATGCCTCCAAAAGTTGAATATTCAGTGGCTAGGGAATTGAAATCCCTAAGAGAAGAGGTAGAAGCATTGAAGACCAAAGAGAGAAGGAGAGATAGGGGTGAAGAGAGTGAGAGTGACCCCGAAGAATAAGAAGGAGGAGAAGGTGAAGGTGAGACCCCTCCTGCAAGACATTAGGAATAGGAGATCCCTCCTGAAGAAAGAAGGTTCATCAATGCTTTGAAATTAGTGAAAGGTGATGTTATTGATGTAAAGTTGGAGCTTCCTATGTATGGAGGCAAGATGGATGATGAGGAGTTTATAGAGTGGATTGATGTTTTGAACAATTACTTTGAGTACAAGGAGGTACCTAAAGATAAGAAGGTGAAGTTTACCAAAACAAAGTTGAAGGGTTCTGCCTTGGTTTGGTGGAGCTACACCCAAGGAGAAAGAGTGAAGCAAAACAAATCCATGATTAATTCATGGGATAGGATGATGAACAAACTGAAAGGACAATTCCTACCTTCTGATTATGAGGCTCAAGTATTCAGAAGGATGCAAAACCTGAAACAAATAGACATGGATGTGACTACCTACACTGAGGAGTTTCACAAACTCAACATGAGGTCTGGACATGTGGAGAATGAAAGAGAAAAGGTGGCTAGATACCTTAATGGATTGAGGTTTAACATCCAAGATGAAATCAGCCTCCTTGTCCTCAAGACCGTGGATGAGTGTTTCCAAGTAGCATTGACGGAAGAAGAAAAGCTGAAGAGGAAGAGTGATCAACAAAGTAGAGGAAGAGGTAGAAGTTTTAGAGGGAGAGGAACTTTTGGGGGCAGAAATCAGTCCCAAAGACAATAAGGAGAGTCTAACCACAATGAACAAAGTGGGGACTCAAGCAATAGAGAAAAATTTAGAGGAAGAAGACCCAATGGAAGAGGAAGATTCAGTGGATCAGGAAGAGGTTCAAGCACCTTCACGGGTAGATGTTATAATTGCAATCAAGTAGGGCATCCTTCTTTCAAATGCCTTGAAAATCAAGCCTCTAGTTTTCATGGAGGAGATACGAGGAACCAACTAGTGCAAGAGGAGGATTGCCAAAGTGTCAACACACCACCTAAGCCTGCTAATCCAAAATTTGGAGAGAGCCTAAATTTGATGAGAGAACTCTCTTGAAGGTGCCAACTACCAAGGAGCCACCACAAAGGAAGTCACTTTTTTAGATCTTCTTGTAAGTCTGGTGGGAAGGTATGTAGAGTCATAGTTGATTCAAGGTCTATAGATAGTTTGGTGTCATTAGAAATGGTTGAGAAGTTAGGATTGAAGAGAATCCCTCATCTTACCCCTTATAAGGTGTCTTGGTTGAGTAAGGGCCAACAAGTGCTTGTAAATGAACAATCTTGGGTAGAATTTCAGATTGGGGGGTATAGGGATAGAGTCCTATGTGATGTGATCCCCATGGATGCTTGTCATTTGATTCTAGGATGTCCATGGCAGTATGATCTCAATGCTCAACATGATGGGCAGAAAATCACTTATACCATAACCAAGAATGGTGAGTCTTTTACCCTGAACCCTTTACCAAATGAAGGTGTGGATAAGCAAGTGGGCTCTAGTGTCATGGTGGTAGGTGAGAAAGAGTTTTTGTAGATCTTGAAAGGGGAAGGTGGTCTATGATTCTCCTTAATGGTGAAACCAAAGGAAGAGCCATACCTAGTGAGGTTCAAACTTTGCTAGGGAAGTGTAAGGGAATTGTAGTGGAGGAATTACCTAATTCCCTGCCTCCAATCAGAGATGTAAGTAATCATATAGACTTGATCCCAGGAGCTACACTACCTAATAAGACTTCTTATAAAATGACACCGACTCAAAATGAAGAGATTGCAAAGCAAGTGCAAGAATTGTTGGACAAGAGCCTAGTGAGGAAAAGTTTGAGTCCATGTGTTGTACCCATCGTCCTAGCACCCAAGAAGGATGGAACATGGAGACTTTGTACAACTTCAAGGGCCATTAACCGGATCACAATCAAATATAGGTTTCCTATGCCAAGAATGGAGGACCTCATGGATTGCTTGGGAGGAGCATGCTACTTTTCAAAGATTGATTTGAAGAGCGGTTACACTAGATAAGGATCAGAGAAGGGGATGAATGGAAGACAACCTTTAAGACCAATGAGGGCCTCTATGAGTGGTTGGTGATGCCCTTTGGGTTGGGAAATGCACCTAGTACCTTCATGTGCCTAATGAATGAGGTATTGAAACCTTTTATTGGATAGTTTGTTGTGGTTTATCTAGATGATATTCTTGTGTTTAGCGGGTCCAAAGAGGAGCATCTAAAGCACCTTGACATGGTTTTGAGAAGATTGCATGAGGAGAAATTGATGATAAACTTGGAGAAGTGTGACTTCATGAAATAAGAGCTACTGTACCTTGGTTTTGCCATTTCCAAGGGAAATTTGAAGATGGACCCTTCCAAGGTGGATGCTATCCTAAATTGGCCAACCCCAAGATTAGTGGGAGATGTAAGAAGCTTCCATGGACTTGCAACCTTCTATAGGAAATTCATAAGGAACTTCTTGACACCATTGCATGCTAGGGGTATTTAGGATTTTTGTGTACTTTTAACCTGAAAGTACATAAAGGAGAAACCATAAAACTAAAATAGGATGAATAACAAAAACCCTACTAGAAGACATACGAATACCAAGTAGGATTCCATAAATGGTAACAATTACAAAAGGGGTTACCATCAAATAGGTTTAGTCATGCAATGATGATGAAATAAATACAATAAACCTCAACATACAAAGAGATAGGTTGTACTAGTACATGCAATTCAAGATACCAGAAAATGATGTGTTTCATCAATAGATTTCACCAATATATAAAGGGATTACTAATTCAACATATGAGAAATTAGTAACGATAACTCATGAATACATTCAAGACATATGAACTCAATGCATTCTGCATAATTATTCTTGAAAATATACAAGTTGAAAAACCCTTTAGTACAAAGGTATGAACATCAAAAGTTTTCACTTAATTTCTCTACAAAATTATGTAAAGTTTCCCTCTATAAGAAGTCTCCCCTTTTTCATTACCAATAGTCTACATTTATAAGCTTCATAGGATAACTAACTCATAACTAACTTTCAATTTTGGGTTAATAACTAACTCATTTTTGTGTAAATAGAATCAAATTGTTAACCTTTCAACTTTTACGCAAATTACATTTTCTATCAAAAAGAGTCAACCGCTCAACCTTTAGCTACAATGAATGACAAAAGGCACATTTAGCCTTTAGCTACAATGAGTGACAAAAGGCACATTTAGAAAAGATAAGTAGATGGTTGTAGCGTTTGAGCACTTTGACTTTTTCTAATCTATTGATCATATGTTTGGCAACAATCTGACCCTTGATGAGATGCATTTCAACTGTACCCGCTAGACACCCTTCTTTCAAATCCTTCCTGAGAAATGTAACCTTTCATGATCTTATTCAATTGTATGGCACCCTCTGACTCGTTACCATTGGAACCTTCTATCCTGTTCAAATCTTCCCTCGAGCAATACAACAAAGATTTCTTTTGCCATGTGTGCATTCATATTCTTCATGCATTTTCACTATAATTATTGTATACCATGAAACAATAAACCTCCAAGACATTTTTATCATACTGTTCACGTGCTCTGTCTTTGTTTTCACACCTTGCATGCATTTCATCTGACGTGAACAACAATACTTCGATGGGGATTCAATGCTGTTTCAATTCTCTCATGTTGGCAAGGCAGCGAGTTGAATTCAGCTATACACCTGATAATTACATTTGCTTGAAATTTTGTAACAAATATATTTTGATATGCATCCTGTGATCATTGTATCCCACAAGATGACATATCTTTGAAATAATCTCTCAAACAATTAAGATGTAATGTCTATGACTCCACATTTTGCGCGCATTTCTTTAAGCATGTTTCAAATTCTAATATCTGACAAAAAGCTTTCTTTATTATGCTTTGGTGGATGCCAATAAGGTGTTCCGAACCACGTTCCAATGCTCCATTATTATTGTGCAAGTCTATTTATCAGATTGTTTCATTTATTATGGCCAATGATCTCCACAAGATTGAATAGCTGAAGATAGCATTTGCTTGAACGTTTCTGAAGACTTATCAATAAATCGATTTGGGCATTTCATACAATCATTGCATTTGATTAGATGTCACCCCTTTGAGGAAAAACGAGCTCACACAATCACCGTGCATTTGCTCTGAAGGTTTATCAAACTTTTTCAATATATCCATTGTGTACAAATGCTGCAATCATGCATTTGGTGAGACCACATTTCTTTGAGGCATTTCATAAAACACATAGCGTGCATACCCTGCCATCATTGGAATCCATGAGGCCACGTTTCATCAAACACAATTCACATTCTCTGTATATCTTTCTTCGTTGTGTAAGCATCCCTATTATGGGAGCTGCGCATACCATGGGATGACATTTCCTCAAGGCATTTTGTCAAACAACTCAAGAGCGTTGTATGGGCTCCCCTATCCTTTATGCTTTGATGTATGTCAATATGCTTGCTGGTCAAGGCTCCCATATTGGTGCGGGTTGGTAGAGGTTGATCAAATGGAGCGCATTCGCTTCAAAGTTTCTAATGCTTTTTCAACATTCCCATTGTGTGTATATCCTGCAATCTTTGCGCACCATGAGATGACATTTTTGTGGTATTTTGGAAACCATTCACACGCCTTCTGTACGCTTCCTCATTTTTCATGCATATCAATTTCACTTTTACAATAATTGTGCTTTACTCTTGCTTCCACGTCTTGCATGTATGTACTATCGGAGCATTAACAATGCAATGTTGGCTATATATCCACAAATCGAATTTGTTCATGTGTTTCCAGTGTGTGTTCTCAGGTGCTTTGTCTATGGTGGCACTCTATCACGCTGATCCAAAGCTTCCATTTCCGTGCGAAAGCTCCCCAAGCCTTTTCAACAAATCCATTTTGTACATGACTTGCAATAATATTGAGTGTCCCAGACTCCAGCTTTCAAGCCTTTGGAACTTTGAGATTTCTGAGCAAGTCAGGTTAGAAAGTTAGGATTTCTCAGCAAGCAAGCATAAAAGGTTAAGATTGCTCAATTTTTTTTGAGAATTTCTATTTTGACTTTTCAAAGTAAGAGGTTAGATTGTTCAATTTTTGAGCATTTCTAACTATTTAGGAGGTTAGGAAGTTGGATTTTGAGAGCAATGGAGCACAATGAGGGATAGGAAGAGTGAAATTAAATGTCTTTTATTTATTTCCCTCCAAAGCTATTATAATTGAAAATATTAAAATTATTTTTGAAAAATAATTCAAATATTTCCCATTAAAATCATAGTGATTCGGTTTGAAAAAATAATCATAACTTTTGACTGATACATGATTTGGCTTTGAAATTTAAACCAAGTATAGAGGGGGTTGGGGTGATCATAACCCATAAACATGTATTCATGATGAGGCATTGAAAATGATATTTTAATATGTTTCAAAGATAGACTCTTAAAAATATAAGTATTAAAACCTCAAAAATGGTGAAATGGATCCTCTTGAAAATCAGCCACATTGCTCAAAATGGTAAAAAATACATGCCCATAAGATGGTTCCCCTTAATACTTTTTAATTTTTCAAGACTCATCTATTTTTGCACTTTGACCGACATATTTTTGCCTGGTCATGACAAGGTTTGAAAATTATGACTTTGCGCTGAGACGACATGTGGATACACCTCAAAAGCTCTCAAAGAGACACCTCGAGTCTTTATATGGCACTAGTGTCAATGAAAAGTTGAAATATTGAGATGCTTCAAAATTAGGGCAATAATAAGATAAAAAGAGAGAATCACTTCGAGGCTTAAGAGGCTCAAATTGTTTAGGCCGAAAGTAATCAAGGGTGAAATTTCCATGCTTCACTGTGGGTTGGTACATGCTATGATTATTTTTTATGATAGTGCAATTATGAGGAAATTTTAGATATTTATGAATAGTAGAAGGGATCGCTTTCATGGAAGAGAGCCAAGGATGTCCCAACTTCACACGAAATTGATTTGATATAGGAATGATAGAAAAAGTCATATCTAAACACTTAGTACCAACCTCTATGGAAAGATTAATAGAACCAATAGTAGGGAAAAAGAAACCATCATACACCTTGACCATTACATTAAATTTGTCATATGTTACTTGATGCAATTTTAAAGTGTAGAGATATTCTTCAGTGATCACATTCACCATACATGCTAAATCAATGAGCACTCCTCATGAGAGTTTTTCTTTGATCTTCATAACGATATATAGTGGTCTTCAAGTGCATCAATAGTCTCACTAGGATCATAGGTAATGCATAGGTCCTTAGGAGGTGTAGGTTTGTCAACAAGATTTAAAACATTATTAGACTTAACATCAAGGTCATTGGGAGAATATGCAAGAGGCTCAGAGTCAACCACATTAGTAGAATGGGAAGGCAAATGATTAGTAAATATTTGGAGGTTTTGATTAGGAGGAGCTATATAGTTGTTTCCTTTGTCATTCATACCAGCTATAGATATGGTATTCTTATCAATGAAGTCTTGAATCTTACTCCTTAAGGTATAACACTTTTCACTATCATGACTGGGTTTGACGGTGATATTGGTAAAAGGCTTTGGGATCATGATAAGATGGAAAAGGTTTGGACGTATCAATTGGCTTTATGGGAGGAAGTTTCAATACATTATTATTCATCAATTTTGACATTATGGTATGCAAGGACTTAGAAAGAGGAGTAAATTCTTTTCTAAAGTATTTGGATAAAGGGGCCACACCTGATGTCATGGATGCCACTTGAGTTTTGATGTTGTCATTTATCTTGATGTATCCCTTGTTCGGTTGAAAATTTGCAAAAGATTGTTGAACACTCTCATTCTTATCAACCAAAACCATTGAAGGAGATGATTCAAATTGACTCACTTGAAGCTAATAATTATGAAGCACTGCACACAATTGCGTAAAGGAAGTAAACTCTGAAAAGAGAAGCTTATCTCAAATGTATTTTTGTAAATTAGCAATAAAGTTTCTTTGAACATCTTGATCAGGAATAGGATAAGCAATTTGAGAATACAAATGTTTATATCTACCAATAAAACTAGCCACTTTCTCTTTAACTCCTTGCTTACAATGAATCAAATCAGTCAAAGTAATCTTAGGACCAATATTATTGTGAAATTGTTGAATGAAAGCAAAATACATGATTCACTTGAATCTGTCAATCCATAGGTGGTCGTTTGAGCGTTACACTTGCACCCAAAAGTATTTGTAGTGCTTCTGTTCACACCCACCAACATCAGGATTCACTTTGGAGGCTATATGTCATGCATTTTTGTAATTGGAAATGATTCTTGAGGATTTTGGAAAAGTAACTTGATCTCTTGGCGTCCATTATCCTTATCATACACAAATTTTCTGGCATTTGAAGACCACCATTATTGTAGCTTCTTGGAGAGCCTGTGGTGTCATCTTCACAAGTGTCGGAGGGGAGTTTATTCTCTTTCTTAGTTCATTTGCACATCTATAATCTCTCATTTTTAACTTATATATTGTCTTAATTGTATATTTCTTATCTTTATCATTTTATTTTCTATCATTGCTACTATTTGGGTTGTCTATTGAGGTGGAAACACCAAAATAAGGGTGTAACTAAGGAAGGCCTCTAAACACAACCCCCAACATTTTCTTTCCTTGTTTGTGTGTAGGTTCATAATCAAGAGGGAAGTATCTAGCTTGCAGGAGGCTTCAATTATGGATCAGTTGTAAGTTTCTTCTATCTTCTCTAATTTTATTTTAATGTCATGTGTTCCACATTACTTAGTTTAGCTCATTATTATATCATTTACTTAATAGTGTAGTTGCATCCATCGTTTCCATGCGGTCTCTATACTTTGTCCATACAGGACGACAATGCGTCATGTTGATGTCCTCGTTCCACACACTTGTCCTCCAGACAGAGGCTTAGAAGGATCATCTGGGAGCTTTATTTGTTGGTCATTTATCTCATTCTATACTTAGCATCCCCTAGGATCACCTTTAGCACTAGTTTAAGTGAGTTGGAGAGAAGGTAGGTTTGTCCCTTGAGGTTCATCACCTTGAGGATGACAAATCCCGTCCTCTACATTTTGGTGAACCCAACGTGAACCTATTGCATTATCATTTTCTTTAATTTGTTAGGTCCCAAAGACAACTGAGAGGGGGGGGGGGTGTGAATTAGTTGTCAAATAAATTCAAACAAAAACAACTTAACCAACTTACTGTTTAATACTGGTGAATCGGTCTTTTATACCGGTGGATAGTTTTATCAGATAATTGCAATACCGGTAACGATTAATGCATGAAACAAAAAGACAAAGTCATCCACAACACTTAACACCAATATTTGTATGTGGAAACCCTGTAAGGGGAAAAACCACGGTGGGAAACCTTATCCACAATCAGATGATACTACTGCAGATAGTAAGTGTATACAAATGGGGTCTGCACATACAGAAAGGCCAAGCACCTAGAGCTCACTGCTCAAACACAAAATAGGAGTCACACTGACTACAATTGGATGGTTAAATCCAATAAGGATGTACTGCTCAAAAGAGCATCTTCATATGCTAGATTCAGTACCGATGTAGTTCTAATATGCTTTCACAAAAACCTTGCTTCACCTTCAAATGATGTCTATGTGTATAGCTCTGCTTAATCTCGCATATACCTTCACACAATCCTTCTTCGCATTCCACATCCGATCTTACAAATAAGATCTTACATTTATATCATAACCTAGAACCAATTTTAGTAGGTCGGCTCTAAGAGATATTACAATAAAATCAATTTACAAATAAATTAATGCCTGATGCAATAACCGATTCAACATGTCAGCTTAATGCATTTACAACAATAATAAGTCATCTCCATAGCGTGCCATGCTGATCTAGAAAAGATAAACCTGCCGGTGTATAACCTGGACCTATTTGCCGGTAATAGCAAATATGCAAATACGAATATGCTAATAAATGATTTTCCAAGACAAAGTGTCCAAATTATGTCTTCAACATAACCAAGTGTTTTCCATGCCATTCCAAGTGTCGGTGATCATTATATCCTTCTGGTGTACCAGATATCAGTGACCGTGCATAAGTCATTTGCTTGCCGGTGAATGTTGTTTATTCTCCAAAGTGCCAGAGTTGATAAGGTTTAGTAGGTTTTGACATCAATGACAAAACCATACCAAAATATCAACAATCTCCCCTTTTGACATTGATGGCAACACAAGATGGAAAAACCATCAAAGTGCCAAAACAAAAATGCCAAATACCAAAATACCAATAATTACCAAAATATAAGTAATCTTTCTCAAAGTAACATTCTCTCCCCTTGAGATTGACATGTGTTTCCTTGTGTTTTTCCATACCAATCTCTCCCCCTTTGACATCAAATGCCAAAGTTACTACAAAACCAAGTTCATTACAAAATACCAACCAATTTAGTATACTAACTACTCCCCTGAGAAGTAGCTTCCTCATCAAAGCCGGAGTAAAATATTTTTCTGTTAATTTTGCCGGTTGATGACAAATATCAACTCTCTAAGTATTTACCAGTGGGGGAATGACCCCAAGCTGATCTCTAAGATATTCAAAAGTCTCCTTAGGTAGAGGTTTAGTGAAAATATCCGCAATCTGCTCTTTAGTATTCACATAAACCAGTTTTATTTATTTTGCTTCAACATTTTCCCTTAGAAAATTTAGTTTGATGGAAACATGTTTGGTTTTAGAATGTAGTACCAAATTCTTAGATATATCAATTGCTGTGGTGTTATCACAATAGATAGTTATAGGTTCCTTGCATTTTACCTTTATGTCTTTCAATATTTTTTTAAGCCATAGTACCTGTGTACAGTTAGTTGCTACTGCAACATATTCTGATTCTGCTGTTGATAAGGATGTACAACTTTGTTTCTTACTCAACCAAGAAACTAGTTTGCTTCCAAGAAAAAATGCTCCCTCAGTGGTGCTTTTTCTATCATCCACATCTCCTGCCCAATTTGCATCTGTGTATGCACATAATTCAAAGTTTTCATCTCTAAGATACCATAATCCAAGATTTGTAGTGCCTTGCAAGTACCGAAAAATTCTTTTTACTACTGATTCATGACTTTCTCTAGGATTAATCTAAAATATTGAAACAATACATACTGCATTCATGATATCAGGTCTGGTCTGTGTCAAATACAATAAACCTCTTATCATAGATTTGTACCTAGTTGGATTAACAGGTGTAGATTAATCCCTTAGTGATAGTTTGTCATTTGTAGTCATAGGTGTGCTTACCGGTTTAGAGTTTTCCATCCCAAATTTTTTAAGTAACTCCTTTAAGTACTTTGATTGACTCAAGCATATACCTTTATCAGTCTGTGAAATCTGCAATCCTAAAAAGAATTTTATTTCTCCAATCATAGACATTTCAAATTCTTGCTGCATTTCAATAGAAAAGTCTTTACATAATCCATCTTCTCCTCCAAAGATTATATCATCAACAAAAACTTCTATAGCCAAGATGTCATCATTAGTCACTTTATAATATAAGTTGCTATCAGCATTACCTTTAGAAAAACCAATCTTGCAGACCAAGCTGTTGGAGCTTGTTTCAATCCATACAAAGCTTTCTTTAACCTGCAAACCATATCTTTGTTATTAGTCAAAGAATATCCATCAAATTGTTCAATGTAAACTTCTTCTTCAAGGTCTCCATTTAGAAATGCACATTTAATATCCATTTGATATACTTTATATTTCTTATGTGCTGCAAAAGCCAAGAATAATCTGACTGCCTTAATTCTAGCTACCAGTGCAAAGGTCTCATTATAATCAATTCCTTCTTTATGAGAATATCCCTTACACACTAGTCTTGCTTTATTTCTGATAACCTTACCATCTTCATTAAGTTTGTTTCTGAATACCCATTTGGTTCCAATTACATTTTTATCTTTAGGCTGGGGAACTAATGTCCAAATGTTATTCTTCTCAATTTGTTCTAATTCTTCTTTCATAGCTTTAATCCAATATTTATCTTCACATGCCTCAGTAACTGATGATGGTTCAATTTGAGAAATAAGACATACCTCTTCATTTGCCAATCTTCCTCTTGTCATAACTCCTTTATACTTATTTCCAATTATCTGATTCTCAGAATGATTCAATCTTACATACCGGGGTGTCTTTGTTTGTTGTTGTTCCTTAGTCACAATGTAATTTTCAGATGATACCAGTGTAACTGGATCTTCATTCTATAACGGTGGGTTCAGTGTAAGTTCATTTGTTAGAATTTCTGTTGCCCGTTCAGAATCTATATACCTTGAAGTTCCTTTGAATTGTTCATCAATCTTCACATTTGTACTCTCAACAATTTCTGCAATCTTTTGTTAAAACATCTATATGCTTTACTCTTAGATGAATAACCAAGAAATATTCCTTCATCACTTCTAGGATCAAATTTCCCAATATACTCATCTCTTCTAATATAGCATTTGCTTCCAAATATTCTGAAATATTTAAGAGTAGGAGTAATACAAAACCATAGTTCATGAGGGGTCTTACCGGTTTCACCTTTGATGTGAACTTTGTTGAATGTATAGATCGCTGTACTTACCGCCTCTCTCCAATATACATGTGGTAGGTTTGCTTCTGATAACATACTTCTAGCTGCATCCAAGATAGTTCTGTTTTTTCTTTCAACAACTCCATTTTGCTGTGGTGTCCGAGGTGCTGATAGTTGTCTTCTGATTCCATTCACTTCACAGAATGCATTAAATTTCTTAGATGTAAATTCTCCTCCTTGATATGATCTTAGACATTTGATTTTCTTACGGGTTTAATTTTCTACCATTGCTTTGAACAGTTTGAACTTCCCAAGTGCTTCTGATTTTTCTCTGAGAAAAGTAACCCAACACATTCTAGAATAGTCATCAATGATTAGCATGAAATATCTATCACTTTGTAAGCTTTTAGTTCTAGTTGGACCACATAAATAAGTATGAATTAAGTCAAGCGCATTATTGGATTTTTCTGGAATACTTTTAAAGTTAGTTCTAACTTGTTTTCCAAATAGACATTCCTTACATATTGTATTGTGATGTTTGACAATTTTAGGTAAATCTCTAACTGCCTTAGTAGCACTTATTTTCACCATGCAATTAAAGTTTACATGACAAAGTCTCTTATGCCATAGCCAACTTTCATCAATATGTGCAATCAAGCATGTCTTTTCACTATTATTCAAATGAAAGATATTATCTCTAGTTTGATTTCCGGTTGTAATTTCTAAACCAGTTCTATTCATGATTTTGCATTTTCCATTTTTGAATTGTAACTGAAATCCTTTCTCGACTAATTGACCAACACTCAAAAGATTATGTTTTAAACCTTCAACATAGTAAACGTTGTCAGTATCATGCTTACCATCAGGAGATATTGTACCTTTACCTTTAATCAAACAAGCTTTATCATCTCCAAATCTCACTAGACCTCCATTATATTCTTGAAAGTTCAAGAATTTACCTTTATCACATGTCATATGATGTGAGCATCCTGAGTCAATGATCCATTCATCCTTTACTTCAATTTTAGCTGCCAAGGCTTGTTCTACCGGTTGAACTGTAGGTACCAGTTGATCTTCTATTATAGCAACAAAAACCCATCCATTGTCTGTCGGATCCTCATCAAAATCATCAGGCACTCCTTCATCAACAAGATAACAAGATTTATCTTTATTCTTCTTAAATCTGTATCTCTAATATTCAGGGTTAGGCTTGTATGTTCTTCTAGCTTCTTCTCTTAGTCTAGCATGTCTATCGGGGCATCTTGAAGCCATATGACCAATCTTATTACAGTTAAAACATTTAAAGGGTGCTTTACCTTCATACTTACTTCCAACTGGACCTTTAGGCATTTTCCTTGCAAATAGTGCTTCAAGTTCTTCATTTTCTTTCCTGCTTTCTTCAAGTTCTCTTGTGTAAAAGGCTTTCCAATCAGATATGTCAAATGATGATGTAGATGATGTTGATGCTTTAAAGGCTAAATTTGTCTTTATAGTAGCAACATGACCAAATTCCTCAATTTCAAAGGCTGAAAGTTTTCCAATAAGTGTATCTCTAGTTACTGATGTATTAGGAATTGTTCTTAACTCATTTATAGCAGTGACCTTCATTTTATATGCCGGTGGCAATCCTCTTAAAACTTTTGAAACAATTTCATCTTCACTTAAGGTTCCTCCACAACATTTAATACCCAAAACAATTTCATTAACTCTTTCCATAAAAGCAGAAATCCTTTCATATTCTTCCATTTTCATATTTTCATACCTGACCCGGAAGCTTTAAAGCTTTGCAATTTTGACTGTGGAATCTCCTTCATTTAGTGTTTCCAAATGATCCCAAATAGCTTTAGCAGTTGATCTATCTGATAATCCCATGATTTGCTGATCTGTTAATGCGCTCAAAAGTGCTTCTCTTGCTTTGCAATCATTTTCTTCATCTTTAGTCAAGTTAGGTGGATTAGGCTGGCTTTGAGTAGGAGAAGTATAGCCATTCTTTGTAACATCCCAAATGTCCTTTCCAATGCAATTTAAATGTGTCTCCATTTTGATCTTCCATATGCCATAGTTGTTTTTATCAAGTTTAGAACTGTCCTTCCGGAAATAGTTAGTAGACATTGGATCTCCTCAAGCTGTTAAACTTCTGCAAAAGAGGACTAAGCTCTGATACCAATTGTTAGATCCCAGAGACAACTAAGAGGGGGGGGAGGGATGAATCAATTTTCAAATAAATTCAAACAAAAACAACTTAACGAACTTACTCCTTAATACCTGTGAACCAGTCTTTTATACTGGTGGACAGTTTTATCATATAATTGCAATACCGGTAAAGATTAATGCATGAAACAAAAAGACAAAGTCATCCACAACACTTAACACCAAAATTTGTATGTGGAAACCCTATAAGGGGAAAAACCATGATGGGAAACCTTACCCACAATCAGATGATGCTACTATAGATAGTAAGTGTATACAAATGGGGTCTGCACATGCAGAAAGACCAAGTGCCTAGAGCTCACTACTCAAACACAAAATAGGAGTCACACTGACTACAATTGGATGGTTAAATCCAATAAAAATGTACTGCTCAAAATAGCATCTTCATATGCTGGATTCAGTACTGGTGTAGTTTTGATATGCTTTCACAAAGACCTTGGTTCACCTTCAAATGCTGTCTGCATGTATAGCTCTGCTTAATCTCGCATATACCTTTACACAATCCGTCTTCACATTCCACATCCGATCTTACAAATAAGATCTTACATTTATATTATAACCTAGGACCAATTTTAGTAGGTCGGCTCTAAGAGATATTACAATAAAATCAATTTACAAATAAATTAATGCTCGATGCAATAATCGATTCAACATTTTGGCTTAATGTATTTACAACAATAATAAGTCATCTCCATAGCGTGCCATGCTGATCTAGAAAAGATAAACCTCTTAGTGTATAACCTAGACCTATTTTCCGGTAACAACAAATATGCAAATACGAATATGCTAATAAATGATTTTCCAAGACAAAGTGTCCAAACGACGTCTTCAACATAACCAAGTGTTTTCCATGCCATTCCAAGTGCCGGTGATCATTATATCCTGCCGGTGTACTAGATACCGGTGACTGTGCATAAGTCATTTGGTTGCCGGTGAATGTTGCTGATTCTCCAAAGTGCCAGAGTTGATAAGGTTTAGTAGGTGTTGACATCAATGACAAAACCATACCAAAATACCAACATAATTTTTATTTCATTTTTTCTTTTAAAATTTAAAGCAAAGTAAAAAGAAAAAACAAAAAGACAAACACAAAAACTTTATACCTTTAAGTACAATTTGATTCAACCTTCTTCACCTTTGAATATTGTAGACTTGCAACACCCTTGTAGTGTGGTCCATGTGTTGTGGATCTTGTCCATGAGCTTTACGACTTAGATTGCTATGAGAGTTGTTGTAAGAAGGACTTTTAGGAAGAGTATTCCACCAAATTATTACAATCCTCCTAGGCTAGGTCTGATGTTTAACGATCTGCTTCCCGATTCTAATGAATTTATGGCCTCTCTGTTGGAATTAAGGAACATTGAGAGGGGGGGTGAACCAGTGTTCTACAACTTTTGAAAATTTTAACTTGTTCCTTTAACCATCTGATGCATTTAATCAAAAGAAAGATGCAAGAACATAAAATGAACAACCACAACACCATAACAAAAGGATTTTATATGTGGAAACCCTGTAAGGGGAAAAACCATGGTAGGGATGAACCCACAAGGTGAGTATACTCAAATATAAGTTTTACAATGGGAATACACATGCATTTAGGCACACTTCCTAGAGCTCACTATTCAAATAAAGAAGGCTTGCCGCCTATGAAATAGTTACAATAGATTATTAAAGTTTTTGAACTAAAGAGTAGCATCGACAAATGCCTGATAATAGTTCCAGTTAAGCACAACAAGCACACTTTTAACACCTATCTCATTCTGCTCTATTTTATTGGTCTGTCATAAATCCGAACCATAGATTTTTGTCCTATGCACGTGAAACTGCACGCAATCGATCAAACAACCTATTCCATACTTAAAATGATCAAGTACATCGATCTTTTATATCTGCAACATGTAATCATATCCATCGCTAGCCGGCTCATCAAGACAACACATTATTACAACGTGTGCACCTTGTCGACTGAATTCGAACTCCAATGCTTATGCGAACCAAAAATAATTGTCCACACATTTCCTCAAATGCTGGAAAAATTTCCTAGAACACAAAATTAATCACCAAAACTGCTCCATCAATTTCGCACAACGATCAACTACACAAGTAAGCTTGATACTCACTAGCAGACCAAAAACCAGTACTCAGAGGCTTCTAATTTGCATACCAATTATTACCGTAGACAAAAAATCTGAAATAAGGGTAGTCCAAACATCTAACTACCTTCCTTTAGATCCATAACACAAAATAGTAACCAAAAAAGAAATACCAACCAAAATACTGAACTCTACTAGATACTTTGTTCTAGCTTTCTGGACTTAGCCAAATCACCAATCTGACTTTTGGTATAAGAAATCATGCAATGCGGACGGGATCACTAACTTGGGTTACCATCAATTACAACACCTGATTAGCTATGTAGTGCCTCTTGCTAACAATCTTCCCCTTTTGTATTGATGGCAACACTTAGTGAAAAATGACTGTGTCGGAATCAGTACCAACATATGTATACACTGCAAAACTCAAAATTTCAAAAAATCCAAAACTCTAGAACTCCTCTTGAGATGAACATAACATTTTTCACTGCCCTACACTCCCCCTTTGATATCAATGGCAAAGGTAGGGATACACATGCCAAAAAGTCATACAAAACTTTATATATAGATCACATATGTACACACAAACTTTTCTAAGTTACATACACTTAAATATATCTACAAAAGTGTTCTTCAACAAGATCAAATGACTGTCCCAACCTTTCTTGAGACACTCCAAAACTGATATGAGACCATTGAAAAGTAATGCTTGCATCTCCATTGATTGGAGATCTGTGAGATCATTTGTGGCTATGGCATCCTGAGCTTCCTTCAAAGCACTAAAAAATGTATCTGGCTTTGGAGTAATTTGACTCCAAAGCTCACCAACTCTACCAATAATCTTCTCCCTATCATGGCTTAGATTCTTAATCTTGTCAAACAATGATATAACCCGACTTTCTTGACTGGTCACATAAGTAGTTAGAGAATTGAAGGATTGAGAGATATCTGCCAATTGCTTCTCATTATCCTTAATCTGCTTCTCAATATCTAGAATAAACTTAGAAAATGATAGACAAGATTTGTAGACATTGCCTCTGTTGGAATCAATGAACACTAAGAGGAGGGGGGGGGGGGGTGAATCAATGTTTTGCAAATTTTAAACTTGTTATTCTGATTCATTAACCACTGGATGCATAAGAAAGAAAGTAAAGTGCAACAACACAAAACAAATAACCATGCAATCATAACACCAATATTTTTATGTGGAAACCCAAAAGGCAAAAACCATGGTGGGATTTGAACCCACAATATTATTCCACTATGGCTAGTAGCATTACAATATTACAGAAGGGGAATACACTTGCATTTAGACACACTGCATAGAGCTCACTGCTCAATTACAAAAATAGGGATACAACCCCTAAGGAAGGATCATTGCCTTACAAATGATTACAAAAGGATTATCTAAATGATAAATTGAAAATAACATCTAACTATTCCACAAATCAGTTTCGGTTAGGCTCAAAGTGACCCGTTATGATTGATGTAATGATCTGCTTTGTTATGCTTTGCAACTTCTCTATCACTCCTAAAAGTATTGCATACACCATTACCACACCGAAATGCATTAGCCCAATTGATCTTATATATCCGCACCAACAAAAATGATCTTCCACAAGTTGGCTTCACCAAATATAAAAAATGATACGCATAGCTGCAAGTCGGCTCAAATATTTTACCAAACCATATTCTGAACCCAAAATACATGATCACATGCTTCCTATAGGTCTCATCAACCATCTTGAACACATCACTGATCACCAGAATTAAATCTAAGAATCTGACCACACGTTATACCACCAAATATGATGAATACTCTGTATTGCCGCTCTATCAGATATCGAACCTTCAATCAAGCATATGAATCATCAATGGAGGGTGAATTGTCCTGATATATCTTCATTTACCCAACCAACTAATTTCTGATCACCAAAACCAAAACTTGCTTCATCAGAAATGAGAATGATCACCAAACTGTATATTGAACTGCACTGACAGTCTTAATCTAGGAACACTCTATCTAGGACATCTGGTTAGCCAAAACTCCATATTGGATCAGATCAGTAGGTTGACTTTCCATCAATGACAACTCCTAAGAATTTGTAAGCATTAGGAAACACCAATCTTCACTGGAGCATCACTAAAACATCAAATGCCAACAATATTCCCCTTTGGCATTGATGGCAATCTTTGGAAAAATAAAAATGGGGAGCGAGGAGGACAAGGGGAGCGGTCAGGCCCAAAATTCAATTTTGGGCCGGAGTTCTGGTTCGGCACTGGGACAGTATGTTGTAGGAGATTCAAAGAGTCCTGTGGAAGGGGGAGCTTAGGTGGTAAAGATCCAGATGCTCCTTTGGATTCAAGGGACCCAGGGGGGAGGTCCAAGACCACGTGAGGAGCAGATAGCAGGAGGCAGCAGGAACGGACAGGTTCAAATTTTAAATTTGGGAGGCAGCAAACTGGAAGTGGTTCTAGGAAAGAAAATGGTAAGCAGTTCAAAGGATACTGTGGAAGGAAAAGATTCTTCTGGGAAGGATCTCGAGAACCCGTCGAGCTCAGAGGATCTTAGGAGGGAACCCAGATCGAATGGACACATTGGCAAGTGGTCCTCTCTGTTTGGGGTCAAACCTAAAGGTAAGTCATCCTTGTCCCCAGTCAAAATTACCTTGAATGCATCTTAGGGCAAGTTTTCCATTTCTTTTCCAGACCAAATCATAGACCATAATATTGCTAGAATGTAAAATACTTTGATTGGTAAATTTTATGGAATGAGACTGAATATTGAGGTAGTTCGTGGGTTTGTTAAGAGGAAGTGGAGCTTGAAAGGTCAAGTAGATGTGGTCGCTATGAAGAAAGGATTCCTGTCCTTCTCTTTCTCTTGTGAGGAGGATCACAGAAAAATCCTCTGCATTGCTTCCTAGGCGATAGGAAAATATATCATGTACATCCAGAAGTGGTACCCTAATGCGGGCAAAGAAATTTTTTTTTGGTCCAAGTTCCTATCTGGATAAAGCTACCTGGGCTCCCAATGGAATATTTGGAGGAAGATGTGCTTGCAGGAATAGCTAATGCCTTCAGGGAGCTTATTGCTATTGATCTAGTCATGACATCCAGAAGAAGGCTTATTTATGCTAGGATATGTGTAGGAGTTGGGCCCAAAACGGATATGCCACAGGAGATAGAGATAGAATCTAAACTTGGGAAATGGAAGCAAAATATTGTTTATGAAACAATCCCTTTTTCTTTCTTTCATTGTAAGAAAGTAGGGCATTGGGATAAAAAATGTCCAAGTAATGTGGTCAAATCTCAATCCCAACCTAAAGTGTGGAAAAACGTAGACAACTCTTTAGAAGCTTTGGATTCTAATAATCAAGATTAGGAAAAACAATTCCAAGTTGGTAGGACAGAGGAAGAGTTCATCAAAGAGTTAGTAAATGAATCAAAGAAATGAGACAATGAAAAAATAGCTCATCAGGAGAAGGAGAAGAATGACAAGGATTCAGATTATGGAGAAAGAAAATCACAAGTTAGCAGCCAAAATGAGGAAATAGAAGAGGATAAGATAGAGCAAAACTCAAATAATGATGAGAATAATGGAGATAATCAATCCAAAGACAATAAAGAGGAAGGAGACAATTTCAACTTAGTATCTAATTCTCCTGAATTAGAAAAAGAAATAGACTAGATCTAAGATGCTCAACCTAATAACATTCTAGATCAAGGGATGTCAGAGATCTCATTAGCCTCTCCAGCTAAGGTAAAGCTGACTTTTTCAAAGGATAAAGAGCCAAAATGGGGAGATGAGGAAGACATAAAAAAGGGACTGGGAAAGAGTGAGTCTAAATAGGAGGAAGAAGAAACAATAGAGGATAAAAGACAGATCAAGGGAAAAAAAAGAATAACAACAATATCAATAATAGCACATCACGTAGAAATACTAGAAGCGGGCTTGGGGATGTAGGAGCGCAACATACCTCTCTAGGAAGATATTCAAATGAAAAGAAGAGGACAATGGAAACAAGCAAGAATATTGCAGATGGGACTCAAAGAACCATCTTTGAGGTAGGTATTTCTAAAAAACTATGAAGATCATCTCTTGGAATATTCGAGGATTGAATAATCCTCACAAACATGATTTAATAAAATGTATGATTAGAGACAAAAACCCGGGTATTTTTTTGATTCAAGAAACCAAGATGTCAAAAGATAAGGTACAAGGTCTGAAGATGTTCAATAATGGAGGAGTTAGTGGTGGCAGTTCAGAAGGTGCCTCGGAAGGTATTGTTACTTTCTGGAACAAAACCAATGTTGAAGGAGAAGTGTTGATTCAGGACAACAATTTGTCCTATATCAAATTTAAGCATCTGAAAGATAGCACTTCATGGGTCTTAACTAATTTGTATGCTCCTAACACTGAGACTGATAGAAGTGATTTTTGGAATAAACTTACTTTATTAAGAAGCAGGTTTGCTAAAGATAGTTGGGTGATTATGGGGGACTTCAATACCCCTTTGAAGGAAAATGAGAAAAAGGGAGGGAGCCAAACTAATCTGGATAATAGATTGGACTTAATGGACTTTATAAATAATAATGCTCTCCATGACCTGGAGTTGCAAGGATTTAAATTTACCTAGACTAATATAAGGAGCGGCGAAGATTTAATTCAGGTAAGACTTGATAGAGCTCTTATCTCCCTAGATTGGTTTAATCATTACTTCTGTTCTTTATCTGCTCATATACGGGTATGATCGGATCACCATCCTATATCCTTTACGACAGAGGCTAAGAATAGAAGGAGACATTTCCCTTATAGATTTGAGAGAATGTAGACTAAACACCCATATATGGAAAGCAAGATCAAGGAATGGTGTCAGGTCAGTATTGAAGGGAACGCCATGTACAAAGTGGTCAAAAAGTTGAAGTTTGTTAAAGAAAATGTTAAGAGGTGGAATAAGGAATTCTTTGGGAATATCTTTGCCTCGAAAGCTACAATTCTCTCAGAGCTAAAAGATATTCAAGATGAGATTCAGAATAATGGATATACTAATACTACAAGAGATGATAAAGATGTAATCCTTATGAAATATCATGACATAATAGAAAAAGAAGAAACCTTCTGGAAATAAAGGTCAAGAAATGTATGGTTAAAGGAAGGGGACAAAAACACTAAATACTTCCATATGTCCACCCTAAAACATAAGGCCATCAACAAAATATCACAGATTAAAGTGAATGATAGAAGAGTTGAAGAGGAAGAACCTATGAGTAGGGCTGCAATGGTGTTCTACTTGCTAAGGATTAGAATTTGGATAAGAAGGCCCAAAAGAACCTTATGGATTGTATCCCTACTATCCTGGAGGCAGATCAGAATTCTCACCTAATTGCTATTCCTTCTAATGATGAGATTCTGAAAGCTGTCAAATCCTTTGAAGGCAACAAGGCACTAGGCTTGGATGGTTTCCCCATGTTCTTTTTTCAAATGTATTGGCATATTATTGGAGATGATGTGTCTAGAGTTGTGAAAGAGTTTTTTGGTGCTAGAAGAATTTTGAAAGAGATAAATGACACTTTTATTGCTCTTATTCTGAAAAAGATGGGAGCTGATTCCATGGATCTTTTTAGACCTATAAGTCTTTGCAACTCTCTTTACAAGATTATCTCCAAGGTTCTAGCCTTGAGAATCCTGAAGTTGCTTCCTTCTATCATTTCTCCACAGCAAAGTGGTTTTGTCCCTGGTAGACAAATCTTGGATTCGATAATCTCAGTCCATGAAAACATCCATTCTTTATCTAATTCTAAAAAAGAAGGCTTTCTTCTAAAGCTAGACTTATCTAAAGCCTACCATAGAGTAGATTGGGATTTAATGATGGAAGTTCTCTCAGATTTTCATTTTTGTTCTAGAAGTATTAGTCTTATAAGGAAATTAGTCTCTTCAAATTCTTTTTCTATTTTAATCAATGGATTTCCTTCCCCTTTCTTCAAGTCCTCAAGGGGACTCAGGCAGGGAGATCCTCTTTCTCCGATTATTTTTATTATCATGGCGGAATGTCTGGGGAGAGGTATAGGGAATCTAGTCGAGAAGGGGGAGTTTTTTGGTTTGAAATCATCTTCAACGGATCAAGTCTGTTCCCACCAACAATTTGTGATTGACTATAATTATGGGGAAGGCTACAGTGCATGAATCTAGAAGTTTAAAGAAAGCTTTGGATAGTTATGGATCAACTACTGGGAAACTTATTAATTGGTCTAAAAGTTTTGTTTATTTCATCAACACTCTGGAGAGAAGAAAGATTAAAATAAGTAATATCTTGGGATGTCAATTGGGGAGTCTTCCTGCATCCTACTTGGGGCTTCCCTTATGCCATGATCCTCCTAACACTTTCTGGGGAACTGTGGTGGATAAATTCCACAAGAAGCTAGCTGGCTAGAAGGGATCTCTTCTTAGCCAAGCTGGTAAGGTTCAATTATTGAAATCAACTCTTCTAAGTATCCCTCTTTATACCATTAGCCTTTTTAGAATTCCTGCCAAGTATGCGGAGGCTATTGAAAAGATCCAAAGAACTTTTTTGTGGACAGAGGTTGAGGAGAAGAAGAGAATGAATTTGATTGCGTGGGACAAGGTCTGTAAGCCAATAAGAAAGGGAGGTATGGGTCTTAGAAGAATAAGAGACATGAATGAATACCTTATGGCCAAGAAGATCTAGAGAGGGTATAAAAACTAGAGAGAATGCAAACTGATATGGGACAATAAGTATAAAAGGCAATGCGCCACACTTCAAAGCTTCCTCAAAGTGGAAGATATCCCAATCGGTTCCAATATCTAGAAAAATGTCTCTAGAACAAGAGATTTAATTGTCAGAGGTGCAAAGTGGAAGATGGGGAAAGGGAACCTTATCAAATTCTGGGAAGACTCCTGGTTGCTCTAGTCCCCTTTGATTGAAAATACTGAGTGGAGTAGATTCTAGAACTAGTGCAACGAAAGATATGGATCAATGGTGGGTGATTACTGGCAAGATGGACAGTGGAAGGATTTATCTCAGGTGGATCAGTCCTTGGGAAGTCTGAACAAAATAATGAACTCTATGGTTGTGGTGGAAGATGAAGATCAATTAATTTGGAAACTCATAGCAAATGGTAAATTCACCATGGCTTCTCTTTATTATCATCAGTATTCTAAAATGGAGAGTCCATGTTGGGCTAAGGCCTTATCCCTAAGATTAATATTTTTTTCTGGACAACCCTTCAAGATAAAATTTTAACTATTGAGAGTGTTTGTTTTCTTTGCATGTAGAGTGAGGAGACCATCAACCATCTGCTCTTTCACTTCCCTTTCTCTATTGATGTCTGGGGAAGATGTCTGGATCATTTCAAAATTAGTTGGAGTTTCCCAGAGTTAGTTCAAGAGGTTTTTAACTCTTGGCATCATCCATCAAGGAACAAATTTACTACTTTGTTGTAGAAATTAGCTTTACCCCATATGTGTTGGGGTATATGGAAAGAGAGAAATGAAAGAGTCTTCAGAGAGAAGGTGTCTAAGGATCAAATTGTATTTGAGAAAATAAAAAGAAATATAGTGGAAAATATGAATATAATAGGTGGTATTTCTAACCCTCAAGACAAGGATGATCAAACAATCTTCAAGAAGTGGAGATTAAAAGGTCGAGAACACTTTTAGAATAATCCCAAAGAGGGTGTTATATGGGTAAGCCCACCCAACGGATGGATGAAAATAAACTTTGATGGTGCATCAAAGGATAACCCTGGTATAGCAGGATGTGGGGTGGTCCTTAGGGATGAATGAGGAAAATGCAAAATTATAAAATGTATACCCATAGGAAATTAGACAAATCATGTAGCTGAGGCTATGGCTGCATACCATGGGATGGTCTTGGCTAAGGAAGCCAACTGCACCAGAGTTTAGTGTGAAGGAGATTCATTGAATATAATCAATTGTTTGAATAAGAAGTTCCCACCTTCTTGATCAATAAGCAATGCTATCAAAGCGGCTAAGAAAATTAGTGAGGAATTTGAAATGTGTGTTTTCACATGTGTATAGGGAAGCAAACTCATGCATAGACTGGGCAGCCAACCTGGCATGTCAAACGGAAGATATTATTACTACTTATGGTGAGAGTGAGCTCACATGTGAAGTGAAATCCATGCTCGATCTAGACCGTATCCAGACGAGGCAACGCGATACTATCAACTATAATTTCTAAATGCCTCTTCCTCTTGTTTCGAAGCAAGGTTATTACAGAGGTAATGAGTATTTATTCAAGTGTCTTTTCATAATTATTTGGCATAGATTTTGGGCTTTTTTTTCAGGGCATCCACAAAAACCAGAGAAGAAGATTTGGAGCCGAGAGAAGGAAATTCAGAGATAGCTGTTTATGGTGAAAGTGGATAACAATAATAACAATATTGAAAGGCTAAATGAATTCAACCACAAAACCCTAGCCTAACAACAACAAAGATCCACCATAACATATGAAGATTACCTAAGACAATGCAAATCAAATAAAATCATAAAGATTATACCATCACATGTCCAATAGGGTTTTGATCTCCATTCTTCCTATCTCCATTGATCTTGCTTGATATATTTGCTCTCAGATTTTATGTGCACAAGAGCTCAACAAAGAACGAAATGTGGTTGCAAGTAGGATCGTAGTGTAGTCAAGTGCATAAATTGATTCATTAGAATGCATAGAACGATTAGGGTTTGATAATGAAGGAAGCATCTCCTTATATAGAAGACACTATATGAAATGGAGGGATAAGATTGAGAGGTGTAAAAGGAGGTCGGCTATGATTAGAGGGTAGGTAAAAGAAATAATAAAATAATGAAAGAGGTAGGTAGTGTATGAATTAAGAGATGAATGACATGTGTCATGGGTAGAAAAGGTTAATGAATTAATTAAATAAATAAATATTTATTTAATTAATAGAAGAAGTGGGATCAATTAAATAAATAAGATATTTATTTAATTTAGGAAAAAGATAATTTAAATAAATAAATGTATTTATTTAAATGAGAAATAAGGCTAGAAGAGGATAAATGAATTAATTAATTAAATAAAGATTTATTTAATTAATAGAAGAATTAAGCTTAGATAATTAAATAAATAAAATATTTATTTAATTAGACTGGACAATTTTGGGTGTCTACATTTTGCTCCTCTTTGAGACAATGCGGCTTGTCGCGTTGTTTCAAACAAGATAATATGAACTGATACAGAGTTGCCCCAAGATGGGAACGATATGCCCCCTCGAGAGATTGGATGAAAATGTCTGAAAAGATTGCAGACAATCTCTCGATAAGAAAAAAAAGCTAGAATGGACTGACCAGATAAAGTGACAAAGTCACGGGATAATGAAGACTGACTTGGGAAATGAGGGCGAGGGCTAAGGTAGTCTATAAGATAGACCACGGGGGAAAATACATCCTCATTGTCATCTACACATCCATGAGAGCAGAGTGCAGAGCAAAAATAGAGCAACAGTAGTCAGCAGCGATGGCTTTTGTTCACAGATTCGACCACGTTCGTCAATTTTAGAGGCCAGCAGAGGCAGGAGAGCCGGTAAGTACCGCGAAACCTCCTTGTACTTCGACGCATTTATTATTGTCATTAATGCATGGTAGATAGGGCAATAAATGCGCTTAGAATAGGGTCCAAAAAAATGTCCAAAAACGTCCAGGCGCGTCTGCGTTGGTGCCAGGTGCGTCTATGCTCACGAGGTGCGTCTGTGATGGAAACCACGTCTGTGCCAAATGCGGCCGCGTTTGTGATGTTTAGGCATGTCTGTGCCAAGAAAGCACATCTATGTCACCCAGGCGCGTCTGTGTAGAGAATAGGCACGTCCGTGGTGGTTAGGCACGTCTGTGTGTTTCAGGCATGTCTGTGCAATTTTTAAGCACATTTATGTCAGGTAAGCGCATTTGTGTTTAAAAAAATGTGAATTTTTGTCTTCTAGGTCAAATCGGCAGTTTTGCTGTCGATTGGATAAGCTGCTGAGAGGATACACTCAAGCAGGTCCTCTAGGGAAGACTAAGATAGATCAAGGCACTTTGTGATGAACAATGAGTACCAAGATAGAGTACTTTGTGATGAATAGGGAGTACTAAAATATGAGCAGCACTTTGTGATGAACAGTGAGTGCAAATGTGAGTAACATTTTGTGATGAACAGTGAGTGTCACACACGTAGTACTTTGTGATAAACAGGGAGTACTACTAGGATAAGAGCAACACTTTGTGATGAACAGTGAGTGTCACTAGGATAGATAGCCATATGCATTTAGATAAAAACTAGCATTTTGTGATGAACAATGAATGCCACTATGACTGACATGATTAATTTGCTTGATTGCAGGAGTATTTGCCTATGCTGGAGTCACGAGAGAGATTCCTGTCGACTCAAAGATTGTGACCTGAGCTGACAGCCGAGGAGCGAGCTGCTATTGAGGCTATGGGATTGAGACATGTTCTATATGTGCCTGAGTTTTGGGCGAACATGGGACTGTTGACTGTGCTGGCGGAGAGATGGCACTCCGAGACATGTACGTTTCATTTGCCGATGGGTGAGATGACAGTCACCCTTGAGGATGTATACAGGATCCTGCGGATACCGATCAATGGGGAGCTGATCCCATATGATCGAGATGGAGATAGGGATGCCCTGAGACAAGTGTTCCAGGACCCAGGACTAGAGATGAGGGCCAGACATGTAGCGTGGGATACGATGACAGCTACAGGGCTAGCACTGCCAGCAGTGGTAGGAGGAGCGATCAGTAGGTTCCTGTGTCCGGATAGAGCAGCATGGGGGTTGGCTGTAGGCTGGGGAGGAGCACTGGAGATACTGGTGACACAACACACCAGATATGCCTGGGGACTGTGTGTGCTGGCACACCTCTACTATGAGCTGCATCAGTTTGTATACCACGGATCAGTGGGATTAGGCTGTGGCGTGACATTGCTACAGGTGTGGGCTTATGAGAATCTGCCAGTGACGAGGCTGATACACTTCAGAGGCAGAGTTCATGGACGTAGTTTTGTGCACTTATATGACATGATCACGTCACAGCCACGGATTGACAGGTTAGAGCATTGGCGGCGAGTGATAGATGACCTTGACATGGTCATATGGAGACCATACCTAGGATGTGAGCAGTGGGAGGATGATGCAGTTGAGCTTCCCTACACCTTCTGGAGCAGGTACTTGATTGGGCGGATGCCCTATGTGCTGGAGAGGCAGCTAGTGGACAAGGTTGGCAGGCAGTTTGGTAGGATCCAGAGGATGCCACGGGGCTCAGGCATGTATGCACAGACTGTGAGAGATCAGGCACAGTTTGGACCCCTGTTATCATATGATTAGGTAGTTATGCAGTTGGTAGAGATGATGCCCCTACCCTGGGACATGTGGCTAGAGATTGAGGATGCCGGCATGGATGCCGAGTACATAGCATACTGGGCGGAGCATCCATTCCCACGCCTGATGGATCCAGGAGAGCCATTAGATGGAGATGGTGGTGGGGATGATGATGATGGTGGAGGTAATGGGGGAAGAGGTTGATGAAGGAGGAGGGGAGCAGTTGGAGAGAGGAGGGTTGCACTGCAGAGGGAGGGTGGAGAGGAGAGGCAGGCTCGGGTGGTGAGGGGTCGTGGTGGATTATCGCTATAGGTGCCAGCAACACAGGGCCCCAGACAGGTACAGGTATAGGGACAGGGACAGATACAGGGATAGGTACTAGTACAGGAACCTGTACAGGTACAGGCATAGGCATAGGGGCAGGCACCCGTATAGGGGGAGCCAGAGGGAGGGCCAGAGGGGGCTGATGCAGAGGAGGATGAGCTGATAGAGCTGAGGGAGATCTGCCAGGGATAGGCAGATGAGATCTAGGAGTTGGAGAGGAAGAGGGATTAGCTCAGGAGGAAGCTCAGAGATACTGAGCGGGAGCGGGATCAGGCTATTCAGCGTTATACAGAGGCTGAGACAACACTGAGGGCTGGGAGATAGGCAATGGAGGACACAGGGGCTAGATATGCCTATGTCCTGTGGGCAGGGGAGGAGATTGCCTACTGGCTGGATCTCTATTATGGTGCAGTGCCAGCAGATCAACGGGTGAGGAGCTTCCATAGACCATTGCGTACAACGACAACTATGGGAGGGAGTCGGAGGAGACAGGCATCGAGTGGTGGGGTTATGGGTCCTCCACTACCACCAGATAGAGGGGACAGGAGGGATGATCCTGGGGCGGGTCCTTCAGGGGCTCAGATTCCATTGAGGCCAGGCGGCTCTGAGGGAGGGAGTTCATCATAGCCATAGAGGGCTCCCTATGTATCAGTATTGTACCATTTTTGTATGATCATGTAGACACCTGTGGGTGCTTTTGTAGCCATATGATTTTGACATTATTGTATCATGACACTTTATATATATATATGAGATGATTCATCTTTGCGGCAGCTATATGCATGTGTACCTATGTGATGAGATGTTCTTATGTGATGTTTGTTTTATGTTATGGATGCAAATATGTATATGATGCAATGTAGTATTTTTGTTCTTTTATGTTTTATATGTGTATGCATGATGCAAATGTGAATGTATGTAATGCAGATGAATATGATAATGCAAATAACTATTTACATGATGAGAATATAAAATGTGCTAATATGTGTTGTGTGCAGGATGTGATGCAGTTGTGATATTTATATGTATGTATGAAATTCTTATATGTGGTAATGCAGGTGCAACTACATGAAATGCAAATGTTTTTGGTGTGTCATTATACTCAGTCATGTGATAACAGGCTACACAGACTCGAGAAGGACGATGGAAGTCAATCAAGAAAGGGGGATGAAAGACAGAAGATATGAAAGTGAAATAGCTTCTTGTGCTTTGTCATCATTGAGCTTTATTATGGCAAAATAGGTTATGACAATCGAGGCATATGTTTGACCCAGAAAGTCATTGTACTTGTTTGGATGGAGATAAGACAGTCACAAACAAGGAATGCCCCAATTCATACTAGACTCACAGTGTCCTCATATCCTTGGACAAGTCATAGCATTACTAAGAGACAATCCACAGACAAAAAATACAAATAGCTGACGATACCCCATCCTCGCCTTTCTAGTCAAAGACATCCCGGAGATAGAATCTCTAGTCAGAGACATCCCAGAAAAGCTAAAAGACATGTCACCAAAAAAGATGAAATCAAAAGAAAACCAAGACTCGACACCAACATCCACTGTAGTCCTCAAATTTAGTGTCTTTTGTCACCTGTATAAGTCTTATTTGATTGTGGTCACAATGTTTACTTTCACAAAAGGATAGATAGCACTGAACCATAATGTTGTCTGAGTCTGTTGAAAGATTTGATTTGTTGAAGCCCATTGTTGCTGTTGTGTCTCATCTGAAATTGACTGAATCCATGAAACTGATACTTTATTGTGGAGAAGATGAAACTTTATTGCGGATCTGTGATGCAAATGTTGCTTTATTTCGGATTGTGCGCGGATAGATTGAAGGAAGCTGGAAGAAACTATACTCCTCGAAACATGTGATGTTCTCAGTTCCACACCCATCACTAGACGTAGGATTTGCCTTAGCCACAGATAGGATCTGATTTATTATGGATGGAAAGGGAGGTTTATTATGAATGGCTAACCAATCTTGGGTAAATCAATAACAAGCCATGATGGGAATGGGTAAGTTTCTTATGAATGGATAGGATGTGAGTGTGTGCAAAGTGAAAGGATGAAAGTGAATCCTGAAGGAGGGAGGAGTAATGTCTCTACACATGGCGCTGGTGACCCAGTTTTCACCATGGTACTGTCCGAGGGCTCCACCGAAGTGGTTTTCACCATTGGATGAAATTATTTCTCTTTACTTTTTTCGGTTTTTTCAATGTTTTTGTGTCACAAGGCGCCTGTTTGCCAGGTTTTCACCAAGTAATGATTTTTTTTTTGTTTTATGATTTTTTTGTATTTTTTAATTTTTTTTTGATTTTTTTGTATTTTTTGAATTAGGATACTCTAAAGAGCTATGTGTAAAACCTGCAAAGGTGCATGCTGTTGATAGGATCCTCCAAAGGTTCACCCTCTGTAGTTGAAAGCTGATATGCCCCAGATCCATATGCTGCTGTAATGATGTAAGGACCAAGCCAATTTGGTTCGAACTTACCCTTCTTCTCTCTGTCTTGCTAATTTTTGGGGTTTTCTCTAAGAACCAAATCACCTACCTCAAATGTGTGAGGTTTGACCTTGTGCTTGTAGCTGCGACTCATTCATTGTTGGTAAGCCTTGAGATGATTAAAAGCAATTTGTTTTCGTTCATCCAGTAGTTCGAGCTCTTGTAAGCGAGAGACCCTATAGTCTTCATCACTGATAATGTTTTGCAAAGAGACCCGTAAAGAGGGTAGCTCAACCTCAATAGGCAAGATGGCTTCAGCGCTGTAGACAAGTGAATAGGGTGTAGCTCCTGTAGGTGTGCAGACACTTGTGTGGTAAGCCCAAAGTGCAGGATTAAGTTGGATATGCCAATTACGGCCAGCATCATCGACTGTCTTCTTTAGGATTTTAAGGATTGTTTTATTAGACGCCTCAGCTTGGCCATTACCTTGGGGGTAATATGGTGTAGAGAAACGATGGGAAATATAGAAGCGGTCACAGAGTTCATGAACATCTTGTTTTTTGAAGGGACGCTCGTTATCAGTGATAATGGAAATAGGAATACCGTATCGGCAAATGATATAGTTGAGGATGAATGTAGCAATCTGTTTTCCTATGACTTGTGTAAGAGGCACAACTTCAATCCATTTTGTGAAATACTCTGTGGCGGTGATAATGAATTTATGACCATTGGAAGAAGGAGGGTGAATCTTGCCTATGAGATCGAGTCCCCACTGACAAAAGGGCCAAGGAGACGCAAGTGGTTGAAGTTCTTGTGTTGGTGCATGTATTAGGTCTCCATGAATTTGGCATTGCTTACATTTCTTGACAAACTGATATGAGTCTTTTTCCATATTTGGCTAGTAATATCTAGTCTTGATGAGTTTCTTGGCCAAGGTAGGACCACTAGCATGTGGACCACATATCCCTTCATGCACTTCACGTAATGCAAATTGAGCCTCGTCACTTTCTAAACATCTAAGAAGAGTGCCATCTAGACCTCGCCGGTATAGGATATCAGCTAAAATGACATATCGAGAGGATTGGCGAATAAAAGTGCGACGTTGGTTATTTGATAGATTAGGAGGTAGAGTATTGTCACGAAGGTATGTGAAAATGGAACCATATAACTAGGATTTGAGACCGACAACACATATCATCTCAGTAGGCATGATCTCATATGAAGGAACCAAAAGGTTATCCACTAAGAACTCATAGCAGGTCTCATTTGGAGGTAGATCAATCAGTGAAGCAATTGTAGCCATGGCATCTGCGGCGCGATTCTGCTCTCTTGGTATCTGCTCAAAGTCTATCTTTGTGAAGTGTTGTTTCAGGTCATCCACCATTTGTTTATAAGGCATTAATTTTTCATCTTTTGTTTGGTAATCATTAGTTGCTTGACAGATGACAAGTTGAGAGTCCCCAAAAACACGAAGTTCCTGGATCTTCCATTGAACTGCAATTCATAATCCTATTGTTAATGCCTTATATTCCGCTATATTGTTAGTACAAGGAAATGATAAGCGGTATGATTTTGGTATAGAATCCCCTTGAGGAGTTATAAAGAGGATGTCGGCTCCTGCCTCGTGCTGTGTGTATGAGCCGTCGAAGTACAGTTGCCATGGCTTTGCATGTGACATTGTCAAAATAGATTCATCTGGAAATTCTAAACTTAGAGGAACATCATCTATCATGGGAGCATCTACTAATTGATCTGCGATGGCTTGTCCTTTTATTCCTTTTCTGTCCACATACTCGATGTCGAATTCACTCAGGATCATTACCCATTTGGCCAGTCGCCCAATAAGTGTTGCTTTATTGAGAAGATATTTCAATGGATCAATCCTTGCAACTAACTTAGTCTTATGAGTGAGCATGTAATGTCATAATTTTTGTGAAGCAAAGACCACAGCGAGACATGCACACTCAATTGGTGTGTAGTTTAGCTCATATCCTACCAATGTGCGACTGATATAGTATACTGCTTTTTCTTTGCCCTCAGCACTTTGTTGTGCTAAGAGTGACCCCAGTGCTGTTGAAGTAGCTGAGATTTATAGTAACAGAGGTTGATCTGGAACTGGTGGCATCAGAACTGACGGATTTAGAAGATAATCTTTGAGCGTCTGGAAAGCCTGTTGACAGTTATCATCCCATTTGAATTTGATGTTTTTATGTAGCAGGTGTTGAAAAGGATTACACTTATCTGCAAGTTGTGCTATGAATCTTCGGATGGACTAGAGTCTGCCTTGTAAGGATCAAAGTTGACTAATATTTCTTGGTGGTTGCACCTCTAAGATGGCCTTGACTTTTGCTAGATCAGCTTCGATTCCTCTTTTGGATACAATGAATCCTAGGAGCTTCCCAGAGGTTACTCCAAAGACACATTTTTTGGGGTTTAATCTTACTTTGTATTTTTCCAACTGATCAAAGATGACTGAAAGTATGTCCAAATGTGTATTTCTGTCTATTGATTTTCCCAAGAGGTTGTCAACATAATCTTCCACGGTTACGTGCATGAGATCATGAAAGATAGTAATCATGGCTCTTTGATATGTAGCACCTGCATTTTTTAGCCCGAAGGGTATGACATTCCAGCAGAAAGTTCCCCACGGACAAGTGAATGATGTTTTGTGTTGATCCTCGGGCACAATCCTTATTTGATTATAACCAGAGAATCCATCCATCAATGATAACATTTCATGACCTGCTGTGAGATCAACAATCAAGTCAATATTTGGTAATGGGAAGTCATCCTTTGGACAAGCTTTGTTGATGTCTCTGAAATCTGTACAAATTCTGATGTTACGATCTGGTTTACTAACAGGCACTAAGTTAGAGATCCATTCAGGATAATCAATTGGGCGTATGAATCCGACATCCAATAACTTCTCAAGTTCTGCTTTGACTAGTAATGCCACTTGTGGGTGCATCTTTCTTAATTTCTGTTTCACTGGTTTTGCCCCCAGTTTAACTGTCAAATGATGCATTACCAAATCCGGATCTAATCCAGGCATATCAGCATATGACCAGGAAAAGTTGATTTGTCGTTCTTTGAAGAAACTTATGAATTTTGACCTTTCGGACTCTGTCAATGATTGAGCTAGGAATATGTTGTGTGGAACCTCTTCTGTACCAATGTTTGTTTTGATAGTCTCCTCTACCAACATGGATGACTTTTCCTCATATGATGCAGGGAGAATGTCGAGCCTTCCATCTTTGGGTGCTTTAGAGAGGTTTTCGCCCTTAGATACGTCCTTTCTTTTTACTTTTTTGGGGTCAGACAGCGCCACAGTGTGGTTTTCGCCATAAGACCCTTGATTTGTTCTTATTTTCACATTTTTGCGACTGGAAGGTCCGACACCCTCACCAAAATATGCTACGCTGTTGAGTTCTATAGTGTATCCCGCCTTATGGTCCCCAAGAGGAAGATCATCTCGTATGCCAAGATAGTCAATAAAAGCTTCATCATTTTGGAATGTGTCAAACTGTGCAGGTCCTTCATGATCCCAGTCAATGAGTTGGTGGTGGACAAGGGCAAGGCCATTAATGTCTTTGAAGTTAGTGGGGCTAAGAGTGAAGATGCAGTTATATTCAGGTATGTCAAGGTAATTATCGAGGTCATCGATGGCACTCTCCTCATCAGTCTCGATCGTGAACGAATCCAAATTATCATCACTAGTAGCGCATTCTAGGACAAGTGTTCTCATCCTATGTGATTTCAACCTAGACCCTTGAGACAAGGACTGTGTGGAATCCTCGTGGGTTGTTTCTTGACCGACTCTGAACTTGTTATAAAATTCCTCTTCTTTTGTGGGTTCATTTGGCTCTCTGAATATCTTGGTGAGCTCGTAGTCACTAGAGGACTTATCTGAACCCCATTCCCATTTGTTGGAATCTGTGGAATAGCAATCCTCTTGTTGAATTTTGGCAGCTTTGATTTGTAAGGCTTCTTCTGTCCTTTGGGTGTGTACCTTGGAAGTTAAGAAACCAAGTCCTTTCGAGCGTTCCTTTTTGAAAGTCAATTCAGGTTGTAAAGGTTCAATGATGCCTTCCTTTCGTAACCCAAGAGGGCTTTTTCCATCATACCCAAATTTTTGTAGAATTTTGAAGCCTTTGCCATATTTCTCACATGGTAGACTAATGTGATCTTGTGTGTCATCTTCATTGTCTTTGTAAAGCATTTTGTATAAATCTTCCTCTTCCAGTTCACCCCATCTCTGAAAGGTAGTAGGGTCCCATTTGAGTATCATGATGGATACTTTCTTGTTAGGATGTGGTCTTCCATATTCTTTTGGGGAACTCATGACTTGTCGTAAGTACATGGTCTGATTTAAAGTGTATTCCCCCATGCCTTTGTCTTGAAACTTGCCTTTAAGCTCACCTTGTTTTGATGTCGAAGGTTTTAATGACTCAGGATCAATGTATGCCAAGGAAGGAACAACTTCATGATTACTAGGAATGATGGTCTCAGTCTTTGATCTCAGGTTATTGCAGTATATGAACGGATTAGGATCGCCGTTAACTGTTACTTCCACTCCATTATGAGGAAACTTAATGCATTGGTGATATGTGGATGGGACTGCCCTCATTTCATGAATCCAAGGACATCCTAGTAATATGTTATATGTGAGATGTAGATCCAAGACTTGACAAACCACATCCTTTGTAACTGGCCCAACTCTGAGAGGTAAGGTGACTGTGCCCTTGGATGAATGCTCTTCGTCATCATATGCCTTAATGGTGATTTGATTTGTAGAATTCACAGCTTTATCAGAATATCCCAATTGTTTAATAGTGCTCAATGTGCAAATGTTTAGACCTGCTCCTCCATCTATCAGGACTCTTGTTATTCGATGTTTGTGTATGAAGGCTTCAACGTGTAGCAGTGCATTATGTGGTTGACTTACGGAGGCATCATCAGCTTCTGTGAATGTAAGGGAGTGTGGAATGGAAAGGTATCCCACCATGGCTTGAAACTGGTCCACGTTTAGATCAGTAGGAACGACGGTGTCTCTCAAGATTTTGTCAAGAATGGCTTTATGAGCGGGGGATATGCATAATAGCTCAAGGATGGAGATGAGCATGGGTGTCTTCCCTGACTATTCTACAAGGTCATACTCAGGTTTGGTTGATAAGGAAGCGATGTTCTTGGTTGGAGCACCTTACAAAGTGATTTTACCTCAGCGGGTTGTAACATGACATTCAGAGGTAGGTTCAGAAGAAGATCCAACACCTTTTAGGACAATCCTGGGTCTCCGGGTAGAATTCTCAGGGTTTTTGTCCTTGATGATAATAGTAGAGACATAATTGTCCATCGAAATGTGATTGATAGTTGAATCATAGTTGTAGGATGCTCTGGTATAGTTGGTTTGGTCATCTGTGGCTTTAGCTTTTCCTTTGTCATGTTTTGGGAATGGTTCCTTAAACATCTCATGTTCTTGATTAGATGAGTGTCCTTCAATCTCAATATCACCTCTATCAATGAGATCTTGTATGATGTTCTTCAGTCGATGACAATTTCCTATCTTATGACCCTTGCTCTTATGAAATTCACAATACTCATCACCATTCCACCAATTTGGCTTAACCTTTGGTTCATATGGAGGAAAATCTAGAACTGTGATTACCTTGTTTGCCACTAGCTTCTTGAAAACTGACTCAAGTGGTTCTCCCAATGGAGTGTACTTCCTTCGTGATCTAGAAGTTGTTTGAGTATTCACTTGATTGTTTGTAGAACTTGATCCCGAAAAAATGATTTTGGGTCGCACTGTATTGGCATCAACAACACCATCATTGATTGTGTTCTTGTTTTTGTTCCAAAATCTTGGCTTGTCTTTTCCTTTAAAGTCATCTTTGTTTTCTTTGAATATTTTGACAATGCCTTGTTCAATTAGGACCTTCTCTGTTGCTAAGCCTTTTTCAATGACGTTCTTGAAGGTTGACAAACAAGATTTCCTTAGATCATAGCCAATGTCTTTGTTAACATTCTGGGTGAACATTTCTACCATTTGTTTTTGTGGAATTTCACAAGAGCATCTGCTGGCTAGATTCCTCCATCTTTGTAAAAATGATGCAAAAGACTCTTCATCTTTTTGCTTAGTATTGTACAAAGTAGTGACTGATATGTCTGTCTCTATGTTGTAGGAGAAATGTTGAATAAATGCCTCTGCTAAGTCACCCCATGACTTAATACCAGGTGGGAGTTGGGAGAACCATTCCATAGCTTGATCACCTAGGCTTTGTGGGAATAATCTCATCAAATATGTCTCTTCTGCTACTACCTCAATGCAAGCTGTAAAAAACTGTCTTATGTGTGCCTTAGGATCCCCTTTTCCTCTATACTTATCAAAATTTAGGCATCACAAAGTGTGTAGGAAAAGGAGGCATTGGAATGCTTTTGTCAAATGGATAAGGACATATGTCTCTCATTGTGTATGTTGGCTTCGGTGTATTTATGTCCTCCATTTTCTTTTGTAAGTCCCTGATTTGTTTCTCCAAATTGTTCTTAGGTGGAGATTGGCTTCTTGGACCATATCCCATGCTTGAGGTACCAATTGGAGGAGGAGCATGCTGCATATATGGATGATATTGATCATAGACATGTTCATATGGAGGAGGTCTATAATGATGCTGCGTATATGGACCACTTGGTATAGATTCATGTTGAGGAGCACCATATCTATTTTGTGCATGTATACCATACTCTACAGGCATGTCATGTTCTAATGTGTTGCCCCCGAATTTGACACGGGGTTTCCTTGTGTCCAAATTTTGAGCATGCGTTTGAATATCCAATTGCTTTGGTGGTTGATCCTTGGCATTGATATGTGATTGAGCATATTTCTCTGCATAAGACTTCCATAATGGTCTACGAAGGTGAGTATCATATGCTTGACCATGTGTATGTGGGAGCTCTAGTTTTTGAAACAAAGATGATGGTGATTCAGGCACCATATGTGGTCCTCTATTGCCTCCACTATTAGGCCTCCTTTGATCCATGTTGGAGTGAGTTTGTTGCAAAGGTCTATGTTCCATTATTTGAGATATGTCAAAATCATGAGGGATCTTGGCTCCACTTTGTGCCATCATTTGTAAGAAGTATTGTCTATCCCTCCTCATTATTTCCTCAACCAATCGATTGAAATGGGGATTCATAATGGATTCTTCCACATTTGCTGAATGTACGAAAAAGTTATCCATATTGTCATTGTGTGTAGCATTGTTGTTTGTAGTGTCCATGTTCTCAACATTTGGAATGTTTCTATAGGCATCCATGCCAGGTAATGTAGTATGATCAGAATTGAAAAAGATATCATTGTCATACTCATAAGAACTCATGTTTGCGGACTCTTGAGCCTCTTTAGTTTCTCTCTTATATTTTTGAAGATGGGTTTCAACCATGAACTAGGTATTGATCGAGATGTGTGAGACTAGATGAAAATGGAAAAAGTATGGAAGACCAAGGGTTGGATGGAATGTAAATGAATCTGAAGTGTACTTGCAATGTCCAAAGTGTAAGACCAAGTATGTATGTAGTAGAGTAGGTGTGGCTTCCAAAGAGAGGATAGTTTCTCTTGATGAGGTAAGTTGACCTTGACTCTAAGTAAAACCAAATGAGACCCAAAGGTAAGAAACCTTGATGAGGGAGCACTTAGCAAAGTGTTGTTGTATGTAGTGTGTTGACAAAATATGATGAGGACAAGCAAGTGACCTTTTGACTCGAGTCTAGACAATTGTGAATGTAAAGTGAGATGTGAAGCAATGATGGACTTTGTGAGACCCAAAGACAGGTTGAATACTAAATGAAACCCTGGAGAAATGACCTAGGAAGCTCAAGAATTTTGAAACTAATTGTGTTTGTTTGCTGAACTGTAATAGTTTTTTTTTTTTTTTCAATTCTGAACACAGACGCGTCTGTATACTTCACAGATGCGATTTCCTGACACAGACGTAGCTCTGTAAAACATAGACGCGTCTCTGAGATTTTTTTGCAAAGTGTAATGTTTATTCTGGGAACACAGATGCATTTCTACCCTTCACAGATGTGGTTATACAACACAGACACTATTATGTCAGACACAGACACGTTTCTGCAAAATTTGTGCAATTTTTTCCAATCTGTGAAGTTGTTTTGTTGAGACCAAAATCTGACTGTTTGACTATTTTTCGTGACAAGAGGACACAGTGTTGATGAAGACCCAATGTTTGCAAGTGTCTAGACTAAAAAATGACTCCAATAAAAGTGTGTTGTTTGATGTAAAAATATTTTGCATACACTTGAAGACACAAAAGACACAATGTTTTGTTGTTTGGTCTTGAATGTTTTGAATATTTAACATAAGTCAAGCACAATTCTTATGGCTGGCCAAGACAATAGTTGTTGATCCCACATGGGGTTTTACCCCCGAGGCTACGCTATTCAGAGCGGATACTTAGATGCTTGACCTCACTGGCTCCACCCTCGGCACTCACTTCTCAGGTTAGCCAAGCATCAGTCCCCATGAAAACTCCTCGTGGCGAACTTTGTATCTCTACTAAGAACCGTATGTGTGTGGGCTGCTACCAGAGGTCCGACCTCCTACCCCAACAACTAGAAGGATTTGGGCTTTTAAAACAAAAAGGTGCTAGTAAGGGCATCCACTCGTGTGGCCATACATGCAGCACTTTCAGCTCTGTAAATATTGAAGGCTCCCAGCCGATAGGGGTTATGCCCTACAAATGATCAAATAAGTTTGATCAAACGGGTTTATGGGGAGACATAGTGTCGGTATGAACTAATCAGCACACATTATTCATAGTTTTCACCATGAATACAGTTATTTATAGTGGTTTGGAAGAAGATGACTTTTCTTTTGCTGCCACTTGGGTTGTTCTCTTCTCACTAGTAGTCCTAATGACCACATGGGAAGACAGACCCTCTAAAGATTAAACAAAAAGAACCTATTGCTCAAGACACAAAAGACAATGATTCAATTTTAGTGCACCAATTGAAGTGTTTGCTAGTCTATGAAAACAAGGCACACAATAAAAATCCAAAAACCCTTGCCAAGGACCTGCAACAAAGATTTGTTAGTAGTTTGGATTGTTTCAAATAATCACCCCTTCCTGCAAGCACACAAGTTAGGTAGATTTTAAACCCAAAAGACTTTGTGAAAATAGGGGCCTTCAACCAAACGGTTTTGCTTTCAAGACAAGCTGCACCAATTTCGTTAGCTAGATCTGAAAATGTTAGCTCAAAATAAACCAGATCTGAAACCCTAAATGCAAAATCCCAAAACTGAATCAATAAACCCAAAATTTGAAATTGGTGAACACAGACATGATTACCCTCAACACAGACGCGACTTCGTGACATAGACGCGGTTCTGTGAGACATAGACGCGACTATAGAACGCAGACGTGACTTCTGGACATAGACGCAACTAAAAACAACGTAGACGCGACTTAATAACACAAATGCGCTTTCCTGAAACCTACAAAATAAAATACTACCAGTGACACAGATGCGATTCTAGAAGTCGCAGACGCGCCAGAAAAACAAAAACGCGATCTGAAAGTGCGCAGACGCGGGAATATCAAAATGCTGCCGAAAATGTCAGATTTGCAATTTCAAAATACAAAATCTGCAACAAGGATGTTAAATGCAAAAGGGACAAGAGTCCCACCGGGCATGCCAAAATGTTTATGGCAAAAATGGATAACAATAATAATGATATTGAAAGGCTAGATGAATTCAACCACAAAACCCTAGCCTAACAACAACAAAGATCCACCATAACATATGAAGATTACCTAAGACAATGCAAATCAAATAAAATCACAAAGATTATACCATCACATGTCCAATAGGGTTTTGATCTCCATTCTTCCTATCTCCATTGATCTTGCTTGATATATTTGCTCTCAGATTTTATGTGCACAAGAGCTCAACAAAGAACGGAATGTGGTTGCAAGTAGGATCGTAGTGTAGTCAAGTGCATAAATTGATTCATTAGAATGCATAGAACGATTAGGGTTTGATAATGAAGGAAGCATCTCCTTATATAGAAGACACTATATGAAATGGAGGGATAAGATTGAGAGGTGTAAAAGGAGGTCGGCTATGATTAGAGGGTAGGTAAAAGAAATAATAAAATAATGAAAGAGGTAGGTAGTGTATGAATTAAGAGATGAATGACATGTGTCATGGGTAGAAAAGGTTAATGAATTAATTAAATAAATAAAGATTTATTTAATTAATAGAAGAAGTGGGATCAATTAAATAAATAAGATATTTATTTAATTTAGGAAAAAGATAATTTAAATAAATAAATGTATTTATTTAAATGAGAAATAAGGCTAGAAGAGGATAAATGAATTAATTAAATAAATAAAGATTTATTTAATTAATAGAAGAATTAAGCTTAGATAATTAGACTGGACAATTTTGGGTGTCTACAATAGAGAAGGAAAAATGAGAGGAAATAAAAAAGGTTCGAACCTACCTCTTGCTTGGAATGGAGGAAGAACAGGGAAGTGTGGGATATCCTTCAGGAGGGGGGTTTGAGTGTGTTTATGGAGAGGCTTAGTGGGAAAGATCCTATGATTACCAAACATTTTATTAAGAACTAGAAGAATGACAAGATCTTGGTCGGGTCCCAGATGATGACTGTAGATGAGGAGATTATTACTGAAGCTACAGGGATGATGATTGAGGGCATGAAATTTTATAGGGACTACAACATCTTTGATAAAGAAACGAACAAATTCCCTATCACAGATGATGAGAGGAAGAAGATGGTGAAAGTCAACAATTCCTATCATTCCCCAAAACGGATATGCAGGCCATGGAGGTTTGTTTTATTCACTACTATCACCTATATTACTTTGGATGGTAGGTTTACTAGAGCGTATGGTCACCATTTTTTTTTGCTCAACCATTTTTTCCATGGGGAAAAGGTGAGCTTTCCATATTATCTAGCCTGCTCCATGGAACATACTATCAATGAGATTTAGAAAGATCCTAAAGGTGACCATGCCCTTCACCAGGGTCTAATGGCTCTTGTCTATAAAGTGCTTAAAGGGAGATGCATTGAAAAACCTATTAAAGGAAAATTTGCAAGAGATGAGGACACAGAGAGTGAAGCCAATGGCTTTAACTTTGATTCGGAAACTGAGGGCGACTCTAAGGAGACTAGTAAAAAAGGTAGGAACAAGGCTAAGAGGAAAAGGATTGTGGTGGATTCAGATATTTCAAAGTCCGAGGCTGAATCCTTTGAAGGGAAATTCATTAAAAAAAAGAAAGGGAAAGTTACAGGAAAGCAAATGCAGAGGAAGAAGACCAATAAGGAAAGCAATAAAGATATTAGCCAAATTCTGATTGATTCTGAAGAGGAGGTAGAGGAGAATAAAAAAGATGAGGGACAAGATAAGGAGGGAGAGGAGAATCCGGTCATGGGCAACATTGAGGTTTGAACACCCAAGGTATGCAGAAAGAGGATCAAGAGGACAAAAGTGGTAAGCTTAGTGATTGTGTTGGTGAAAATGCGTCTATGAAGGGTTTCTATGAGACCATTGGTACAATGGTGAAGGACATAGACAACTTGAAGAAATATATGATGACTGTCAAAAGAGCAATGGTTGGCGAGAAACCCTTGACGGAAAATGTTAAAGAATTGGCAGTTGCAATTAATAATGCGGAAGCCATTGAAAGCATGGTGGGTAAAATTATTGCCACTGAAAAAAGGTTAAAGAGATGGAATAAAATAAGGAGGTGAAAGGGATAGAAACTGCTATGAACAATCTGGATAGTAGAATTGATAAGATGGAACTCACTATTAAGAAGATTGCAGGAAAAAACTTCCAGATCCTCAAAGCTTCGGTGCATAACATGAACATCTTGATCAATAGCTTTGAGAACAACACAGAGAAGGATGTTGACAAGGAACAACCGGACAAAAAAGGTCATGAGAAGAGGACTAGAGCCAATACTAGGATCAAGGGCGACATCAAAGGTCATGAGCTAGAGGAGTTAAAGACATCGATGGACAAAATGAAGTAGATGGTTGTCCATGCTGAGGATATCATGAAAAGTATATAGCTGTCTTTTTCTCTCTCTCGACAGTGGTCTCATTTTCTGTCTTTTTGTTGTCATTTTGCTTTCCGAATGCTGTCATTTTCTGGTTTTTTATGTAATGTGGGTTGTGATCCCTTTTTGTTCAGTTGGGATCTATTTTAGTTTTTGAAGTGATCAGGCATGGATTTTTCTAGTTCTTATGATATCTCCTTCTTTGTAAAAGGTTCAGGTTCCTTTCAAAAACCTTCTTTTACTTAATCAAAACATTGGTGAAAAATGATAAGTGCTCCAATCACTGCAATCAATCTAGTAATCTAAAAATCTATATACTCGCTGACTAGATGACTCCCCCCAAAGATGTGCATCAATCTACACAGCTTGCTCTATTTTTCACTTCTCTCTCTCCCCCTTTGACATCAATGGCAAAGGGTGGGAATCCGCCAAAATTGATGTACAAAAGAATGAATGCATGTAATTGATTACATGAACTTAAAGATGTTTGAGTAGGCCACCTTTAGGTATTCAAAATATTGGTTCCATCCTCTCAGGAAACACTCCAAAACACTTATTAGGGAACTTTACATGAATGCATGAATCTCAATGCTCTGAAGATCAGATGGCATTGGTTTACCTAAGGCATTGATTGCATCCTATTGTTCTCCAAGTAAGGTGTCCATTCAGGGAGTTATCAGACTTCCTATATCTCCCACTCTACTCAAAATCTTCTCCTTTCCTTTATTCAAAATCTTTATTTTATCGATACAATCCAAAATTAGTGCTTCTTGTGAACTTGGAAAAACTGATTGGGGTGCAAAATAATGACCGATATCGGTTAACTTACCCTCAAGATCTCTTATTTTCCAATCAATTTTTGTAGTAAATTTGAAAAAAAATATAGAAATGATTTAAAAATTTTACCGCCTTCATTCAATGCCTCTTCTAAACTCTTCGTAACAGTCTTTAGGCTTCCTCTATCTCTCTCAACTTCTTTCAATTTATTCTGCAATCTTATCTCATTAAATATTTTCTGTATAGATTCATTTGCAGGCTTATCTAATGATATGAAATGAGTGTTAATAATGTTTAACAAGTTCTTAAGTTTTTTAGAGGGAGAAGCACCAGAGTCCTAACTGAAACTGGGCAAAATATTTTACAAAACCTCAGTTGCAAGAGAGATGATTTCTTTATCTTTAGATTGAGATTTCAACAAGTCTTCACTTGCCTTGATGTGAGCTTGATTAGCAAGTTTCAATTCTTGAAGAGGGGATAAGGTGCTCAAATCCACCAAACCATGAGAAAAATCTTCCTCTACATCAATCTCCTTACCTTTGGCAGTGACATTTGCCACAATCATGGTTACCAAAGGTTTCTCTACTGGCTCATCACCCTTCTCCTTTTCAACCTTTGCACTCACACTCTTTTCACCTTTTTCTATCTCCTCAGCTATCAACTCTACAATTACTTCTATCTCAAGAGGGTCTTGAGTTTCTTCAACGGAGATATTTGCTACTAGATTCTCATAAGGTGCACAATATCTTGCTCAACTAAATCAATAAATGGCTGATCCTCCAGACCACCAGAGACTTTTGCAGTTACTTCTAGAATGGAAGTGTTTTCAGGAATGTGCTCTTTCAAGTGGGTAGAATTCTCTGTTTGATTCACCTCATATCTCAGTTCTACTAGAAACTCTTTTATTATTTTCTCTGTCTCTTTTGCAACTTCATCGATTTTACCAAGCATAGTTCTATTAATTCTCCTCTTGCTTTTAAACTTCTCTTTTGCCAACTTCAATAATCTTTCAACTTCATCCCTTGATATAACTGAACAAGTGTCTACCAAAACATACTCTTACATTTCTTCATCTTTCTAGTGAGCAACATTTCTCCGAATATCCAAAATATCATATAACTCTTTAGGAATCTCATATGATAGTTCAATTAGAGCTCTACTGAAGTTATTCATGTACTAAACAGTTGCTTCTTCAATTTCCCTCCGCTCCTTGTCATCAACATTCTCATAGTATATAGATTATTCAAATTTCCATCCTTTATAATTTCATTCATGATTTCATTTAAGGATTTAGGAGGGATGATCTTAATCTTACCAGACTACAAAGCTTCATCTATCTCATATTTCTACTTCTTTCTTCCTCTAAGCTTTTTGGATGGCTCACCTTGACTCTTTATCTTCTTGGAGGGTGGAGCATCATTGGATGGCTTTCTGACTACTCTAGCATAAGTAGCGGTATTCTTAACTTTCTAGACTTCCTCATCCAACTCTGACTCTTCCTTAGCTGCCACATACTCCCTTGAAGGATTCTCCTTTTCCTTTTCTCAACTCCACCGGTTGATACTGCTGGCTTGGGATTGGGTGGAGGTACCAGTTTCTTCACTTCAGAGAGGTGTAGATTTGCTAGGCTTTGCCTTGGATTTGGGTTGTGGTTTGATTACATCATCTTCTCTCAATATATTCTAAGCCCTTTCCCTCTATACAACCTCTGTTGATAGTCTTATGTATTCTGCAAAAACCCCTGCTTCCTTTTGAATCTTTCTCTTCCTACCGGTATCAGTGAAATTTTTGTGTTTTGTGCAAGGTGAGATCCTTTTCCTTGAATGTTCCAAATATTTCTTCCTTTGGGTCTATCAGCTGGCTCAATAGGTGTTGAGCATATGCTTCAAGTGTAATAGCATCAACTTCATACCCCATGGGCATGATCCAAACTATCCTAGGCTCAACTGCTTCCATATGGCATTGATCTTTATCAGCCATGAAACAAATTGTCTTCTCATACTTCTCTACAATCTCCTTAGTGATTGTTTCTCGGGCTTTCATAGAGGCCTGAAAGGTCTTGAAATAGCCCCATAATGTGGATATTCTCATTGTGGCATCACCAATTCCCCATAATCCTTCCTTGATTTGTATAGCCACTGGTTTATCATAGGCCTATTGGACCTTCTGTTTTATACTAGGGATCTCATTTAGGAAGTATAATGCTAAACAAATGGTAGGGGAACCAAACTTGAAGGTGTTCTTTTTATCTTGCTTGATCTTCTTTAAGTTACTCAACAATTTTCTCAAAAGAACTACACATAAATCATACCTTTTATCTTCTTTCAGGATCTGATAGGCTAAAAATATTGTTGTACCAAAAACCAAATTCTACCTACTTGATTGATAGACCTTGTAACCAACTATCATTGATGCAAATATGACATCATGCTCCAAGATCTCACTGATAGTCATTTCTCTATTGTCAAACCTTGAACCGATAGTGGTTATCATAGTGTTATTTGATACCTTCCTCAGACCAGGCACTTCACTGATTGCACTCAGGAATGTTACGGCTTGGATCGCTTGCATGGTGATCTTATGGAACCTATCTAACCATATGAACTTATCATGGACCCTGGTCAGGACATACCAGCTCCATTTTGCTTCATCAAATAACAAAAAAGGGATGAATTGCATGAAACCCTTATCTTGGAGAATCTTATATTTAGGTTTTAGGTTTCCCAAGTTGTTTTCCAAATGTATGTTATATAGGGATAGCATGTCAGCACTGCGGAGCTCCTCAAGATCATAGTGGATGTATGCCCTAATATCTTTGTTATGAAGAACATCGTAGGGTACTAAGGAAAATGCTACTTCCAAATCATCTTTGATAGACTTGAAAGGGTGTTTATTAAAAACTGGCCTCACCCTATCCTTAATCTCAACAACCAAAGGAGTAAAAATTTAAGATGCAGATGTCATTTCGAACTTAGGGTTAGAAAATAGATAGCTTTGTGAAATAGACAAATACCTTTTGATTCAACCAGGAACAAGAAATCGCTTTTGAATTGCTACAAGCCTAATTTAGGTTGCCAAGACTCTTCTCTTCACTACTCTGCACTTTTCTCTTGATCACATTGTTGAAGGTGTAATAAATGCTTCAACCTTCTAGCTTCCGATTGCCATGTTTTTCATGAAATCGCTCACCGGAACCTCAAATCTTCAAACAATCTTTTGGGTATCATCTACATATATGATCTAAGCCTTCTGCAACCTTCCAAAAATGATTACAGATCTCCAGAGAGGGGTTTTTATGAATTTGCATGAAAAACTCCCCCTAAGGCTAAAACTCCTTAGTTAGTGGATGAGGTTCCATCACCGGATTTAGGTGTGGAGCCATTCTGCATATTAGAATCATCTTTCTTAACCCACATCTTCTTATGTTGATCTCTAATTTCATCTACTTTTCTTTGCCTTTCTCATCTGACTTGGTCTTCTTTACCAGACCATTATTCTTGCTTCTGCAATATTTTGCAATGTGACCTTGTTTGGTGCCTGCATGGTAGCCAATATTTCTCTACATAGGCCTGAAATTCATCTAATTTGGTCCCATCTTGTATTGGTTAGAGATATGTCCAAACATCCCATAAGCATAACACCTCTTGTTTAAAAATTATTCATTACTATTCTACACATGTTTGCCTTGTGACCAAAATTGTTGCATATGAAACATTGACCAGTAAATATAGTACCATTGTTCACATTATTCATTATTCCATTGTTCATCCTACTTCTGCATTTATTTTCCATATAACCAAATTTATTACAAGTAAAACATCTACCATTGAATTTATAAACATCAGGCTGTCTTACCAGAGGATTCTTTCTCTTCTGATGATTAGGTTTTGTATTGCTCTGTCCAGAACCAGAGGTTTCTCCTTTCTCATATCCAAGTCCTCTTGTGTCTTTTCCATGTCTCTGACTATCCAACATCTCATCCAACTAGGCTGAACTATATTTGAACTTTTCTTTGTACTCATTAGCAGTAGCAAGCTCATCACTTAGAATTGTGTCAGTTCCAGCCTCAACTGATCAATCTCATAATTCAATCTGCAATATTCATCTACTGTATATTTTAGTGATGGAGTTAAGCTTTCTTCATTCTTCTTCCGATCTTCAATCTCCTTAGTCAGCTTCATAACAATGGATTGCATCTCATTCTTTAGAACATCATTTTCTCTAGCAAGCTTTTCACATTCATTAGCCTTGTCCCGATTTTCCAAGCTTTGTGACTAATGTAATGATCTGCTCTATTCTTCTTTGCAACTGCTCATCAGATCATAAAAAATCAGGATGCACACATGAAACTGTGCTCAATTTCTCCTAAAAGTATCACATACACAATTACCACACCAAAATGCATTAACCCAATCGATCTTATATATCCGCACCAACAAAAATGATCTTCCACAAGTCGGCTTCACCAAATATAAAAAATGAAATGTGTCACTGCAAGTCGACTCAGATATTTTACTGAACCATATTTTGGACCCAAAATACATGATCACATGCTTCCTATAGGTCTCATCAACCATCTCAAACACATCACAATCACCGAAATCAACTCTAAGAATTTAGCCACACATTATACCACCAAATATATGATGAATATTCTGTTTTGTTGCTCTATCAGAAACCCGAACTTCAATCAAGCATAGGAATCATCACCAGAGGGTGAATTTTCATGATAATCTCTTCATTTACGCAACCAACTAATCACTGATCACCAAAACCAAATCATTCTTCACTGAAAATGAGAATGCTCACCAAACTATATACTAAACTACACTGACAATGTTAATCCAAGAATACTTTATCCAAGACATTAGATTAGCCAAAACTCCATACCGAATTAGATCAGTAGGTTGAGTTGCCATCAATGACAACTCCTAAGAATTTGTAAGCATCGGGAAACACCAATCTTTACCAGAGCATCAACAAAACATCAAATGACAACAACCTCCTTTAGATAAGGAATCTTGAATGCTTTTAACATAGTGTCTAACAAACTTCTATCATGAGAAATCATCCTCTTTAATTCACTAAATCTCTTATCATTGAACTTATTTTGGACTCTAAATTTAGATGACTTCTCTAATGACTCAAAATGAGTACTTACTGAGTTAATTAGTCTCTTTAGCTATCTGAAGGGAGAATATGATGTGTCCTTTTGAAATGTAGGCATAATTTTCTCCAGGACACCAGAAGCAAGATTTAGCAGCTCATTGTCCTCCATGTGAGACTTCAGGATCTCCTCTCTTGCCTTTTCCTATGTAAATGATCCTAGCTTCAATTTTTGAATGGGAGAGAGGGTGGACAAATTGATAGGCCCTTGAGATAGTGCCAGATCATCTAGAATCAAATTATCTTTCTTAAGAAAGTCCTTAACTTCTTCAACTGTGTCTCTTGCTTAAGAGACAACACCAATCATCTCAACCTTTTTGTCCTTAGTGTCAATTTCTTCTTTTGCCTCCTTTGGAACTTCATTATCAATTGGAGCTTGAGTCTCCACAGACGGTATGGTGTCCATTGGCTGATCCAGAGGATTTTGAGTATCCTCAACTTAATTTCCTTTTCCCGACTTCTCTCTACCTTGATCCATCACATCTTCCTATTCTTTATCCACACCTTCCTCTTCTAGAATAGAGGAAACATTCACTTTAACTTGTTCATCTTTTGAATGCACTGCTTGCACTTCTGAAACAAATAAATTATCATCACTACATGCTTCCTTTGAAACAACATCATATTTGTTTTTTTCTAGAATTGGATTCAAGATCTTCTCACTATCTTTAATTACTTCATCTATTTTCCCAGACATAAGATTATTTATTCTTGTTTTGCTTCTAAACTCTTTTTTGGCTTCTTTGAGTATTCTATTAACTTCCTCTACAGCTATCACCAGCCATAGAATGACTATCGCATACTCTTTTAATCTTTCATCTTTTTCCTTAGCACTACCTCTCCTCACCTCTAGAAGGTTATACAAAATTTTAGGAATTTCAAACATGATTTCAACAAGATCCCTATTGAAAATTTTCAAATACTTAACTGTGGCTTCCTCAAGAGTTCTCTTTCTGGAATCATAAAATTTTTCATAAAATTCAGAGAGGTTTTAATTTACCTTGCACAATAAGAGCTTCTGCTACATCATTAACTAATATGCTAGGATTGTCTGCATCCAACTTCACTTTATTACCTACTTTTTCTTCAAGTAGGGGCTTGTCATTAGAGACTTTTAATGCCTTTTTTTCCTTGGTCTTGATTTCCTTTACTACTTCATCTGATTTAATTTCTTCATCATCCTTCACAATGACATATACCTTAGATATTTTGTCCTCCTTCCTCTTTTCACCTTTCCTGAATGTTTTGGCTTGAGATTTCTTGGAGCTAGCTGGCTTATGAGAATGAAAGGAGGGTGAAGTGCTTCTAGTCTTCCTTGGCTTGGCAACGAAGGCTTCTAGACTAGTTGGTTCAACCTTGATTGGCCTCTCCTCTATAGCTTACTGAGTTCTCTTCCTTGCATTCCAAACTGCTTCTTTTGTAATGCTAATGCTCTCTGCATACTCCTTTATTTCTTTTCTAACCTTTTGGACTATGTCAAGCTTCTTGAATTTCCTATGCAGTTGCAAGTCCTCTACAAATATGCTTAATCTCTCCCTTAAGGTGTCTAATGGCTTTCTCAAGAGATGTTGTACATATATATCTAGAATATGAGCATCTACTTCATACCCCATGGGTATGATCCATACTGTCCTTAGCTCCACTACTTCCATTAGGAATTGATCAATACCAATCATGAAGCATATTGTATTGTTATTCTTTTCAACAATTGATTTAGGGATCCTTTCGCTATCCTGCATCAGACTTTGGAAATTCTTGAAGTAACCCCAAAGAGTGGATTTTTGGATCTTACTATCACTAGTGCTAAACAAGAGTTCTCTAATTTGACCTGCTACTGGTCTGTCATATGCCCATTGAACATTCCCAATTCCTAGAACCTCATTCATGAAGTAAATGAATAAACACAAGATCAAGTTACCATACTTGAATGTGTTCTTCTTGTCCTGCTTTATTTTTGTCAGATTCTTCATCAACTTACTCCGAAGCAACTCACATAAGTCATATTTTTTTATTTTCCTCAATCAACTCATATGCTGTGTTGGAACCCTAAAATTTTGGGAAATTTAGGGGTTCCTAAATGTGAAAATTCAGTGAAAGCCCCTAAAAATGCACTCATAGATCTTGATCTTGATGAGCTATTTGACCTTGCGATTAGGTTTACCACTTATAAATAAACATGATTACCTATATTTAGCTTCCAAAGGTCATATTTGAAGTGACAAAATTTAGGGTGTACATAAGCCCAAGTTTCATAACCTTTCTGAGTAGGCATTTTCAGGATTCAATCTCATTGTATCAATAAGCCTTCATGCTGAACTGATTGTCCTAGTCAATTCTCCTATTAATAAAGTATCGCCATACCAATTTTTAGGATCCTAGGATACCACCTGCTATTTTTCCAAAGTCAATTCCATTTTGAATTTATTCATTTCAATCACTCGCACATTGCAAAACTCACTAAAGTAGCCTTCTGTTGAAATTAATTTTCCTCACCCAGATCACCCTTTAGACAAACCAATTGATCCATGCAATTGTTAGTATGATTATGAACTCCTATGCAAATCCCCAAGCCCTTAGCAATCCATTTGATATTTTTCTGAGTCTAAAACCAAACGCAATTTATGCAAATCTAAGACTTGCACAAGTTTGAAATCAATTACGGAGCTCACCTTGAAAGTCAATATCTTTCACTTCGGAAGGAATTTCTCAGAGCCATTAGTTGCATTGCAATCTCTGGTTAATGTCTACATGATAGCCAAATTTTGTGACCTCATGTGAATTATTTGGCAAAATAAGTCAGAGCAAGGTGTGGAGTGTTGGTTTGAGAAAATGGTTTGTTTGATCATCAAATGAGGTTAGTACTATTATAAGTTCATTAATGAAAGACATCTTCTTTATGAAAATTGATAATTCAAATTAATATATTTGACATTATTGAAACCAAATGTTTACTATATTTGGGAGTAAATGCGGCTCCCACGAGGGTAGAGCCCAACATATAGTATTAAGAATACAGGTGATTTTTAACTTTATTTATTCTGGTATGATAATTCGTTGTCAAAGCTAGATTTAAAAAATAAGTCAGGACTTATAGTAGGTAGAAAGTTAAATATTCTTTACAAAATGGAATGCCTCAGAGAAGTGGGAATCCATGGAGCACAATTATTGTAGGAATATGCTTGAAACAGATTTGATGAAAGCCTTTACAAAATTTCAAGCAAATGAAATCGACATATAAAGGATTGAAATCTACAAGCTTTACTATAAAATCTAAACATTTTGAAACAATGAATTCAAAGCATAATCGAGGATAATTATTTAATGTTTTCATTGCGAGGATACAAAATGTTGAAGCATAGACACGGTGTGTGGTCTCTTGGTATGCCAATTGCCTTTGAACATGCCTAAAATTTGATCCCATGGAATGCAATGATTGTAGGATAGGCAACGAATGAATTTGTTAAAAAGTTCTTTTTGGAACTGTAGAGCCCCTCCCTGATCAAGCTCTGGTTAACTTAGTTGACCATGGTTGATCGTATTAATAAATGCTACAATTCAATAGGATGGGCTATGTTAGACGGATAGATTAGCGGGGAAAAATAATTGAACCAGGTTATGGAATCAGTTTGCCTTGCGGTGCACATTTTGATGTGTTGTAGGTTTAGATCCTATATGATCCACTGATTTGATAATCTTGATATGATTATGTCACTTACTTTAATTTGCAGTACTTCATTTTTATACTAGAAATTATGGATGCATGCTCTATAAATGATTTAATTCCATTTTTATGAGGATGATGCCATTTAGTAGATGATTGTATGTGGATGTTATCGGATAATTGGATACTTGATTTTTATAATTGAAATTTTATGCGATGTCTGAATTGTATTCTTTTGATAATATTATATGTGATTTTTGGAATTACTAATGTGCAAATGAGATGTGCAGGAAAATTATTCCATGTGAACATGGAAATTATTCGGAGAATCAAGCCTAGGCCTATGTGCGATTGTGAAGCTGGGGGTTGTCTGTTTGGAGAGACAACCCCTCGTTTGTAAATGTTATGCTTGCATGTGTGTTTAATTTGGAAATTATTTAATTTATAAATTCCAAAAGGGGACATTTGCCATGTGTGATTTAGTGATGTGTAATTCTTTTTGTAGTGTCACTTGACACATGTGATGTAGGATGAGTTGACATTGCCATGTCTCTTTTGAGGAAATTTATTTTACCAATGCTTATATTTTCAATTATCCTAAAATGGTCCCAAGTAAACCAAGTAAACCTTAGAAAGGTCAACTCAGGGTTGAACCGTAGGTAAACTTTGGATGGACTTCTACGGGGTTAAACTAACTCCTAAGGTCAAGTTAGGGGTATTTTTAGTGGGCCATATGATGTACCTATGGATGAAGGCCAAATTTATCCATGTGTCCACTCCCTAGGGCCTGTTTAACCTCCCAAAAAATTGAGTTTCCCAAGTTGACTGAATTTCATCTTTAGAAGAGCCTTCCTAGGTTAGATAACCCACCTCATGAGTGGCATTGCTCTTCCCCATTCCTTTTACCCTTTTGAGGTGCCTTGGTTAGGAAGTGTGTAAGGTGTTGGGAAGACCAACCAATGAACACCCTTCATCCTTTTGAAGTGGGTTGAAAAGAGTGAGGAGTGTCTTCATAGGGAATAGTTTTGGAGGGATAATTTTGATCACCCACTCTCCATTTTTGGAGATTTTTGAGTAATTTTTGGAAGTTTTTGGTAGAGGATTTTGGCTAACTCTTGAAGGAGGAAGATAGGGGATTTGGGCAGCTCATCTCCAAAGGATTCATCACCCTTTTGTTGGTAGATTTGAGGTTGGTTATTTTCTAATTCTTGTATGTTTTTGTGTTGTTGAAACTTTTTGTTATAAGACGATTTCAATGTGGTTACTTTGTGTGTGGGAAAATTGTTGAAATTCTTCCCTATGAGTTTTCCTTCTTTTTGTTATTGTGTTTCCTTGAGTTTTTTTTTTGGGAGTTTTCAAGGCCAAACTCACCCTTGGGAGGGTAGAGTGGCCTTAAGGTGAAGGGTTGTTTGACAACCTATGAGTGAGAGGATCTCTTTGGAAGAGAGTGAATCATGAGGGATTTTTGCGACCCTTGCTGCATAGTGATTTGTTTATGCAATGAGGGTCATAAGGGGAGTTTTATTGGCTTGTATGCCTTGGGGGACATAAGAGATTATAGGGACACATTTGGAACTTGTGGATGTGTTTATTTTCAGCCTTGTTATGGCATTATGTTCTCTACTTGCAGAATTCTCTTCAAGGTACTTAGTCCACTTTCACCCCACTTGAAAAGTCACATATGTGATGTTATTTAGCCTTGGGTTGGGAGTGTGAAATTTGTGAAGTTTTCTTGCTTGTATGTGTTTGAATGTGTGTTTCCCATCTAGCCTTGGTTCTCCTAGCTTGGGGGTGGCTTCTTGTAAGCCTAGGTTGGGAGGTGAGCCTCCATGGTCACAACCTACCAGTTTTTATTGCAGGATTGCTTGGGAGAAGATTGGAAAGGAAGCTTGGAATGAACCTATTTCTTATTATATTTAGTTTCAAAAAGAGCATGTATTTGGCAAGCCCTCGTTTAGTAGAAATGAGAGGCTTGATTTTGTCATTTACCTATTTGTATAAAATAAATCATGATGTAATAAATGTATTTATCTTGACTAGTGTATTCAAAGAAGTAAAGAGAAGAGAAAGGCTTTTGGGATTATTTCCTTGTAGTTATTTATTGCTTAAAAAAACTGGAAAGAAATATGTTTATGCTTATTAGATAATGAATAATATGCATGTTGGAGATGGAAAGAAAAATAGTTGTATATTTAAGTAGTTTCATTTTTATTTTAATCTGCAAAAAGATATGTGTTAAAGATGCAGAAAGAGAAAATACTTTTAAAATGCTAGATTTGAATCTTCTAGAAGTTTGGTCCTTGCTATTGTTGATTTAATAGATTTTAAAGAAGAGTTAGTTGCAGCTGTGAATAAATCCATTACCGCTATATTGTATTATTTTGGAAATGCATGTAAAGTAGCAAGTAAATAAATCTAGATATGGTTACTTTAGATCTAAAGTTATCATTATGATATTGTTAGAAAGCAAATTTATTCTATTATGTAAAAACAAGTATAGTGGAAAACATAAAAATCTAGATATTGTTATCAAAAGCATACTATGTGTATTAAAGAAATTAAAATTTATTCTACTCTGTTTAAATAAAATATTCTACTCTAAGCTATGAAAATGCAGATTAACCATGAAAATACATATGTATATATATCCTCAACAATATATATAGCTATCTAAGTAAATACCTAATGATTTAAATGAAATACTAAGCTGCTGTATTCTTTTGAGAAAAAAATAAACCATTAAGTTTGTGCATATATTTGTAATATTTATTTAATCTGGTTAAATAAATTAGTCTTTAAAACAGATTAAACATATGGGCATAAGTATATGAATTTAAAAATACACACACATATATATATATACACACACACACATTTATATAGATATATATAAATATATATATACATAAACCTAAATAAAATATACATGTGTATATTTTTTTTACTAGAAACTTATATATGCCCTATTGTTATTTTGAACCTGCTGTTATACCTATATATATATTTATATATATACATATATATAAACCATTATATTCATATTTAATACCTTGCATATTTTCTAAAAAAAAAATATACAAAAAAAAAGTCTTGTGAGGAGCCTCAGCTCCCTCCCTGTGGGAGCGTACCCACAGGCAGCTCTGGCCACATTGTGGGCCACGACCCACAAGGGCAGCTTCGGCTGCCACTGTGGGTCGTGACCCACAGGTGACCATGACCACTCTGTGGGCCGCGACCTACATTGGTGGTCTCGGCCGCCACTATGGGCCGCAACCTATAGGCACAACCTCGGCCATCCTGTGGGTAGCCCCCCACAATGGCCACCCACTCCAAACCTCCACGGTCACCAAACCTCCGGCCACCCCCTTCTCCATAAGCCCTTTGGTCCCCTCTGCTAACCCTCGCCTCTCCTCAACCGCCATGCACCTGCACACACACACAAGCCCAACACACAAAAAAAAAGTATGATAAGAAGTCCTAACCCAATTTCGGGTTAGGGTTAGCTATTAGTAAAAATAAATTACAAGTTTAGTTAAATGAGAAAATCAAAACCCTAGTTAGGATTCAAATAAAAAAAGAAATAAAATAATGATATAAAAAGAGGGGGAAATTTGAAATGGGGAAGAATATGTTACTATTTACTAAGTTTTCATTAGTTTTATGTTCAAAGGCATCCTATATACCCTAGTCGGTTAATACTACAGAAAGATTCAGTCAGTAAGAACTAAGGGTGTTGGTTACTGAAGAAAGACTAGTCACCAAGATGATATATACCGAGCTGTCTACCGAGTAAATTTCCTATGTCCACCGAGTAGCAAAGAAGGTACACCGAGTTAATCTGAATCAAGTGGAAATGTGTTACTAGATTCAATGAACCTGGACACATGTGGAAACGTGTTACAAGATTCGAGAATAGGGAACCATTATTTCATAGGGAATTGCGCTTATAGATTTTGTATGATTTTGAGGAAGATTATCCAATGAAATAATTTATATGTTTACTCATTCGATAAAACATGTTTGTATAATCGATAAATGAACAAGATCACCGCCTTAGAGATCTATATAAAGAGTGATTTGAGTATCTAAGAAGATGAAGAGAAAAAGATGGTGAGTTGAAGATAAAATCTTATGGTAAGATAAGATGTGATGATTGAATAGAGGTATTCAGAGGTCACTGAGAAGATTTTCAGAAAATAGTTTAAGGGACAGAGAATACAGAAGAGGTCACTGAGTTGATCTATCAATTACCGAGGTATGCTATGAGCATGGTAATTTCATATTGAGCACATAGAGTCTGCTATAACATTTCAGATGTAAAGTTGCAGATATTTTGTAAAAGATTTTGATTGAATTATTTTGAGTTGTGTTAGAAATCTTTAACAGGGTAAAAGACTCTAACAAGGTCTATAAATTGTAAAGCCTCTAACTAGGTACAACATTTTGTAAAAGTGTTTGTAAAATCCTTTAGCAAGGTAGATCTAAAGATCTTGATACTCCTAACAAGGTAAGCTATCAAAAATAGATAAACATGTAGCTCTAACCGAGCAACCTTTATTATCGCAGTAGTGAAGTTGTGGGTGCCATCCCCACCACAGTTTTTCTCTCTAACCAAGAGTTTGTGCGTAACCAAAATCTTTGTGTTATGGAGTGAAATGTGTATGGATGTAATTTCTATAATTGTGTTTTAGCTTTATATATTATGAGATCAACTATATACAGTTTATGTTTATCAGTAAGATTGTTTTTAAAGAAAAGTTTTGAAGTACTGATTCACCCCTCCCCTCTCAGTACATTAGCTTTCATTGTTGGACCTAACAGAATCCCCATATAATTAATTATTAGGAATATTATTTCTTCAATTTGTTATTGGGGTAAATGTTTTTTTTATATGGAACCTATATAATAGGAAATTATATTAATAAATAAATATATGTATATATATGCCAATAATCATATATATATATATATATTTCATTGGTAAATTTTAATATTGGAAATAATTTAAAAAAATAAAGTAAAATGAACGTGATTATAATGCGAAGGCTTTTGTTAATGAAAGGGAATAATTATTTTGAGAAAAATTAAATCATTTCAGAAGGGTATCGCTCATGAGCAGGAAGTTGCTAGGACATGGACAATATTATTTGAAGTATGAAGATTAAAAGGACAAAATATTTTAATTTATTTAAAATTTACTCTACAAATGTAAATTAAGAATCAAAGTGCATGTTTTGTAATTTAGGGTAGTTAAATAATTCCTTGCTTCAAAAGGATTTATTGGTTTGAAACGCTCTCTTAAACTTATAAAAGGGAAATCAAGACCGAGGGGGAGGACAGAATTAACAAGCTCCTATCTTTTAGATTGGCTATTGGGATTGCTAGTATTATGTAAAAAGGGAAGTTTGTAAGAATGAGAAGTTATATTTTGTGCAAGCAAGAGCATCATAAAGTACCCGTGACTTTGCAGCTTTTGGACACCTTGTTATTCCAAAATTAATATACAAGATTCGCTGTTTTATCTTCAGATCATTTTGTGTTACGTTGTGTTGATGAATCAAGTCCTTTGGGTAAATCTAATTAAGATTTGCTGTAGTGTGCCATCACATGCTGTTGTGTAGGAAACAAAATTGTTTTTGTTATTCTTGTAAGACATAATGAAACCATTGCAGTGATAGTCTTGCTTATTTGTGAGTTTTACAAACTGTCTCCAAAGTTGATTACAAATATTCATCCACTAAGTAGCATATAAATTGTCAGATAAGGCACTGGTCTATTGTTAGTTTTTGTGACTAAATTTGGTATGCATAAGGTCCATTGGATCTCAAATCAATAGATTGGATAGGTTCTAAAGAAATGTCAACTCCTATGATCAAACCCTCCAATTTGACTTGGCCAACTTATAGAGTGAACCTATTTGGTTACTAACTCCCTCACTTTAGGCTTTGCAAGACCTAGGCAGGTATACCTATTCACTAGTGGCTTTCGATGACTAATGCTTTTTATAGCAGATTGAGTATCTTGATCTAAATTCTTCCCTATCTTAGAATGGCATAGGTTCCTAGGATAGGTGGCTTTTAGATGATTTCAAGATTGTTGTTATGAAAGCTATTTGATTGTACTTGAAATTTATAAGTATGTATACTATTGCTAATTGGTTTTATGTGTCCTACTCAACTAATCCTATTTCTTTAATGTAAAGGTAATTCATATGGTAAAGGTTGTGATTTGTGAATGACCAATGTCTTTCATGTTATTTGGGCTACAAAGTCTTATATTTCTCTAGGACTTAATGTATGATTTGTGAGACAGTTTTTAAACCTATCCCCTTTGGTAAATCTGTCAATTACTGTTTCTTATGAGATCTGCTAAATGTTTATATCATAAACCGCTTGAATGAATTTAACCTTAACCTTAAAGGACCATCCAAGGAAGAACTACAAGGAACAATTACAATTCACAAGTAGATCCTTTTAATCCAAGTTTATAACATAGAAACATAAACTTCACTGTAAGAATACGAATAACCTTATCTCCTTTAGATAATATCACAAATAACTGCCTATAGAAAATGAAATAACTCACAACACATATGCGAAGGAAAACAATTGATTGTATTAAAAGGTTCAAAATAGTACAATATTATCCAGTCTCTCCTATATTTTTCTTTCACTCTCCCCCTCATATCTACATTTTTTAACCACTTATATATGTGGTTGAATGGGCACCATACCACTTTTGGGGTGAAAAGTCACCATTTTACATTAAAATTAACAAAACCCTTTGAAATTAATATGCAAACTAGTTAGTCAATAACCTTTCTTTAAGCTATCTTTTGGGTTTTTGTTTGGTTGGAGGCCTTAAAATTTAGATACAAATTTGAAAAGTTTTGTGGTGGTAGGAAACAACCACTTCTAAAATGGGTCTTCATCATATTTGATATTTGCATACATTTTCATCCCAAGTGGACATCTTCTTTCATGCAATTTGAAATAACAGTGTTTTCAGCCTTCTTATGGTCTTCTATATGGTCTATAGCCAAAAACACATTGTAGAGATCTAATATTTTTACTGGAGCTTGGAAAATTGATTTTATGAAATGGGTATTTCTTATATTTTCATGTTTAATTAATTGTAATTCTTTGTTCATATCATCTTTTCTACAGATAAAAAACACTAGTCTTTCATGGGGTCCATTGGAATTAATTTATTCATATCTTCCTTTACTCTAGTTGTTTAAATCATTAAGCATCCATTATGTGTCATTTCCATGAAGTGACCACCATTTTTAATAGTAGGGTGCTTGAAATTATTTGGAAATTTGAAGCCCCAACAAGGTCCTCATTAGGAAAACATACTTGTTATTCCTATCGGTATTGTTCTTTCATAAGTACTTAAGGTTCCAACAACATTCTTTCATAATAATTCATTCACTATTAATCACATTCAAGTTTTCAAATTAAAGCAAGTTAAAAGCACATAATAAAGAATAGTTGTAGGAAATATTTTGCCACTCTTGCAAAAAACTAATTTGACAAGTTTAAATTCACTATAAAGAAGTCTCTTGGTGCTTTGGAGATTAAGGTATACCCGCCTAGGTCTAGTGGAGCCTAAAGTGTAGAGGAATTTGGTCTTTGACCATTCCTATTCATTGGCCAAGGTTGATTGAGAAATCAATAGGAGATTTGGCAAAGCTCTAGGATTTCCAATCTGTGGTTTTGGGAACCAACATGCTGCATAGATTGCAATACCAGATACCAAATTCTCTCAGTTAGAGTGGTAGATTTTGTAGCCAATCACCATTGAAGCAAATTTCACATCATGTTCAAGTATGTCATTGATCATCGTTGCCTTTTTATCAAATATTGATCTAGTTGTTCATGAATTTCAATGTAGGAAAATCACTAGATGAGCATAGACTAGTTACGACCCTGATGGCATTCTTGGTAATCTTAAATGGCTTGCTCAATCACATGAACTCATCATTAATCCTACTAAGACCATACTAGACCCATTCATTTTCATCGAACATTGGAAATTTGACAAACTAAGCAAAACTCTTCTCCTGCAGCATTTTGAATTCTAGTTTTAGTCTGAAATTGTTATCTAACAATTGCTTGGGGTACAAATTTAACAAATGCAAGCTTCATAACTCCTCAATGTTTGCATGAATGTATGCCCTAATGTCTTCAACATGAAGAACATCATACAAAAATGAGGAAAAAGAACCAAGTGGATCTACTTCTACTAATTTAAATGGATGCTTTTTGAAATTAGGACAATCTCTCTTAGTGATATCAACAACTAGTGGTCTCACCATTTTTAGAAATTCCAATTTGAAAGGTTTCGCAGATAAATACCTTCTTCACCATATTAGGGTTTTGCATGAAAATATTCTTCACACCTCGAACTCTTGGAAATATGCTTGTAGAGCACTCCAAACCTCTTTCTCTCGAATGCAAAGTGACAAATGAGATGGTTAAGTTGCCTTTTATCACTCACATATCTAGCTTTTAGGTGTAATAAATGTGTTTGCCTTGAACGTTCCAGATACTCTATTTTCTCAAACTATTCCACAAAATTCATCTATGGATCTTCAATATCCCTTAAATTCTTCTAGAGATCAATCCAAATCATCTGCAACATCCTAATATAGCTTCTTCCAACCTATCGAATTTAGGTACCAACATCTACAGGGGGAATAGGATTTTCTTGAAAACTCCCCCTAGGCCAGAGGCCTTAAATAAAATTCCTAGATGAATTTCTAGCACCAGATTTAGGTGCAGACCCACTCCCTGCATCAATCTCACTCTTCTTTACCCATGTTTTCTTCATTTGATTCCTAATCTCATCCACTTTCGCTTTTCCTTTATCATTTTCTTGCACATTCTTGTTCTTGTCTTCTGAACCATTCCTATTTACATTCTTGCTTCTGCAGAATCTTGTAGTGTGACCAGATTTGTTGCGATTGTAGCACACAATATTTCCTTGTCCAAATCTGTAATTCCCTTGATTTCCTCTTGATTTTCACTAATTATCCATGTGACCAAACCTATTGCATGCATAACATCTAATATTCCTTCTATTGAAAGAGTTATTCATCATACTTCTACGTTCGTTCGATTTATGTCCATACTTATTGTATTTGAAACATTGACTGGAGAAAGATGTACCATTTTGATTCATTCTACTTCTAAATTGAATAACTTTATGACCAAATTTATTGCAAAAAAGAAATTACCATTAAAATTTTGAGCATTAGGTTGTCTTACCAGAGACCTTCTAGGTTTTCTCTTCTTCTTTTTTGACTTTGGATTGCTTTGACCAGATCTAGAGCTTTCACCTTTTTCAAATCAAGGACCTCGCTTCTCATCTTCATTCTTATGACTTTCAAGTAGAACATCAAGTTTAGATGAGCTAATATTGAACTTCTCCTTTACTCATTTGTAGTAGCAAGTTCATCCCTAAAAATGACAATCCGCCTTTCAAGCTCTTCCTAATTTATTTTGGATTGTTGTAGTTCAAGCTTTAGCTGATCAATCTTACAATTTAGTCTACAACATTTATCAGATCTATCTTTTAAGAATTGAGTAAGATTATCTTCACTCTTCTTCCTTCCTTAAATCTCCTTGTTCAACCCCATCACCATAGATTCCATCTCATGCTTTAGGCTACATTTTCTTTTGCAAGCTTCTCACATTCTTCTGTCTTCTCCTTCAAGGTTTTGTTGGCATTGTGTTGTCATTGATGTCAACTAGTATGGGATGACCACTGCTAGAAGGGATGGCTATGCAACACTGCTATGGAGAAGTACAGGTTGTGATATCTTAGATATCACTTTGTGATTGCAGAACACCGGTAAGGTAAGGAAGATGACCTCAAGAGTCACCGATACACAAGTCACTGTCTGACTTATGTGGATGAGATGGATAGTTACTGGCAAAGTGCATCATTAGCAAGGAGAGTATGTCAACTGATAAAGTGATGTGTTGACAAACGGGCAAGGTGTTGAGTGATTGTTTATGATGAAGAGGCAAAATGTACTGTTATCTGAATCACATCAACACTGGAAGAGAAGAATGAACCGATGAATTGAAGGAATGCCTCAAGTGTAAAAGATCAGGGTTATGCAGTGGATCGACAAAGAAGGCACGATGAGATGCCAGTACAAGGGAAGGGTGAAGTGTTTGTCATCGTGACAAACCGGTAGAGAAATGAACATAATTGATCAGGGAGAAAGGCAAGGCCAAGAAGATGCAAACAGAGGAATCTGACCTGACTGAAGATGGAGTCTTATGAAGGATGATGACATGGTGTCATCAATAGTGGTAACTGGTATGTAAGTCCACTAGTTATATATGCAAGGTGCACATGTAGAAGACTTCCCAGTTGTGGGAACGTGCTTGATTTGGTTGGACATGCCTATTGACTAGTCAAGGTGTACCACCGATAGTTCAAGAAAAGAACAAACATGAGGATTTAACTGGTATAATGTGAGAAACCGACATGATTAGTTAACCAGAAGTGAAGAGGAACCAATAGAGTATATGGTCGGTGACCAAGCTAAATTGACAAAGAAGTGTGATGAGGTGGATATCAACTATGATGCCACATGAAGATGAAGTGGCCAATGAAACCTGCACAGGTCGGTGAGGTAGTTGTGATTGGTCTGACATTAATGGTGACTACAAAGATCAAGGTAGAGTTGCAGAGTTGTGCAGCTCAAGATCCAAGACAGATTGGTTGTGCGGATCGATGTAGGCTAAGGAGATAGTTGGGCTATTTATGGCGATTGTCTGAGCAAAGCTGATAGAATGATTGTAGGTTGGTGAAGAAAGGAGGCTTGTTCTGGAAGGCACGTAAATGGTGGATATGTACAGATAGACATCTCTGATTTGTGATCTGATCAGATTTGACTAGATTCGGTGTGTCTCATGATCAGTGGAGAAAACCCAAAGGGAAAAGATTTGAGAACCACTGACTCACCCCCTCCTCCTCTCAGTGGTGCATTGTGTCTAATGGGTTTGACTTAGGTCACCATCTTCCATGCTTTTTCTTTTTTTTTGTTTTAGTTTCTCACAAAGTTCCTTTCTCTTTTCCCTAGACTTGTTTAGTTTCTGTTTCAATGACTGAATGAACTTCTCAACATCTTTAAGACTCCCTTGAAATTCCTAGACTTCAACATTGGATTGATCAAGATCATCTAGTGCAACTAAGAGTTGTTGATGAAGACTGTCAGAGTACATTGAATCACCTTCCTAGATCTTTCTCAAGCTGTTAAAATTCCTTTGAGGAACTAAGCTTTGATACCAATTGTTGGAATCAAGGAACACTGAGAGGGTGGGTGAATCAGTGTTCTGCAACCTTTAAAATTATTAAGTTGTTCCTTTAACCATTTGATGCATTTAATCAAAAGAAAGATGCAAGAAATTAAAATGAACAACGACAACACCATAACACAAGGATTTAATATGTGGAAACCTTGTTAGGGGGAAAACCATGATAGGGATGAACCCACAAGATGAGTAAACTCAAATATAAGTTTTACAATGGGAATGGACATGCATTCAGCCACCCTGCCTAGAGCCCACTGCTCAAACAAAAAAGGCTCATAGCCTATGAATTAGTTACAATGAATTAAAGAAGTTTTTGAACTAAAGGGTAGCATCTACAAATGCCTGATAATAGTATTGATTAAGTACAATAAGCACACTTTTGACACCTATCTCATTCTGCTCTATTTTACTAGTCTGTCACAAATCCATACCATAGATCTTTGACCTGTGCATGTGAAATTACACACAATCGATCACACAACCTATTACATACTTAAAATTATCAATTACATTGATCTTTTATATGCGTAACATGAAATCATATCCATCGCTAGTCGGCTCATCAAGACTCAACACATTATTAAAATGTGTACACCTTGTCGACTAAATTCAAACTCCAATGCTTATGCAGACCAAAAATAATTGTCCACACTCTTCTCCAAATGTTGGCCAAACTTCCTAGTACACAAAATCAATCACCAAAACCACTCCATCAATTCTGCACAATGATGAACTACACAAGTCAGCTTGATACTCACTAGAAGAGCAAAAAATGGTACTCGGAGGCTTATAACTTGCATACAAATTGTCACTAGAGACCAAAACTATGAAATAATGGTAGTCCAAACATCTAACTACCTTACTTTAGATCCACAACACAAAATAGTAACTAGAAAATAAATACCATCCAAAATATCAAAATATTCCAGATACTCTGTTCTAGTTTGTCAAACTTAACTAGATCACCCACCTGACTTCTAGTATAAGAAAATCATGCAATGCAGATGAGATCACTGACTTGGGTTTCCATCAATGACAACACCTAACTAGTTGTGTAGTGTCTCTTGCCAACACTCTCACCTTGTCAGAACCATTTTGATAGGGGGGCCTTCTCCACCTGATTCACAACCAAATTCTTTGAATAATACCTTGAGGAATTCTCCTCCATCTTCTCCTCTTGTTGTTGATCATGATTCTATTGTCACCATTGATTTTAAACAAATTAACATGTTAGAGCAAAATCTAAGAGACTTTGAGAGTCTCCTAAACTAGGAGAATGTCCTCCTCCCCTAGGTTGGAAATGTTGTACGCACTCTGATAGATATGTTGATCTTAGATAGAAGAGACCTAGAGATGTTGAGAGAATTATCTATGATTGTCAAGAGTCATACGTGAGCCTGAGAGATAGATGGAGATGCTGATGGGAAGAAGATCATATTGTTGCCAAGTGACTAAGTGTTATTTATGCATGTAAGAGCAAAATAGCCAAGTGCTCAACAGATATTTGAGAAGGGAGTAAGAGTGATGGAGAATCATGTTGAAGTGTTCAACCGGTAGAAGAGAAGAACTAGTAGTGTCCATATTGGGAGAGCAAAGGCAAAGGAAACTGCAGAGTAGGTAGGCATAGAACCAACTAAGTATAGTACTGATGGAGAGAAACAAAGTGCTGAAGGAAGTGAGAATTGGCTGAGAGAAACGGTAAGCAGTAGCTATGAGGAGATAGAGGAGGGAGTAAGAAGAGAAGAAGCAGTAGGATAGTGACTAAGTTGGTGAAGATTCAATCAGAGTGTGCAGAGAAATGGTAAGGCTAAGTAGATACCTTATCGACAGGGAAGATTGTATTGAGTTGTTACAAGATTCACTTGTAATTAGATTACTACCTTGTATTTGATCTTCTATATTGTGAACACTGAGTTGTAGATCGATGTAGGGCTTGTAACTCCTTGGGTTGGTGCCCTAAAGTCAAGGGTAGGTGCTCCTTTGGGTTGTAGCCCATAAATCAGGTAGGGGTTGGTGCTCCTTGGGTTGGTGCCTTAAAACTTGTAACTGTGTTTTTATTGTGAGGCTAGATTGGAGTAGTAGACTCTAGCAACATTGCTCACTGAGGTTTTTCCCATCTTGTGTTTTCCTTGTATATGCTAGTGTTATGTGATGTCTCCTTATGGGTGTTTGCATTTGTGTTAGTTTCCTCACTAAACATTAAGTCAGTTCATAGTTAGATCTAATAACCAGTATGCTCACATAAGATTTCTAAAGGGAAAAGATTTGAGAACCACTGATTCACCCCCTCCACCTCTTAGTGGTGCATTGCGTCTAACAATTGGTATCAGAGCATAGGTTCCTAGTTAGAAGAGTTTTCTCCAACTTGGGTAGATTCTGGCCTAAGGACACAATGGTTTGTTTAGTGTCAATCCCTACTCTAGTATTTGATGGATCAAACTATTCTATTTGGAGTTGCCGAATGTAAGTCTTCCTATCCTCCCTAGGGTTTGATGTTTGGATGGTAGTTGTTAATGGTCTCCCTAGGAATGTATGTCCCCCAACTGGCACTGAAGAAGAAAGAAGGCACTTATGTAATGAAGAAGTCATGAAGGCTATACTAAGTGGGCTCACTGGTGATGTTGGACAGATGCAAAATAGAAAAGATTCTATGGGATAGATTGAAGATGCTTTATGGAAATGAGCCATTCACTATTGAATCAAATTGTGGAAGCATGAAGAACAAGAATGTTGACACAAGTGGAAGTGTTGACAATAGATGTGTCAGGTGCTATAGTTTTGTTGAAGAGGAAACTCATCTTTTCATGGCAAAAGAGACAAAAAGTGATGCACACACATCAAAATGTGACAAGACTGATAAATCCCAATGACAAGATGTGTTCGGGAATGATGATGAATATGAAGCTGAAGAAGATCTTGAATGTGAACTGGTAAGTGCACTAGATGAGCTGCAAAGTGTTAGAAAGGATTTTTAAAATTGCAAGGCTTCAGTTCATGATGAATGCAGCCAGTTGAGAATATGCCTTGAAGAATCAAATAAGAATATCTATATATTGACATCTCAACTTGAAGAGGCAAAAGGGTTGACTGGTGAGTTGAAGTCAGTCTTTGATAATAAGGAGAGGAGATGTGAGGAGCTCCAGCTAGAAGTGGAAATAAAGGACAAGGAATGTCAGAAGATGAAGGAAGAAATGGAGAATCTCATAAAAGAACTTGAGAAATGTCAAGATGAACTCAAGCTGAGAATGAAGAATGATGTTGCATGGAGAAATAATGCAGATCTAAAAAGAAAAGGAAAAATGAGGGAAGATAGTGTTACCGGTAGCATGAATAAGGGAAGACCTCCTAATGGTAAAAGACAAAGAAATGATGCTACCACCAAGACAAGGCAAGGATGGCAGAAGAAGAGAACAAATGAAAGATCTGTAGAGAATGAACAACCCCAAATCCCTTCCCGAAGAAAGAAAAATGCAGATGCCAAACTGGTAAGAATACCTCATGTCTGGCAAAATAAATTTGTAGGCAATAAGCCTCCTCTCTTTGGTTATTGTTTTGGATGCAAAGGTTATGGTCATAGGGTAGAAGAATGTAAAATGAGGCCTAAGAATAGATAGAGTGTTCTTCCTAGGCATAATAAATTAGATGGCTATAGACTGTATGCATATGAGCATAATCCATCTAGGGGAAGAAGATTTTGAGAATAACTTCCATGGTGCCTATGCTGATTTCACTTTGCAGGATGGTTTGTTATTTAGGGGTGGATAGTTGTGTGTTCCACAAGGTTCTATGAGAGAGAACCTCATTCAAGAGAAGCACAATGGGTGATTAAGTGGTCATTTTGGTCTCAACAAGACCTTAGAACTAGTTCAAAGGTTCTATCATTAGCCTAAGATGCAGAGAGACATCAGGAGGTATGTTGAGCAGTGCTTGGTATGCCAGAAAAAAAAAAGGTAACTCCTCTAATGCTGGTTTGTATCAGACTCTTCCCATTCCATATAGGCCTTGGGATTGCATTAGCATGGATTTTGTAGTAGGATTACCTAGAACTCAAGCTGGATTTGATAGCATCTTTGTAGTAGTTGATAGATTCAGTAAGATGGCTCACTTCATTCCTTGCAAAACAACACATGATGCAAGTCATATTGCCTATTTGTTTTTCAAAGAAGTTGTTAGAATTCATGGTTTGCCTACTAGCATTGTTTCAGATAGGGATGTGAAGTTTCTTAGTCATTTCTGGAAAACATTGTGGAAGAGATTGGGTACTAATCTCTCTTTTGGTTCAACTTATCATCCACAAATGGATGGCCAAACTAAAGTTGTGAATAGGTCTCTTGGAAACATGCTTAGGTGTTTGACAAAGGAATATGGGTAGAGTTGGGATCAACTCATTAATCAAGTAGAATATGCCTATAATGATAGTGTTAACTACTCTACAAGTAAAAGTCCATTTGAAGTTGTTTATGGTATGAATCCAAGGGGTATAATGGAGTTGAGGAATATCACTAACTTGCAGCATAAGAGTGGGATAGCAGATGACATGGCTTACTCCATGAAAGAAGTTCATGAGCAAGTGAGACAAACTCTCCAAGACACCTCTCAAAAAGTCAAGGCAAGAGTGGATGATACAAAGAGAGATGTTCAGTTTGCCATAGGTGATTATGTAATGGTTCATTTGAATAAGGAAAGGCTACAAAAGGGAGTTCCAAGCAAGATCTTGGCGAAGTATGGGTCTAATGCTTATAAAGTTGATTTGCCTACTAATGTTTCTTTGTCCCCCATTTTTAATGTTGCAGACCTGATTGATTTTAAAGGGTAGCCACCTGAGGAGGTTCAAAGAGTTTCAGATGTTTCCAACTCCCTTTCTGATGTATCTCTCCCTTCTCTTTCTTTTCCCCATGCTGAACAGGTTCTAGACTCCAGAGTTCTCAAAAAGACAAGGAATCACACCTACATGGAGCACCTCATTAAGTGGAAAGATCAGCATACTTCAGAGGCCACTTGGATACCTGAAGCTGACTTTCAGAAAGTTGGCATTTCTTCTTCTTTGTTTCCTCAAGGAGTCACATGACTTCTTTGTTTTTGGGGGAGTATGGTGCAGGAGCACCTAGTTGAGTCAAAACTCCATTTTTTGGTATTTCATGCTTATATGTTTGTAAAGTCTTGTGCTAGGTTGTTTTTATTGTTTTAGGTTGTTTTGAGTCATTTTTAGTGGTTTTGATCCCATTTTGGGCTTGAGAGATCAAATCTTGCATTTCAGGCCTTGAGTTGACAATTTTTGGCCAAAATGTGAAAAATGGCCAAAAAGGTCTCCTAATGGTTAAAAGAGCATTGAAACATGTTTTTTTAGTGTTTTTAAGCATGTCTAAGTTGTTTAGGCAAGTTGATGAGGTTAGATTGTGAAAAATGCATCTTGGAGCAAGAAAAGTTGTCATTTGGCTTAAGAAAGTTGTCAAAAATGTCATTTTCTTGAAAAATGTAATCATTGAAGCCTCTTATCTGTACAAGGGCATGGAAACCAACTGGAGAAAATATATAAAGCCTCCATTTTCCTTGGAAAGGGTTGGTGATGGTATTTGCATGAGTAACTTAATAGAAAACAAGTTTGTTTGGCTTTTATGACTATTTTTTGTTCCTTTTGAAGGGCAGTCTGTACTGTAGCTGTACAATCCGTACTGTACCTTTTGGGAAGTTGAGATGTTGTTGTATTAATACTTCTCATGTACTTTTTTCATTGATTTTTCATTTGTAAAGTGCTTATTCAAATTTTTTTGTAAACTGTGTATCTGCTGCCCTGCCAGGGGTTTGGAGTAGTAAGATGCATCAACTTGGTTGATCCAAGTTTGGGATCCCTCCTATAGATTCTACCAAGTTGATCCATGTGTATATAATGTACATATCTTTCTTTTTGTGTGAGAAGAATGGTTTGAAGATTCTATTGAGTGATTACTAGGCAAGTGTTTGTCATTTGGCTAGTAACTTGATAAAAACTCATAGTTTGTACTCAAAAGTAATTTGAGTGAGAAAATGAATGTGATAGGGACCTGGAGATTTGGTCATGGGAATTGAGTATCTTCTTGGATGGCTAATTTAAATATTTCTTACTTCAATCTTTCTCTTTGTAACCAAACAGTGAGTTCACTATTTTCATGAATTTGTAAATGGCAAGAAAATGCCCATGGAATGCTTGTTGAGCATAATCCAAGCCTTGCATCTTGAAGGCAATGTAATAGGAGAAGAGATACATTTTTTAAGACCTCTTAATGGTGTTTTACCATTCCCAAATACTTAATTCTTGCAGGTCCCAAAGTGAAGATGTTGCTGACTGGTAAAAGATAGAGAAAGGGGCAGTGACAGTGACAGTTTGTTGTTTTACCACTTGCTTGCCAAGTGTTTGACATATTTCTTGCAGGGAAAAGGCAGGGGAAGGTTCTTAAAGATGTGGTAGAGGTTCCAAACTTTTGTGGAGGATTGAAGAGTGGTGTGGAAGAGATTTCCAAACATTGCATTCTCTAAGCCCTACAAACCCTCCTTTTATGCCATTAAATATGGACAGTCTGAAAACTGCACTAAGAGTGGGATAAACCTCAAAAATCCTTGAGAAAACACTCCTCAAACAACATCCCTAACTTTCTTTGTGATAAAAAATACCATCATTGACTGGAGGGAGCAAAACAAGGCCAATTAGGCCTCCACGGGCTAGTAGCCCTGCTGCATAACACACAACTTTGACAGTTTTTGCAAATTTCATGTACCCGATAGGAGATGAAACTTGGTGACTCATGAAATGAGATAGAAACATTCCAAGTAGTCCACCAACTATATTTTGGGACTCCTAGATGGCGTGCAGCCTCATTTGGGTAGTTGAGCCTTGTTAAGGACTTTGAGTAAGTTAAGGGTATTTGACCTCAAAACAAGATCTTAAGCACCCAAAGATGAGCAGTATCTTGCTACCCTTGCATTTCCTTGTGAAAGACTACTAGATCATTCTAATAACCTAAGGAAGGAAGCCCCAAGAACCAAGCACAATCAGTTGAAGATGGGAGGAACAAGCGATTTGAGTAGTTTTGGAGCATGGGAGTAAGCCATCACCATAAAGGGAGTTTTCTAGGCAAGTAGACCATGGAATCCTTGGCATTACAATAACAAGATAGGTTGAGTAAACATACACATCAGATCCTACATTGACCCTTTTGAGCAAGTTAGCCTTGTGAGAACTTCCCTACCAAGCTCCCTATCAGTGTTCCATCTCAAATGTTGGTAGTTGATGTCATGCCCAAACTTTTGGGCACAAACGGAATAATTTTTTTTAAAAAATACTTAACCTAGTACAACTAACTTATTAAAATAATGCAAAACTAGTTTAGTCTTAACTATGTTTTGAGTGAATCAAACAACTAAATCACTTAGGCGATAATTGATCTAAGTTAAAATTGGGATAATAATTCTCCAAGAGAATTATTATTATCACCCATTAGTAAATGGTTAAACTCACTTAACAGATAATTTCTAAATTAATTGATAAGGGATATTAATAATCCTCATAAAGTCCTTTTATTGCCTAGGTTCTAAATAAATTTGCCCTAGCCCTTAGATTAAATAACCCATTAAGCAAAATTTCCATTAATTAAAATGCCTTATAATTTAAAATTTGAAGGGGGCCATCTTGACTTACAAATGTCATTTTAATTCCCTAAAGGTTAACCTCCCAAAGAGTTTAATTTTAAAGCATCTTATTAAAATGCTTCTACATACATATAAAAATTGAAAGTGAATTCATAAATCTACCATTAGCTATTTTAAGTCCATATAAATATAAAATTTTACTTTCATATATATATATATATGTGTGTGTGTGTGTGTGTGTGTGTGTAGATAACTATATATCTAAAACATATATATATATTTATATATATAAGTAGGTGTGAGAGAATGTAAAAGTATATATATATATTCAAAGGATAAAGGGGTTCTTTTTCCTTATTTACTTTTAAAAGAACCCAAAGGTCCATATGCTAACCCTAACCCGAAATTGGGTTAGGGTTGCATGTATATTTTTTTGAACAACCCTAAACTTTTTATACTATCAACACACATCCTTTATTTTTATAATTTATTTTTTTCTTTGTGTGTTTTGCCCTAACCCGAAAATTGGGTTAGGGCTTTGTGTATGTGGATGCATGTTTTTTTTTTTTGTGTGTGTGTGCAGGTCGTGGAAGTGGAAGGTGCTGCCTATATTTTTTTTCGGGTGGGGTTTGGGTCTGCGTGGGGGTTGAGGCACTCAAAGGGCGGAGGCCGAGCGGCTTGAAAGAGAGGGGGGGAGTTGAGTGGTGGCCACTGTGGTATCCCGCAGGGAGCGACTACTGTCCACCAACAGTGGCAGCTGCCGCCCACTGTGGGTTACCACAATGGCGATCACCGCCGCTGGGGGTCACCGCAGTGGTGGGCTTCGCCCTACCCACTGCGGACGGCCCACAACGAGTGACGTTTGCTCACTGTGGCGCCCGCAAGGGTATGGGGGACAACCGGCGGGGTAGGGTTTCTTGGCCCTTCCCCTGGTCTGCACCATTTTTAATTAATTTTTTTTTTTAAATTTCTTTTTCTTTAAAATGTTTATAACACACACACACACACACACACACACACACACACATATAAAAGTATGTGTATATATATCCCTTTTTTTTTGAAATATGTAGACTTCCAAAATAAAACATTTAAATGAATAAAATGTATATATCTATATATATATTTATATATATAGGTATATATATTTTTAATAACTCACTTAAGCAAGTTTATGAGTTTTCTCTTTTCTTTTTCAGTATTATTAACTCTATATAATCATGCAGAAACTAGTAAAATAATGACAGTAAGCTATAGATGAAGGTTTCTATTTTTTTTTTATATGTTAATATGTATGCTTTATATTTTATTTTTTTTGTTGATTAAAGTATTCTATTTATTTCTATCTTATTTAAAAATAAACATTAATAGCAAGCTCTAATCTATCTATTTTCCTTTTTAAGACTTAGATTCTAACTTTGGAAAAGGAACACTAATTAGCTTTATTTTTCTGCAACTAATAAAATGACAGAAAACAGTAATTTATAACAGCAACTACATTAGCCTAGAAAACATGTAAATCAACTTAAAGATAGATAGATTAAACCTATTTAACACATTTAGTATTTGTATTTAGCTCAAGAGGCCTATATGCATGCTATTCCCTATTTCCATAATTTTATTTGCATGAAGAATAAAAGGAACTTTAAATTTCAAAAAAATACATGAATGCAACAACTTTATTTTTTTTTGGTAACCTTAGGACTTAATAAAACTTATGCATTTCATTTTTGCAAAAATAACTAAGTAAAATCATGCATTTCTTTAAGCATTTTTTTTTGAATACAATGAAGATAGCATTACAAATGGGATTGAAACCCTACTAGCCTCTCCTTCCCATAGAATAAGAACTTAAAATAAATATATACATTTCTTTGCTTTTGGAAAATAAATATAACAATGGCTTTTTTTTTTTTTAAGCTACAACATAAATACATTTTTCTTTGAAACTTTTCTGCAACTCAAAACAACAACAAATCTCTTCATCTTTTCTTTCCCATCCCAAGCAACCTGCAAATAGAATACAACTTGACCATGGAGAGCTCACCTCCCAGCCTAGGCTTACTAGAAGCCACCCCCGAGCTTGGAGAACCAATCACTAGATGGGTCACAAACAAACAATCACAACAAACATAGGGCAAACATTCAACATACATTTTCCCAACCCAAGCTACACTCTCACCGCAGCTTGTGATGATCTATCCACAGGTGGAAGTGGACCAAATACCATTGGGGAGATTGCAAGCATAATACAACTCAAGCCACCTCATGGCAAATCAAAATACAACAAATACATCTCCACACCCTTATGCCCCCCAGAGGCATAAAAGCCATATCTTCTCCCCTTATGACCCCCAAATGCATACACAAGGCTATGCAACAAGGGTCACAAAGAACACCCTTGAGATCACTCTCCATAAGGAGAGCCTCTCACCCAAGGCTGTCATACTTCTTCCACCCCAAGACCATCCTACTCTCCCAAGAGTAGGAGGCCTTGGACACTCCCAAAACAAGAACACATAAAAAGAACAAGGGAAGGAAAAATTACATCTTTCTCCTACAAAGCAATTTACATATACACATCTTCTCATACAAGCATTTCTTTCTTTTCAAAACAACATAAGCAACATAACTAAAAGGAAGTAAAACCAACCTTAATCTACCAAAAGGTATGATAGACTTAGTTGGGGATGAGCAGCCCAAATCCACACAAACTCTTCACCAACACTTCACCAAAAATTCTATCCTACAACTATTTTCAAAAATTGCATAATCTCCAGCAATGGAGAGTGGGTGATTTCTCACTAAGTCCCTAATCCTTGCCTAAGAAGGCCTCTCTCACTCTTCCCAACCCCTTGGGTAAAGTGAGAGTTCCCATTGGTTGTTCTTCCCAACCTCTTACATGTTGCTAAAACTGGAAAGGGAAAAGGTAAGAGAGGATGGGGAAGAGAGTTTGACACTAAAAGGGAAGGTTGTCTATCCTAGGAGGAACCTTCTAAGTTGAATTTTCGCTCACCTTGGGAAAACCACTTTTTGAGGTGACTAAACAGTCACATGGGAGTAGTCACATGTTTAAAAATACCCCTAACATATAGGTGTACCCTTTGGACCTTTGGAAAAGCCCTAAAATTGACCCTAGGAGTCCATTTGACCCCTTAGAAACCCAACTGAAGTTAACCTACGGGTCAAACCTGAGTTGACCACTCCCAAGACTCCCTACCCAAGGAAAATTTGGGACCACACTCATAAGTTTGAATGGATTTGGTAGAAACAAAACTCCCTCCAAGAGACAAGTCAAAATCAATGACACTAATCAGCACATGTGTCAAGTGACACAATAAAATACAATATAAAAATCACACATGGAATTTGTCTCTTGTAGGTTTACACAATTAAGTAAAATCAATTTAACACACATGCATCATTTAATTTCACAAATAAAATACAATACAAATGAGGTGTTGTCTCTCCAAATAGACAACCCCTGGCTTAACAAACGTACATAGTTCTAGGTTTGGTTCTCCATATTATTTCCATGGTCACATGGATAATTTTCCTATGCATCTCAATCAACACATTAGTAATTCCAAATAATCACAAATATATATATATATATATATATATATAATTGAACACATGAATTCCATTGCACATCAAACACTCATACATTTCCCAATAATAATTCAATATCTCATATATTCAAATTCGATTCCACATAAGCAATTATCATAATCCTCAAAATTGAACCATTCATATAATAAGCATCCTATTTCTATCATCAAAATGAAGTCCTGCAAATCCAGTAATGACATACATCATTTCAAAATAATTCTATTCTAGCAACATATAAAGTTTCATAATCATAATGCATAAAATGAAGCATCAATATACGTTAATGTGATCCAAAACATGGAATCATATAAGTTCTAAATCCATAATGCATAAAATAAAGCATCCATAATAATCTCAATATGAAAATAACATAAATGTCAGGATGAGTCGGGGCAGGGCCTCACAGTTGAGTTGATGTTATGCAAAATATTCAAAGGTGGAGATGCACTTGGTAAAAAGGGGGAGAAATATTTTTGTCAGTACTCGATAGATACAAGGAGGTACGTTATCCTAACAGTGCCCTTTTCCATTGCTATCAAAGGGGGAGAAATTTATTGTAGTATACCAGATAATACATGTGTTGACATAAATTCCAAAGGGGGAGATTGTTGGTATTGTGTTGTCATTGATGTCAACCAGTATAGGATGACCACCGATAGAAGGGATGGCTTTGCAACACTGCTATGGAGAAGTACAAGTTGTGATATCTTAGATATCACTTTGTGATTGCAGAACAATGGTAAGGTAAGGAAGATGACCTCAAGAGTCACCGGTACACAACTCACTATCTGACTTGTGTGGATGAGATGGATAGGTTATTGGTAGAGTGCACCATCAGCAAGGAGAGTATGTCAACTAATAAAGTGATGTGTTGACAAATGGGAAAGGTGTTGAGTGGTTGTTTATGATGAAGAGGTAGAATGTAATGTTATCTGAATCACATCAACACTAGAAGAGAAGAATGAACTGATGAATTGAAGGAATGCCTCAAGTGCATAAGATTAGGGTTATGCAGTGTATCAACAATGAAGGCATGTTGAGATGCTAGTACAAGGGCAGTGTGAAGTATTTGTCATCGTGACAAATCAGTAGAGAAATGAACATAATTGATCAGGGAGAAAGGTAAGGCCAAGCAGATGCAAATAGAGGAATCTGAACTGACTGAAGATGGAGTCATGTGAAGGATGATGGCATGGTTTCATCAATAGTGGTAACCGGTATGTAAGTCCACCGGTTACATATGCAAGGTGCAGATGCAAAAGACTTCCCAGTTGTGGGAACGTGCTTGATTTGGTTCGACATGCCTGTTGACTAGTTAAGGTATACCACCGACAATTCAAGCAAAGAATGAACATGAGGAGTTAACCGGTATAATGTGAGAAACCAATAGGATTAGTTAACTAGAAGTGAAGAGGAACTAGTAAAGTATATGGTCGGTGACCAAGCTAAATTGACAAAGAAGTGTGATGAGGTGGATACCAACTATGATGCCACATGAAGATGAAGTGGCCAATGAAACCTGCAAAGTTCAGTGAGGTGGTTGTGATTGGTCTGACATTAATGGTGACTACAAAGATCGAGGTAGAGTTGCAGAGTTGTGTGGCTCAAGATCTAGGACAAATTGGTTGTGTGGATCGATGTAGGCTAAGGAGACAGCTAGGCTATTTATGGCAATTGTCTAAGAAAAGTCGATAGAATGGTTGTAGGTTGGTGAAGAAAGGAGGCCTATTCTGGAAGGAACGTAAATGGCAGATATGTATAAATAGACATCTTTGATTTGTGATTCGATCAGATTTTACTGGATTCAGTGTGTCTCATGATTAGTGGAGAAAACCCAAAGGCGCCAAGTTTGAATTGGTTTTTGGCGGGAAGTCTAGGTAATAAATACGTGAGCCTGAGAGATAGATGGAGTTGCTGATAGGAAGAAGATCATGTTGTTGCCAAGTGACTAAGTGTTATTTCTACATGTAAGAGCAAAAAAGCCAAGCGCTCAACAAATATCTAAGAAGAGAGTAAGAGTGAGGGAGAATCACATTGAAGTGTTCAACCAATAGAAGAGAAGAACCAGTAGTGTCCATACTGGGAGAGAAAAGGCAAAGGAAACTACAGAGTAGGTAGGCATAGAACCGACTAAGTATAGTACCGATGGAGAGCAACAAAGTGCTGAAGGAAGTGAGAATTGGTAGAGAGAAATGGTAAGTAGTAGCTATGAGGAGATAGAGGAGGGAGTAAGAAGAGAAGAAGCAGCATGATAGTGACTAAGTTGGTGAATATTTAGTCAGAGTGTGCAGAGAATTGGTAAGTCTGAGCAGATACCTTATCGACAAGGAAGATTGTATTGAGTTGTGACAAGATTCACTTGTAACTAGATTACTACCTTGTATTTGATGTTCTATATTGTGAACACTGAGTTGTAGCTTGGTGCAGGGGTTGTAGCTCATTGGGTTGGTGCCCTAAAGTTAGGGGTAGGTGCTCCTTTGGGTTGTAGCCCATAAATCAGTTAGGGTTTGGTACTCCTTGGGTTGGTGCCCTAAAACTAGTAACTATGTTTTTATTGTGAGGCTGGATTGGAGCAGTAGACTCCAGTAACATTTCTTACTGGGGTTTTTCCCATCTTGGGTTTTCCTCGTATATGCTAGTGTTATGTGATGTCTCCTTGTGGGTATTTGTATTTGTGTTAGTTTCCTCACTAACTGGTAAGTTAGTTCATAGTTAGATCTAATAACCAGTATGCTCACGTAGGATTGCTAAAGGGAAAAGATTTGAGAACCACTGATTCACCCCCTCCTCCTCTCAGTGGTGCATTGTGTCTAATGGGTTTGACTTAGGTCACCATCTTCCATGCTTTTGCTTTTTTTTTGTTTTAGCTTCTCACAAAGTTCCTTTCTCTTTTCCCTAGACTTGTTTAGTTTCTATTTCAATGACTGAATGAACTTCTCAACATCTTTAGGACTCCCTTGTAATTCCCAGACTTCAACTTTGGATTGATCAAGATCATCTAGTGCAACTAAGAGTTGTTGATGAAGACTGTCAGAGTCCATTGAATCACCTTCCTAGATCTTCCTCAAGCTGTTAAAATTCTTCTAAGGAACTAAGCTTTGATACCAATTGTTGGAATCAAGGAACACTAAGAGGATGGGTGAATCAGTGTTCTGCAACCTTTAAAATTATTAACTTGTTCCTTTAACCATTTGATGCATTTAATCAAAAGAAAGATGCAAGAAATTAAAATAAACAACCACAACACCATAACATAAGGATTTAATATGTGGAAACCTTGTTAGGGGGAAAACCATGATGGGGATGAACCCACAAGATGAGTATACTCAAATATAAGTTTTACAGTGGGAATGGACATGCATTCAGCCACCCTGCCTAGAGCCCACTACTCAAACAAAAAAGGCTCGTAGCCTATGAATTAGTTACAATGAATTAATGAAGTTTTTGAACTAAAGAGTAGCATCTACAAATGCCCGATAATAGTTCTGATTAAGCACAATAAGTACACTTTTGAAACCTATCTCATTATGCTCTATTTTACTAGTCTGTCACAAATCCAGACCATAGATCTTTGACTTGTGCACGTGAAATTACACACAATTGATCACACAACCTATTACATACTTAAAATTATCAATTACATTGATCTTTTATATGTGTAACATGAAATCATATCCATCGCTAGTCGGCTCATCAAGACTCAACACATTATTAGAATGTGTACACCTCATCGACTGAATTCAAACTCCAATGCTTATGCAGACCAAAAATAATTATCCACACTCTTCCCCAAATGTCAGCCAAACTTCCTAGTACACAAAATCAATCACCAAAACTGCTCCATCAATTCCGCACAATGATCAACTACACAAGTCAGCTTGATACTCACTGGAAGAGCAAAAAATGGTACTCGGAGGCTTATAACTTGCATACCAATTATCACCAAAGACCAAAACTATGGAATAATGGTAGTCCAAACATCTAACTACCTTCCTTTAGATCCGTAACACAAAATAGTAAGTAGAAAATAAATACTAACCAAAATGCCGAAATCTTCTAGATACTTTGTTCTAGTTTGTCAAACTTAACCAAATCACCCACCTGACTTCTAGTATAAGAAAATCATGCAATGCAAATGAGATCACTAACTTGGGTTTCCATCAATGACAACAACTAACTAGTTGTGTAGTGTCTCTTGCCAACACTCTCACCCTATCAGAACCATTTTGATAGGGGGGCCTTCTCCACCTGATTCACAACCAAATTCTTTGAATAATACCTTGAGGAATTCTCCTCCATCTTCTCCTCCTGTTGTTGATCATGATTCTATTGTGACCATTGATTTTAAACAAATTAACATGTTAGAGAAAAATCTGAGAGACTTTGAGGGTTTCCTAAACTAGGAGAATGTCCTCCTCCCCTAGGCTGGAAATATTGTACGCAGTCTAATAGACATGTGGACCTTAGATAGAAGAGACCTAGAGATGTTGAGAGAATTATCTATGATTGTCAGGAATCACATGCTTTTGGTTGGTACCTCTCACCAGGATAGCCAGTTTGACACTTGTGGTTCTTAGCTAGGCATTGACATACCTGGTTTGATGGTACACATGGTTGAACCTGGACCCACCATCCTAAGTATCAATGCTTCTACCATTCCCCTGGGTTATATTGGTATGGTTGGTAGTTCCACTACCACTTCTACTATAGGATATACTAATTATGTTATTGTTGGTCTGGGTGCTAGTGCATTCCCTAATGGTAATATCGGTCATCATGTCAGTGTTGGTGGAGGTGGTGGAACACATGGTACTCCTGCTCCTCCTCCTCCACTGCCTGTTAATCCTATCTTGAACACCATATTGAAAAAAATGGGGCGGTTGCAGTCATAGCTCATGAACTTTGCATCCACCTCTCACCAATCTTCAATGTCTACCTATTATCATAAGAGCCTGTTTGAAATCACCATCCTTAATACCATCCTTCCCCAAGGAGTTGATTTGCTAAAGTTTGACCAATTTAATAGTGATGGAGATCCCCATGTGCACATCAATTTGTTCATGACCATATGTAGTGACTACTATAGTCTAGATTTCGTCTTACTCCAACTATTATCATGTTCTCCTAAGATGACCATGTCAGAATGGTATAGTTCATTACCTAATCACTCTATCCAGATTTTTCATCATCTTATAGATCTCTTCCTCAAATAGTTCCAAGATAACATTGGAAGCAGGGTCACCATCACTATCCTTGTTCATTTTAAGAAAAAGCCGAATGAGAGGGTTATAGACTTTATTTTGAGATACCAATCAATCTCTACAAGGATCCCCTTTTCCTTGCAAGATAGTGATTTACAAAGCATGTTCATCAGAAATTTGCAAATAGCATTGAGGGAGAAATTATCCCTTAATTGCTATCAAAACTTCACTAATCTATGTTATGTGCTCACTGACTACCAGCATAAGATGATTCAATTTGGAGACTCCTCTTTGAACCCTCATACTGGTACTTTCGCAGGAATGTCCACAAAAGGATCCTAAAAGAAAAAAGATGTGGCTAATGTCCTAGCTACTCCTCCAATATCTACTGCACAGGAACCAAAACACAATAGGATCTTCAACAAACTGAATGACTCCTGCTTGAGGATAATGCAAGGGTTATTAAAAGAAAAACTCATAACCCTTCCAGAGATTAGACCTCTACCTAATAATAGACGATACTCTTGATGGTATCATTGTTCTAAATTTTTCCAATATCACCATGTGCATGGTCATGACACTGAGAGATGCTATCATCTTAGACACATATTCCAAGACCACATCGATAGGGATCTATAAAGGTTGATGATAAAAAGAATAAATCTAACAAGTTTTTTGATAAAATAAATAGTCAGTTATAGATATACATAGATTTGCTCCTTCCACATTCATCTAATTTTATCTCTGTAACAGATTCAACACCGAATGATGCCCCTTATATTAATATGGGTACTATCACTCTGATCTTGCCTCCTTGTTAGAAGGTGAAAGTATCTGATATATCATTCACCCTTTTGGATGCCCCATATTGTAGAGATCCTGGTCCTCTGTACATCTCTACAAAACTCAATACTCAAACTATTACAGGTGTGATGGTTGAATCTTCATACAGAGTCCATGTTATCATAGAGGAAAACTTATTTATTAATGGATGGAATAAACCAAGATATGATGAGTGTTATGCAACTTTGAGAATGCACAATGGGTTGTCTCTTTCTCCTTTGGGAAGTATCACCTTAACGGTTCATGTGGGACCCAAGGTTGTGTCATCTACATTTGTGATCATTCCCAGATCATACCTTTTTTGAGTTAAACTAGGTATTCACTCATTGATTGCTATGGATGCAGTCCCTTCAATGATTAATAAGTGCTTGAAGTTTCTTCATGAGGGTTTAGTGCATGTCGTCTAGGATACTAGATATCAACCCTTGGTAGCCCATAGGGATTTCTCGCTAGATCATTTTTTGCCTACTCTAGTAGGACCCATGCTTCCTTATGGTAACTTAATGCACCGATCATATTATTAGTACAAGATGGGGGAGTTGACCCCTAAATTGGTTTAGCCTAGTTATTCATTCCCTCTTCTTGCATCAACCTCTTCTCTATCTATTCCTATGTTGGAGCGGGTAGTTGCTTATGCCCCTTCATTTTTGGGGGCTGAGGTTAAGATCGTTCATCTAAATAGACCCCCTCATTTTTCCAAGACTACATAGCCTTTGGTGGTGTCTTCTATTCCTGGGATTGCACCTGGTATAGACAAGGAAAAGACACCCGCACTGTCAAAGCCTACGACCTGCCCTCCCTTCAAGCTGCTGATAATGTTTGATATCCCTCGACCTTCTTGATATGAGAAGGAGAAGCATTCCATTTATCCTTTTTCATCACCGCTTTCTCTGCTTCACAACCCATCGACAACCTCTATTCCTTCAACTTCTCCTTGAGCGAAGCAAGGTAGGGCACCCGTTGCTGTGAATGTGGTTCCTATCCTAGACGCACCTCAAGTTCCATTGGTTGGACCTTCTCTTGTCCCTAACAAGGTTTTGAAGGCCTCTCCTATGCAACATGATGCTCCCGATTCTTCTTGATCTTTAGATCCCATTCCTCATCTTCATTAGAATCAGTGTGTGTGCATGTGTAAGTGATATCGATGCGACATGGATTGTGAATGTGATTCTTCTTTGTAGTCTAGCGGTGCATCCTCGATAACTGTTCCTATCACATCAAATCCTGTTTCTTTGGATGTTTTAGTTTCTGCATTATCTTCCATGTTTCTTTTGATTATTTTGGGGCCTATTGATGAACCTCCCCATAAAAGGGTGTAGGTCTTCATTGCCCCTTTATTGGAGCCACCCCTTATCACTTCATTGTCAGATGTCCCTCCATTGTCCCAACCTTTGGATACAATGCACACATAGGTCGTGTTTAGTGCAACTTTGTTTGATGCTCCTATTTCATAGCCGCTTCTTCATCAAAGCTTTCCATGGGTCCTCCAACCTTCTATGGTTGATAGGCAACCTATGCCTCCTGTGAAACCCTTTGCGCAAGTTTGAGAAGGGCCCCATTTCAAAGTTTCATCAACGTAAATTGGCTTAGGTATGCTCCTCATGTATCTCTTTGTCTCCTTAAGTGCTTGTTTTTGTGCCCATCTTTGTTTGCATTATTGAGAAGGTCTCAACCTTCTCCTAAGTTTGTCACTGCCCCTATTTCTAAGGCCAATAGTCCATCTCTTGTCTTGCCTCCTTGTATTGAGTCACCTACTTCCTCTACATAGACATGCTTGTTCATCTCTCTAGAGGATATCCCAGTGGTATCTATGATCTTTATGTGGTCATTGAATCCTTCCTCTTTTGATCTTGTGGAGGTGAATGTTGACATTGTCTCATCCCTCTCCCTCACTGTTGGTGAAGTGCCTAGGGATGTCATTGCAATTATTCCACTTTGGTCTCACCCTCCTTCCCCATATGATCAAGATTGAGAGGATGATGACCTAATCATTGAAGGGTTGTAGGAATATTCCTTCTTTATCTTGTAACATAGAATGTGTGCATGATTGTGTTCCCTCATGCTTGCTTTACATGTTTGTTCCCTCCTGGAGGACTGAAGCTATGTCATAGGTGATTGGAAATGGGAGGTTGACTATCTTTATCTATCGTGCTCTCCTGGAGGAACGGAGATACTCCATAGGTGCTTAGATATAGGAGATTTTTGTCATGCCCAACTTTTTGGGCACAAAAATGGAACAACAAATTTTTTTTTGACAACATGAACTCACATCATATCCTACATTATAATATCTTTATTAGAGTTTTGTCTTATCTAGGATGTAAATAAAATTGTTTACTAAGGTTGGGTTAATTAACCAATTCGAATGAGCGACTTTATTTGGTGGAGATTAATCAGTGTCACAGATTAGTTAGCTAGCTCATTACCTTAACTAAGTTGTCGCTAATTCAAAACGAGGGTTAATTGGTTATCTTAATGTATTAAATCATTTCCGACCATAAAATGATAATGATATAAATTAATTGATGCTCACGCAAATTTATTATTTAAATCCAATCGATAAGGGTTCGAATTCCTATAATGCCATTTGCCCACTAAAACTAATATTAAGCTAAAGCCAATTCTAATTTCCCTAAAATCAAATTGAGGGTAATCTATTGACCAATTAAATAAATTAATTTGATTTAGTGTATAGTGTATCCAACTATATTAACTCTTCATTTTTAAACCCCTTTGAAATAACTATATTAAAATTTTAATTCTCTAAGGATAATAAGCATAAAATAATTCAATTATTTAAATAACCCTAGTTATTAGTTATAATATTAAAACTCAAATTCAAATTTTCCATATCTAATTCAAAATTCTTTTAAATAAGAAAACCCTTATTCATAAAAAGCTAACCCTAATTATTAATTAAAATATTAAAACCTAAAATCAAATTTTCAAAATTCCTTTTTTTTTTTTTTTAAAAAGGAAATTCCTTATTCATAAAATGCAAACCCTAATTATTAATTAAAATATTAAAACTTAAAATCAAATTTTCAAAATTCCTTTAAAAAAAAAAAAGGAAATTCCTTATTCATAAAATGCTAACCCTAACCCAAAATTGGGTTAGGGTTGCATTTCTATTTATTTCCCACTTTTATTTTATTTTCTTAATAATTTATACCCTAACCCGAAATGGGTTAGGGTTAATTATACCACTTTTTGTTTAGAGTGTGTGTGCGTGTGTGTGCGTGTGTGTGCGTGTGTGATTGCAGGTACAAGGACGGATTAGGGCACGATGGCCATGGACATGGCGAAGGGTTTTGATGAGGGAAGGAGCGGAGGGTTTTGGCGTGGGCTCCCCCGGACGCCGCTGTGCGTACACACAATGGCAGGCAGTTCCGCCCACTGTGTGCACACACAGTGGCGGCCGCAGTCGTTCCACTGTGTCTACACACAGTGCGGTGCCTCCTGTGCCGCCCACTGTGTGTAAACACAGTGGCTCGGCCGTGAGCCGTCCACTGTGTTAACACATAGTGGCTCGGCCGGTTCCCCCGATTTCCCTTTTTTTTTTTTGTTTTATTTTTATATGATATTTTTTTTTAAATAAAAAGTATATAAATATATTTATATATATATATATGTATATGTATATATATATTTATATATATTTATTTATATATATATAAATACATATATATACACACTGCCATGTCCAGAATATATACATATATCTCTTTTTTTTTTTGGTATCCATTGAGTATGTTTTCAGATGCAGGGAGATATATATATATATATATATATATATATATATATATATATATATATATATATATCAACCTAATAGGGTTAGGATTAGGAAGCTTATTTCCAATAGTTTTAACACATAAGCATGCAACCCTTATATATTCTTTTTGTAACAGAAATACACAAGTCTATGATATAAATATTTTTTTTTTGTTTTCCAAATTGCAGGAGTGGGTTAAATACTAGCACATTCTCTGATTTTAAATCTCATTTCCTAGGTGTGATTTATCTAATTATACAACATTCAGGAGTTATTAATATATATATATATATATATTTCAAAACAGCTATGCAACATGTTTTCTACAGCAATGTTTAAATACTAGTTCTTTTTCAGCTATGCCTAAACAGAGTTAAAAGTAACAAAACAGCAGTAAATAAACTTTGCAAGTAACACTAAAACATAATGCATTCCTTTCTTCCCTTTTTTTTTATATTTTTATTTGCAGAAATAAACAAGATAACATAATTCTTTCTAAGACATAATTTTGATATTGTTTACAGCAACATAATAGGCTTCAGAATTTAAATAAAATTTACTTTGCTTACAGAATATTTAATTACAATGGCCCATATTAAAATGGGTGAAATAATCCAACCAGTCTCTCATTCTTAATGATGAGGACTTGAATAAAAGAACACATTTCTTTAAACAGAAATAAAAGAAAACATCTTAAAACTATTTCTAATATTTTCTCGGGACAAACACATGGTATCATTTCTTTTTGCTTTTCTGCATCTGAATAAAAATCTGTATCTGAATAAAATCTGCAACCAAACAAATCTGCAACTCCTAGATTCTTTTCCTAGCAACCTGCATATAAAATTTTAGGGCTATGACCATGGGATGCTTACCTCCCAGCCTAGGCTTACCAGAAGCCACCCCCGAGCTTGGAGAATCAAGACCTAGACGGGGTTACAACCAAGCAACACAACAAGCAAAGGGGAAGAACTAACACAACAGACACATCCCTTCCCAAGCTGAAACTCCATCACAAAATGTGATGCCTTACTAGGGTGGAAGTGGACCAAGTACCCTAGGGGAGAAATCTACTAGATAGAACTTACAGCCAACTCATGACATCCATGAAAGCATAACCAAAAATCATCCTTAATCCCTACACCCTTATGACCCCCCAAAAGGCAAACATGCCATATTTGCTCCCCCTTATGACCCCCAAGTGAAATAACACAAAGAAAAGCAACAAGGGTCTCATGGACAGACCCTTGAGATCACTCTCATAATGAGAGCCTCTCACCCTAAGGGCTGTCAAGCTCCTTCCACCCCCAAGACCAATCTTTCCTCCCAAGGAAAGGATGGTCTTGAACACTCCCCAAACACAACAATGCATAAAATAGAAATAAGCAAGAAATCACATAGAATTTTACAAGTACAACACAAGTAAAGAAATAAAACAATTTCCATTCAAGCATTCTAGAACATTTTTACATTTACATAAGAGGGAAAAGTAACACCAACCTTGACCTGCCAAGGAAAAACTAGGGGAAAGCTTGATGAAGAGCTGCCCAATCCTCAAATCTTTTTCTGCAATTCCTTAGCCCCAAATTTACTATTCCTAAAACTGGTTTTCCTCCAAAATTTCTCCAAAAATCTCCAAGGATGGAGAGTGGGTGATTAGCTCACTAAGCTTCCATTCCTACCTTAAGAAGGCCTCTCTCACTCCTTCCAACCTCTTGGATAGAGTGAGGGATCCCCCATTGGGTTGGTCTTCCCTAGGTCTTACACACTCCCTAACCTAGGTACCTAAAGAAGGGAAATGGAATGGGGAAGAGGGATTACTCCCTTCAAGAAGGTTATCCTACCAAGGATGGCACTCCTATAGATGGAATTCGTCCATCTTGGGAAAACCACTTTTTTGGGTGGTTAAACAAGTCCTAAGGGAAAGACACATGGCCAATTTTGGCCTTCAACCATAGGTACCCCATGAGGCCTAATAGAAATGCTCTAAAATTGGCTCTAGGAGTTGATTTGACCCTCAGAAAGTCCACCTAAAGTTAACCTACGGGTCAACTCTAAGTTGACCCTCCTTGCGGCTCACTAACCTAGATTTTTTGGTTCGTTCAAGGATAATTAGGAGATAAAACAATTAACAAAAATAAAACTCTCCAAAAAGGTGACATGACAAATTGCCAACACAACATACTACATAGGTGTCAAGTGACACTACAAAATAATTCCACATCACAATACACATGTGGCAATTGTCCCTTAAATGATTTAAACAATTCAATAAATACAATTTACACTCATGCAACATTTTACATTTATGAATAAAATACAATACATACGGGGTGTTGCCTCTGCAAATAGACAACCCCTGGTTTTACGAACGCACATAGGCCTAGGCTTGATTCTCCATAATATTTCCATGGTCACATGGATAATTTCCTACACATCTCAATTTAAACATTAGTACTTCCCAATAGCCTCATATAATATAAAACACATAATTAGAATACAATACATTCATTCTGCAAAGACTTGTCATTATAAAATACGATTTGTCACAAATCAAAGCAATTCATCATAATCCTCAAAATTTGATCCATCTACAAGATATGCAAACATATTTCTAGCTGTAGCGTAGAAATTAGGATTCATCAAAACATAAGTAGAAACAATCAAAACACAAGATATGATAATTCAATCAAAAGAACAGTCATTGAAATGAACCTAATTCCAAAGCACATTCAATGAAGGTATGAAAACAAAGCATTTAAAAGAAAATGTCATGCAAACCATATGCTTCTTCCATGCGGCTCCATTGTTGTTCTTTCCTCTTCAATGGGTTTGTGGATCTCACCTACAAGTGCTCACACAATTGAAAGCAAAAAGCTCAAGAGTACTAGAATGAAAATTCGGTAGTTTGATAGCAATTCGGATTTCAAGAAGTAATTCGAAGCGATTCAAGGGGATTGATTGAAGAAAATTATCCAATTTATAGAAGAATTGGATAAGTGACAAGATTGGCATGATGCAATTCAAATAGAAATTGCAAATCAATATGACAAATTATGACAAATTATGCATTTCCATGCACAATTTGATTGATTGATTATGACACATTTCATGTCAAAATTGATTGATTAATCAATTATGACAATTTCATGACAAATTGAAATGCCACTCCCATAGAATTAGGAGATGAATTAGGAGGGAAAAGGAATTAGAAATTTGAAAATTAGGAAATTGAAATTGATGACAAATTAGGAAATTGGAATTAGAAATTGATGAAAAAAATAGGATTTAGGAATTAGTGAATTAATTAATAATTTTTCATTTATTAATCAATTCACAAAGAGGAATAATTAGCCAATTAAATAAAGATTTAATTGTAATGAGAAGACTTAGGATTAATAAATAATTTAGTAATCCTAGAGGAAGAAATGGCAAATTAGGTTAAATGACTAAATCATAAAACCCTAGAAGATGAATTAGAAATGCGAAAATGACAATTAGGTCTTGATTAAAGATAATTAATGTCATGATTTGAATTGATAAATGACCAATGCGACAAAATGATTTGATTGAAAAATGCGCCAATTGACGAGGAACAATGACAAATTGATCCAAATTGACATAATCGAGACAAACAATGATCGATAGTGAAATGATCGCAAAATGACAAGATTGACAAAAGGACACGAATCGATGACAAAATGGATTGCAAGATGACAAGATAATGACCACGATCGATGACAAATCGATCGCAAAATGATAAAATTGATAACGACCACGATCAATGACAAATTGATCGCAAGATGACAAGATCGAACATGACAACGATCGATGACAAATCGATCGTAAAACGACAAGATTGAAGGATTGATGACAAATCGACAAGATTGATAAGAGGACAAAACCCTAATTAGGGTTGACAATGTCCAAAATGATAAGATTGATGATAAGATTGATAAGATTGATAGGAGGACAAAACCCTAATTAGGATTGACGATGTCCAAAATGATGACAAATGAATACGCACATTGATGCGACAGAGTAAAATTGATCAAAATCATGATTGGATAATGTTGTCGACAAGACCAAATTCGAAGACGAGATGATTGAAGAATGTAGAAGAATGACTCGATGCTCGCAAATGATAAAAATCAAGTGTGTGACATAGGAGAAATGTTAATGCGATGCAAAAACCTAAAATGAGGCAATGCGCAAATGTTAAAGTATGACCTCGCAAGCGTTGACCATTTTTGGGTGTCTACACTAGCATTATAACAAATCCTAAAATTCAGATAATAACATACATCATCACAATGTTACCCTAATCTAGAATCATATAACATTCTATAACCACAAGGCATAGAAATGAAGCATCAATATATATATCAATGTTACCAAAGTCGTGGGACCATATAAAGTTCTATATCCATAGTGTGTCAAAACTAGCATCCATAATAGTTCCAATATGAAAATAATTGAAGAGATAGGATGGGTCAGGGTAGGGCCTCACACCCTCCCCCTCTAGGCATGAACGTCCTCCTGGAGTTCATCAAAAAGATGAGGGTACTGTGATCTCATATGTGCTGCATCCTCCCATGAAGCTTTAACCTCATCATAGCAATCCCACTAGACCCTAACCTGGTCCAGCTCTCAAGCTCGAAGGGCCAACATCCGGCGAGCCAAAATGCGAATGGGCTCCAAAGCTAGCTGCCCGTCCAACTCCACCTGCAAGGCATCCCAATCTAAAATATGAGACTCATCATAGATATACTTTCTCAAAACTGACACATGAAACACATCATGGATGCGTGACAGGCTAGGTGGCAAAGTTAGGTGATAAGCAACTGGTCCTATCCTCTCAAGGATCTCAAAAGGTCCGACAAAGAGAGGTGCAAGCTTAGAACCCTTTCCATAGCAGATCAGACTCTTATGCGGTGGCACTCTCAGAAAAACTTTGTCCCCAACCATGTAACTCCGGTCTATCCTCTTTGCATCTGCATATTTCTTCTGCCTATCTTGTGCCTCTCTAAGGCGTTGTCTAATCAAAATTACCTGTTGCTCCATATCATGGACCATCTCAAGGCCTATGGTCACTCTATCCTCAATACGGTCCCAACTCAAAGGTGTCCTGCATGGTCTGCCATACAATGCCTGAAAAGGTGGCATCCCCAAAGAAGTGTGATGCCCATTATTATAGGCAAATTCTACTAAATGCAAGTACTCCTCCCATCGGGTCTGATGATCCATGACATACATGCGAAGCATATCCTCTAACACCTAGTTAACCCGCTTTGTCTGTCCGTCCGTCTCTGGATGATAGGCTATGCTGAAATTGAGCTTGGTGCCCAACGCCGCCTGTAATGCCTTCCAAAAGGAAGAAGTGAAGAGGGAATCCCTATCAGAAATAATCTTGCGTGGAACACCATGAAGCCTGACAATGTCTCACAAGAACACCTGTGCCATTGCTAGAGCTGTGAAGGTAGTCCAAACTGGTGAGAAGTGGGCCACTTTGGTCAATTTGTCAACTGTCACCAAGATAGCATCATGGTGACGAGATGACATGGGAAGACCAATGATGAAGTCCATGGATATAGTATCCCACTTCCACTCTGGTATAGCATGGGACTGGAGTAACCCACCTAGATGGTGGTGCTCCGCCTTGACTCTCTCACACTCAAGGCATCAGGCTACTAACTCAGCGATAAGCTGCCGCATTCCTGGCCAATGACATAACTGCCTCAAGTCAGCATGCATCTTCTTAACCTCGGGATGCGCTGCATAAGGAGCTCTATGAGCCTCCATGATAATGAAATCTCACAAACCCCCAGGAGAGGGTACATAGATGCGCCCTCTATGGCGTAATAAACCATCGGACTCTAAAGAGTAGTCCACAAACTTTCCCTCTAGGGCCTCCTAAGTTTGGATCCTCTGACAAACCTCTAGATACCATCCATCCTCTGGCAATCGCTGCAAAATACGGTCTCTCAAATTTGTGCTCATGGATATGGTGTAAACCTCATGTCATCTCCTACTTAGGGCATCTGCGACCATGTTCTCCTTCCCTTTGATGTAGTGGACATCAAAATCATACTCACAAAGGAACTCCATCCATCTCCTCTAACGTGCATTAAGGTTAGGTTGGGTGAAGATGTACTGCAAACTCTGATGGTTTGAATGAAGCTCGAAGTGATGACCTAAAAGGAAGTGTCTCCACCTCACAAGTGCATGTACAACTACTACAAGCTCTAGGTCGTGTGTAGGGTAGTTAAGCTCGTGAGTCTTAAGTTTCCTAGACTCGTATGCTATAACCCTACCCTCCTGCATAAGAACTGCTCCCAGTCCATCTAAGGAAGCATCCGTGCATACCATGAAGTTAGTCATGGGGTCTGGCACAATAAGAATAGGTGCACTAGTAAGTGCCCTTTTCAGATCCTGAAAAGCCTCTCACACTTCTCTGTCCACTTGAATTTCTTCCCTTTTCACTAGAGGGATGTGATGGGGTGTGCAACTCTGGAAAATCCCTCAACAAAGCGTTTGTAGTATCCTGCTAAACCCATGAAGCTCCTGACCTCTGTCACACTGGTAGGTGCTGGCCAATCCATAATGGCTCTAATCTTTGATGGGTCAACTGAGATCCCATCGCTGGATATAACATGCCCTAGGTACTTGACCTCTGATCTAAAGAAAGCACACTTTGACAAACTGCCAAACAACTAGTTGTCCCTCAAACACTGCAAAACCTGCCTCAAATGCTCCTCATGCTCCTTCTCATTCCGGGAATAGATCAATATGTCATCGAGGAACACAATCACAAATCAGTCAAGGAAGGTGTGGAATACCCCATTCATGAGACTCATGAATATAGCTGGAGCATTCGTAAGACCGAATGGGACCACAGTGAACTCGTAGTGGCCATATCTGGTGCGAAATGCGGTCTTGTGGATATCAGTTTCCACAATCCTCAACTGATGATATCCTGACTTCAGGTCTATTTTGGAAAACACTTTAGCACCCTGAAGCTGATCAAACAAGTCATCGATCCTCGGCAAGGGATAGCGATTCTTGATGGTTACTTTATTCAGTTGCCTATAATCCATGCACAACCGAAGGGATCCGTCCTTCTTCTTCACGAAGATGACTGGTGCACCCCAAGGGGAGACGCTAGGATGAATGTGACCCTTCTCTAAGAGTTCCTCTACCTGTATCTTGAGCTCATTAAGCTCATGAGTGGTCATCCTATAAGGTGCTCTCGAAACTGGCTCAGCTCCCGGTACCAAATCTATGTGGAAGTCAATCTCTTTGCTAGATGACATATCGGGTAGCTCAGCTGGAAACACATCTGCAAATACCTCAAGGATGGGATGATCATCTATAGAAGGCTCCTTCTCATTTTCTTCCTCTCTGTCACTAATCGTAATAGCAAAAAACTGGCATCCCTTCCGCATGCTCCGCTTAAGCTGCATAGCGGATATCATACGAAGAGACACGGGTCTCTGAATCCTAGTGATTACTATGGGAGCACCATGATCATCCTCACATTCGACCTTTTTCAAGCGACAATCCATCTTGGCTCTATGGGTGTAAAGCCAATCCATGCCAAGTACGATGCCATAAGATCCGAGTGGCGTAGCTCTAAGGTCTACTAAGGTAGTGGTATTACAAATCTGGAGTGGACATCCCCTAACCTCTGAATCCACTGACACTCTAGCCCCTGATGCTAACTCCACTTCCCAGCTGACACATTGCCTTACTGCCACTAGCCCACAACGCTCCACAACCAATGGAGATATAAAGGAGTCATTCGCTCCTAAGTCAAATAATATAGAAATATTGATACCTCTGATCTTACCTGCAGCCTCGATGACTGTAGCCTGATGCTCTGCTTGGCAGTTGTCAATCACTGCGAAGACTCTATGGGACTTGCCCATATCCCCAACTATAGGCTCTGATGTTGCCATCCTCTGATTTCCTATCATCTGACCCTATGGGCACTCTCTTGCCATGTGCCCCATGGCTCCACACGTGAAGAAAGCACCGCGTGCCTAGAACTATACACCCTGAGGCCTGGAAAAAGGATGCCCACCTATTTGGCTAGAACCACTGTACCCACCCCTGGAGGACTGCTAAGCCCGTGTCGGGGGTGTGTATGTACCCTGTGTTCTCTGGTCATGCCTAGGACCCTGTGACTGCCACTGCTTGGGCCTGGAGCCCTGTTGTCCCTGAGGGGGCCTCTATCTCTGACTCTGCTATGAGCGCTGCGGAGGAGGGGGTTTATAGGACCCCGAAACATTTCTGTGGTTGCCTTTCCAATGGGGTTTCTGAAACCTGAAAGACTGGGGGGCCAGGTTTCGGTTCTGGAACCGATCCCTCATGTCCAGTGGCCTGATTTGAATCTCCTTAGCTATAAGGGCCTTCTCTATGGCAACCCGAAGGCTTCCTGGAGTGGCCATCCTCACTAGTCCTACTATCCCAGCATTAAGTCCCCTGACAAATCGGTTGACGAGTAGCTTCTCATCCTTCAGGTAATCTACATAAGGTAGGAGCTCAATAAACTTACACTCGTACTGGGTCACTGAGAGACCCTTCTGTTGGAGGTTGTGGAACTCATCGATCCGATGCTGCCTGAAGTGCTCTGACAGGTACCTCTCTCTAAACCTCTCTATGAAGATTTCGCATGTGATGGTATCTGCAGTGAGTCCACACTTGAATTCCTCCTGCTTCCACCATGTGGAGGTTGTCGATCTCAGAAGGTGGACTGCAACTCGTGTCTTCAGATTGCTTTCATAAGATTGCAATGCGAAGTACCGATCTACACTCAAAAGCCATGCCTCAGCCTCTACTCCGTCAGTATTTCCTCCAAAAGATGGTGGCTAGAGGCGCAAAACCTCTCTAATCAGATCTCCTAGTTCCTGACGTGCTCTCTCAAAGTACACAGGTGCTACTACTGGAGGTGGTCTGGGCAGGGGAACGAACTCTGGCTCATGCTCTGCCTCGCCCTCTATGGGATTAGGAGGTGGACTCCTACTCCATTCCCTATCTACTGACCTATGACTCCCTGAGTTTTGATTGTCTGCATGACAGTCCACTGCTGGAAGCCTATCTTGCATGATCCCAATCAAGTTCTGAAGAGCTAGCAAGATGTCTCGGTTAGGGTCAACCGGTGGTTCGAAAGGCACTTTCGGGTTCCCTTCTGAAACTGGTTCCTCCCTATCAACATCCTCGCATGCCATACGTGTACGCTTAGGACCCCTTCCGCGCTTGCGAGCTTGTCGCGTAGTCAGAGGCATCCTAAAAATAAAAATAAAATAAATAAATAAATAATTTAAAAAAAAAATTATATATTTTTTTTGGGGAAATTTTTTGATTAATTTAGATAATTAAAGCGAAACATAATGGAGAAAGGTTCCTAGTGCCAGAAACTTGGCTCTGATACCAAAATGTCGTGCCCAACTTTTTGGGCACAAAAATGGAACAACAAATTTTTTTTTGACAACATGAACTCACATCATATCCTACATTATAATATCTTTATTAGAGTTTTGTCTTATCTAGGATGTAAATAAAATTGTTTACTAAGGTTGGGTTAATTAACCAATTCGAATGAGCAACTTTATTTGGTGGAGATTAATCAGTGTCACAGATTAGTTAGCTAGCTCATTACCTTAACTAAGTTGTCGCTAATTCAAAACGAGGGTTAATTGGTTATCTTAATGTATTAAATCATTTCCGACCATAAAATGATAATGATATAAATTAATTGATGCTCACGCAAATTTATTATTTAAATCCAATCGATAAGGGTTCGAATTCCTATAATGCCATTTGCCCACTAAAACTAATATTAAGCTAAAGCCAATTCTAATTTCCCTAAAATCAAATTGAGGGTAATCTATTGACCAATTAAATAAATTAATTTGATTTAGTGTATAGTGTATCCAACTATATTAACTCTTCATTTTTAAACCCCTTTGAAATAACTATATTAAAATTTTAATTCTCTAAGGATAATAAGCATAAAATAATTCAATTATTTAAATAACCCTAGTTATTAGTTATAATATTAAAACTCAAATTCAAATTTCCCATATCTAATTCAAAATTCTTTTAAATAAGAAAACCCTTATTCATAAAATGCTAACCCTAATTATTAATTAAAATATTAAAACTTAAAATCAAATTTTCAAAATTCCTTTTTTTTTTTTTTTTAAAAAGGAAATTCGTTATTCATAAAATGCTAACCCTAATTATTAATTAAAATATTAAAACTTAAAATCAAATTTTCAAAATTCCTTTAAAAAAAAAAAAGGAAATTCCTTATTCATAAAATGCTAACCCTAACCCGAAATTGGGTTAGGGTTGCATTTCTATTTATTTCCCACTTTTATTTTATTTTCTTAATAATTTATACCCTAACCCAAAATGGGTTAGGGTTTATTATACCACTTTTTGTTTAGAGTGTGTGTGTGTGGACATGGCGAAGGGTTTCGATGAGGGAAGGAGCGGAGGGTTTTGGCGTGGGCTCCCCCAGACGCCGTTGTGCGTACACACAGTGGTGGGTAGCACCGCCCACTGTGTGCACACACAGTGGCGGACGGTATTACCACCACCCACTATGTATACACACAGTGGCGGGGTGCCGCTCACTATGTGTAGCACAGTGGCGGGGTGCCGCTCACTATGTGTAGCACAGTGGCGGGGTGCCGCTCACTATGTGTAGCACAGTGGCGGCCGCGGCCGTTCCACTGGGTCTACACACAGTGCGGTGCCTCTTGCGCCGCCCACTGTGTGTAAACATAGTGGCTTGGCCGTGAGCCGTCCACTGTGTTAACACACAATGGCTCAGTCGGTTCCCCTGATTTTCCTTTTTTTTTGTGTGTTTTATTTTTATATGATATATTTTTTTTAAATAAAAAGTATATAAATATATATATATATATATATTTATATGTTTATGTATATATATATTTATATATATTTAAATACATATATATATATATAAATACATATATATATATATAAATACATATATATATATATAAATACATATATATATATATAAATACATATATATATATATATATATATATATATATATATATATATATATATATATATATATATATATATACACTGCCATGTCCAGAATATATACATATATCTCACTCCTTCCAACCTCTTGGATAGAGTGAGGGATCCCCCATTGGGTTGGTCTTCCCTAGGTCTTACACACTCCCTAACCTAGGTACCTAGAGAAGAGAAATGGAATGGGGAAGAGGGATTACTCCCTTCAAGAAGGTTATCCTACCAAGGATGGCACTCCTATAGATGGAATTCGTCCATCTTGGGAAAACCACTTTTTTGGGTGGTTAAACAAGTCCTAAGGGAAAGACACATGGCCAATTTTGGCCTTCAACCATAGGTACCCCATGAGGCCTAATAGAAATGCTCTAAAATTGACTCTAGGAGTTGATTTGACCCTCAGAAAGTCCACCTAAAGTTAACCTACGGGTCAACTCTGAGTTGACCCTCCTTGTGGCTCACTAACCTAGATTTCTTGGTTCCTTCAAGGATAATTAGGAGGTAAAACAATTAACAAAAATAAAACTCTCCAAAAAGGTGACATGACAAATTGCCAACACAACATACTACATAGGTGTCCAGTGACACTACAAAATAATTCCACGTCACAATACACACGTGGCAATTGTCCCTTAAATGATTTAAACAATTCAATAAATACAATTTACACTCATGCAACATTTTACATTTACGAATAAAATACAATACATATGGGGTGTTGCCTCTCCAAATAGACAACCCCTGGTTTTACAAACGCACATAGGCCTAGGCTTGATTCTCCATAATATTTCCATGGTCACATGGATAATTTCCTACACATCTCAATTTAAACATTAGTACTTCCCAATAGCCTCATATAATATAAAACACATAATTAGAATACAATACATTCATTCTGCAAAGACTTGTCATTATAAAATACGATTTGTCACAAATCAAAGCAATTCATCATAATCCTCAAAATTTGATCCATCTACAAGATATGCAAACATATTTCTAGCATTATAACAAATCCTGAAATTCAGATAATAACATACATCATCACAATGTTACCCTAATCTAGAATCATATAACATTCTATAACCACAAGGCATAGAAATGAAGCATCAATATATATATCAATGTTACCAAAATTGTGGGACCATATAAAGTTCTATATCCATAGTGTGTCAAAACTAGCATCCATAATAGTTCCAATATGAAAATAACTGAAGAGATAGGATGGGTCGGGGTAGGGCCTCACAATTTTCTATTGTAAAACTTCTTTTATCTTTCATATCTTTCTTTTCAACATTTGGGGATTATGCAAAGCATTTGGGGCATTTAGGCCTTCTTCCATGTTGATGCAAATTTTTATTCTCTTTGTCTTCATGTGCTCTTCTTTCAATCCAAGAACTTTGGTATTATGATGAAACACCCATCTGTAACTATATTACATATTTTATCTCTTTGCTATGGGTTCTGGCACCAACTAATTGGATCCCCCTATGCTCTCACATTTTTGTCGATGTTTTGGGTCTTATGTGTCATTCGTAGAAGATGACGTTCCATAGAAATATCCTATTATGTTTTTGTGACAAAACATCTCTTCTCCTTAGAATGACATGCCTTTCATGCATACCATTCTAGGGGGGCTATCATATTTGTATTATCTGTATCTTGCACTTGTTTATCTTGATATTCTTTAGACCATGATTTCCTTGGTGGGAGCCAAATTACTTGGTCTATTTTATTTATCTTGTTTGCCTTGGTGGGGTCCAAACCACTTGATCTATTTTTATCTTGTTCCCTTTTGTGGGGGCCAATCCACATATTATCAAATTGATCTACAATCTCCCAATCACATGACTATCTAGCATTTTTCTATTCATTCTGGTGTAGTCTCACCCTATGGTATGTCCATCTAGAATAGCAAAATTTTTTACCCATTCTGGGAAAATCTTGCAAATCATTTCTCTATCGTATGGTCATCTAGAAACACACTTTACTACCCATATCGACACTATCTCTTTTATCATGGTAGCTGTTATTCCTTATCTTTTGTAATAGGGATTTTCCTCCATTAAGAGGGTTTTATTTCTATTATTCTATCTTATTTATTCAATGTCTTCAGTCACTTTTTCATGTAACATGTGGGATTGTAGCCAATGTGTTTTGTTATGAAATAAGCTTAGCAAAATCTAACTCTATCACAAGTTCATCTAGTTGGGGACAACTTTGTTTGATCAATGAATGTTGATCCCTCTTAACAAATCTCAATATTATCTCTCTACTTTATCTTCACATTTCTCGACAAAGATATCCTCACTAAAGTGGGGGAATAATGTAACATCATTAATTGCATCCCATGTAATTCTACTTTACATAAGAATCTTCACCACAAGCTAATTGGGAACATTCATTTCTTGTTTGTCCTTTTGTCCACATGAATTGTCTTGTCAGCATAAGACTTGTCTTTTATCAAGCACATTTACTAGTTGAATTATGGAATCTAGCACGCCACAGAGACATCTACGTGCTACACTAGTGCTCCACAGATCTGTTAGTCCACAGATGGTCATTTGAGCATTACACTTGTTCCTAGAACTATTTGTAATGCCTCTATCCATGGCCACCGATATTAGGATTTTATTTGGAGGAAATATCTCATGCATTTTTTTTAATTGGAAAGGATTCTTGATCATTTTGGAGAAGTAACTTTACCTCTTGGCATCCATTATCCTTATCATACACAAATTTTCCAACATTTGAAGACCACCATTGCTACAACTTCTTGGAGAACCCGTGGTGCCTTCTTTGCAAGTGTTGAAGGAGGGTTTATTCTCTTTCTTAGTTCATTTGCATATCTATAATCTCTCATTTCCAACTTATCTATTGTCTTAATTGTATATTTCTTAACTTTATCATTTTATTTTCTATCATTGTTACTATCTGGGTTATTCATGGATGTGGAAACATTGAAATGAGGGTTTGAGTAAGGTAGGCCTCTAAACACAACCCCCAACATTTTCTCTTCTTGTTTGTGTGTAGGTTTGTAATCGAGAGGGAATTATTTAGCTCACGAGAGGCTTCAACCGTGGATTGGTTGTAAGCTTCCTCTATCTTCTCTCATTTTATTTTAATGTCATGTGTTGTGCGTTACTTAGTTTAGCTTATTATTATATTATTTACTTAATAATGTAGTCACATTTGTCATTTTTGTGTGGTCTCTATACTTTGTCTGTACAAGACGATGGCATGTTGCACTAGTGTCCTAGTTTCGCATGCTTTTCCTCTAGACATAGGATTAGCAGGGTCATCTAGGAGTTTTATTTGTTGGTCATTTATCTCATTCTATACTTAGCATCCCCTGGCTCAACTTTAGCACTAGTTTAAGTGAGGTAGAGAGAAGGTAGGTTTGTCCCTTTATGTTCATCAACTTGAGGGTGACAAATCTTATCTTCTACAATTTCATAACCCACTTAGAAAGGTGGTTGGTGAGTGTTGCCCTATTGAGTAGATATTTCAATAGATTAATATTTGGGATGATAAATGTTTTGTAATTGAACATGTAATGTCTTAGCTTCTGGGTAACGAAGACAACTACTAGGTATACATGTTCAATAGTGGTATAGTTCAATTCATAGCCATCCAGATTTTGGCTAATACAGCATATAGCTCTCTCTTTTCATTCTTCATTGTGTTGCACTAGGAGAGCCCCTAATGTTGTTGTGATTGTTGATATGTACAATATGAAATGTTTTCCTTCAATAGGAGGCATCAAGACAGGTGGAGATAGAAAATAGTCCAACAATTGGAAAGCTTGTTAAAATTGTTCATTCCATTTGAATTACTCCCTTGTGAAGAAAATATTGGAAGGGATGACATTTATCGGTCAATTGTGCGATGAATCTTTTGATAGATTATAGTTTGTTGGAATAAAGAAACATTGAGAGGGGGAGGGGTGAATCAGTGTTATGTAATTTTTAACATTCTTAATCTGTCCTTTAAACCACTTAATGCAAATTAATAAAAGTAGAGTGTAGAAAAACAAAGAAAATAACCACAACATCATAACACCAAGATTTTTTCGTGGAAACCTGATTAAGGGAAAAACCATGGTGGGATTGAGACCCAGAATATTAATTATAACTTCTTAGAAGTATAATAATATTACATGAGGGGAAGGCACATGAATTTAGGCACACTCCCTAGATCTCACTACTCAAATTATAATAAGGGCTATAACCCTGGAAGGCTCACTGCCTTACAAAATATTACATATAATAATTGGAATGTCTGAACTAATAAACAACATCTACAAATGCCAAAATAGTTTTGATTAAGCACAAAATACTCTGCTTTGCTACACTGCTCTCTTATGATATTCTACAATATTTTGGAGCGCAAATCCTTCAACTACACATGTGAAACTATGTACAATCATTCATACACACTTCCACACAACCATCGATACCCAAAAATGATCAAATCAATCAGTCATATATCTGCAACATCAAATTAGGTCTATTTCAGGTCGACCCAAAAATGCATAACACACAAATGAAATGTGTTACTCAAGTCAGCTCAATCCAATCCAAAAAAACCATGCCAACCAAAAAAAATTGTCCACATGCTTCCCACATGTTGACTCACTAACCTCGAACACACAAACAAATGCCAAAAATACTCTGCACGATCCACAATGAATCTTCACATGTTACAACTGATAAGCAATGTTCTACCAGAAAACCTATCTACCAGGTCTTCCAATTTACACAAGACTCATCACTGAAGGCCACAAAATTGGAATTAGGTATGTTACATGACCAAAAGACATCTCCAAGATCCACAACACAAAATATTTAACACAAAAGATTTGCCAACCAAATTACTGTACACTTTGTCGGATGTCTTGTTCTTCTCACTAGACCTTACTGGACCTCAATCAATCTTCCGATATGAATGAATCATGAACTATGGATTGGATATCTAATTCTAGTTGCTATCAATGACAACATATGAACATGAATGTAATGTCTCTTGCCAACAATATCCCCCTTTGGCATTGATGGTAACACTTAGTGAAAAATGACTAAGTGTTGGACCAAAACCAAAATATATACATTGCAACCAAAAATCTATCAACCGGTCTCCAAAAATTAAAAAATCCCCTTAAGATCAATATTTTTCAATGCTATACACTCCCCCTTTGACATCAATGACAACGATAGGGTCCTGAAAACTAAACATTCAAGACAAAAATGCTATTTACGTATGTTCACACAATCCTTACATACTCACAAAAATTTGAAGATGTCTGCATAAGAATTATTCAAATAATTTAGGTGGCTATCCTAGCCCTTCTTAAGGCATTCCAAAATTGTTATAAGTGCACTGAAAAGGTATACAAGTGCCTCTAATGACTTGAGATTAGTCGGCTCCTTGGATTTCATGGAAATTTGGGCATCTTGAAGAGCACTAAGCATATCATCCAACTTGAGAGTAATGTGGCTCCTAAGTTCATAGAATCTACCAATTATTTTCTCTTTTTCCTGACCAAACTCCTGATTTTATCAAGGATATTACTTGGTATTTGTGACTGCTCAAGGAAACTGATAAGGGATCAAATGAATAAGACATTCAAGCAAGTTTATCCTCATACACTTTAGCCTTTTCTCAATATTCATAGTGAATTTAGACAATGATAAGCATGATTTATAAATGTTTCCTCCCTCAAATAGTGCATCCTGAATTTTGTTTACACAAGTATCTAGTGTGACTTTGTCATCAACAATCATTCTCATTAGTGTCCAAAGCCTTCTTGCATTAAACTCATTGCGGATGTTCTCTTCAACAAATTTTTCAAAAGATTGAAAATGATTGTTCATAGAGTTGATTAAACTTTTCAATTTCCCGAATGGAGTGTCTAATGAGTCCTTCTAAAATTAAGGCACATGTTTCTCCAAAATACTGGATTTCATAGTAAGCAAATCACTATCCTTTGATTGAGATTTTAGCAAGTCCTCACTAGCTTTGGCTCGAGAAAATGCAGCCAATTTGAGTGCCTGGACGAGGGACAAAGAAGATAGGTTGATGGGGCCTTGAATGAATTCTGGATCCTCTAAATTGATATGCTCCCCCTTCACTGATCCTTCAGTGTCTCTTGCCTCAACCTCAACTTCAACCTTAACTGCCACCTTTTCTGCATTCTTCTCAAGAACCAGAGGGTTATCTGCATCAACCATAGGTTTATCACTTTTGTCCTTACCCTCATCTTCTTTCCCTGCATCCAAATCCTCAACATTAACCTCTACTTACTCAATAGTCTAGACTTTTGAGATAGAAGTATCATCCATTGTCTACACATTTTCTTGAGATGGCATGTTTTTCTCTCCCGGATGAGATCCTTCTTGTCCTTTTTATTTATTGAATTCATACTGATTATCTAACAAAACTTTTGTCAAAATCTCTCTTTCTTTTTCAACCTCATCAATTTTACCAAACATGATTTTTATCACTCTGTATTTACTCGTGAATTCATTTTTTGCTAACATAAGTAATATATATATCTCTTCATTAGAAATTACTGAACAAATATTAACCAATACATATTCTTTCAATTTATCTTCTTTACTTGTAGTTTGTCTCCTAGCATCCAAAATTTCATACAAGCTCTTGGGTATGACTATCATAAGTTCAATTAGAGCCTTACTATATACATGCAAGTATTCTACAATTCCTTTTTCTAATGGCCTTTTATTGGATTCATCAAAATTATTGTACCACTCTGATAGTGGCTTCAGGTTACCATTCTTAACAACCTCATTAACAATATCATTCAAAGACATGGGAGGATTAACTTCAATCTTTCCTTTCTTTAATGCCTCATCAAGTTCAAATGGCTTAGAATTATTACTAGATTTACCACCACCAGAAGGCCTCTCCTTTGTGACCTTGGTGGCCTTAACAACTTTGTCTCTAACCTCCTTGACTACATCATCAAACTTCATCTCTTCTTCATCAACAAGAATGAATACTCTAGCTTGTCTTCACTTCCTCTTTCCTTTATCAGATGGTTTGGCTTGGGGCTTAGGTGAACTAACAAGTTTGTGGGTACTAGAGGAGGATGCAAAGCTCCTTGATTGCTTTGGCTTAGGGGCAGGGGCTTCCAGTTTAGCCTTCTTTGGCTTTATATTATCTTCTTCCTTTAAAATGTTCTTCTCTCTAGCTCTTTGGACCGCCTTCATGGTAATCCCCATGCTCTCTACTAGCTGCTCTACCTCCTTCCTAACCTTCTTCTAAATCTTAGGCTTCTTGAACTTAGAGTATAATTCCAAGCTCTTCTCCTTGTAGGTTCCAAACCTTTCTACAGACTCATCCACTGATTTTCTCAATAAGTGATAAGAATATGCATCAAGAACATGTCCTTCAACCTCATACCCCATAGACATGATCCATAAAATTATTGGCTCTACAATTTCCATTAGGCACTGGTCAATATCAACCATAAAGTAGATTGTATCCTCATATTTCTCCACTATCTCCTTAGGAATTCTCTCCTTTCTCTGCATCATGCTCTATAAGGTCTTGAAATATCCCCATAGTATGTCATTTTGGAGTATAGCATCTCCAAGGCCATGAAGCGTTTCCTTGATTTGCACTATCACCAACCTGTCCTAGGCCCACTGAAATTTTCCAACTCTCAAAATCTTATTCATAAAATAGAAGTATAGACATATGATCAAGGTTCCAAATTTGAATACATGTTTCTTATTTTGTTTGATTTTCTTCAAATTTCTCAATAGCTCCCTTCAGAGCACTTCACATAAGTCATACTTGTTATGTTCCTTCAATATTAGATAGGCAACATAGATGGCCATACCAGATATTGAATTGTATTAGCTATAATGATATATTTTGTATCCCATCATCATCGATGCAAACCTGACATCATATTCAATAATATCACTGATTGTCATTGACTTTTTTTCAAATTGAGAACCGGTTGCCTCTATTACCATCTGGTTCTTAACATTCCTCAAAGTAGGCATCTCACCAATTGAGCTGAAACAAGTCATCATCATAATTGCACTCTTGGTAATTTGTGGGGTTTGTCAAGCCACATGAATTCATCATGCATTCTGCTTAGTATATACTAGACCCACTTAGGTTCATCGAACAATGAAAAAGTTGATTAACTATGCAAAACCCTTCTCTTCAATCGACTTAAATTCAGGTTTCAGGTTGCCCATTCCATCAATCATGTGTTATGTGTATAATTTTATCATTTGAGCACTCCCAAGCTCCTCAATGTTATAGTGGATGTAAGACCTAATGTATTCCATATGTAAAACTCCGTATGGGACTAAAGAAAATGTACCACTGGGATCATCTTCCATGGACTTATATAGATGCTTATTAAAATTAGGTCTTTCCCTTTTAGTGACATCTAAAACCAACAAGGTCACAATTTGAGAAGATGCCATATCCAAAAATTTAAGCTTCAAATTGAAAAAGTTTAAACCAATAAATACCTTTCAACCAGATGCAAGATCACATGATAAATCTTCTTTTCACTTTGAATCTCTGGAAATTATAAATCATTGTCCTCTTCTTCTCTCTTGCTTCGAATGCAAAGTGAGAAATGAATAAGTTAATTCACTTTTTATCCTCTACATACCTAAATTTTTAGGTATAATAAATTCTCTTAACTCTAACTCTTCTGGAGACCTTGTATTCACAGAGTTCTCCCAAAAGATCATTTGTGGATTATCAAACACTTTCATAAAATCTTCCACTGAGTCAGTAATCATCAAATAAACATCTACGACCTTCCAAAAATAGGTACAAATCTCCAATAGAGAGTTTGTAATATTTTCATGAAAACCTCCCCCTAAGGTCAGATGCCTTAGCTTAGTTACAGGATGAGGTTCCAACACCAAAATTAGGTGCAAACCCATTTACTGCATTATTATCAATTTTGTTCACCCAAGTCTTCTTCATTTGATCTTTGATCTCATCAAATTTTTCTTTTCCCTTCTCATCTGTCTTGACATTCTTGTTCTTGCCTTCCAGACCCCTCTTATTCACATTTCTACTTCTGCAATACTTAACAATGTGACCGGATTTTTTGCAAGTATAGAAAACAACATTTCCTTGTATAGGCCTGAATTTCATTCAATTTCCTCTTGATCTACACTAATTTGCAACAAGTCCAAACCTACTACATGCATTACATCTGACATTTCTCCTATTTTGAAAGTTGTTTATGACACTTATGCATTCATTTGCCTTATGACCATACTTATTACATTTGAAACATTGACCAGAGAAAGATCGACCATTATTATTCATCCTATTTTTGCATTGACTTACCATATGACCAAATTTATTGCAAACAAAATAGTTAATATTGAATTTATGAGCATTAGGCTGCCTTACCAGAGGCCTTCATGAATTATTCTTTTGTTGTGCTAATTTAGAGCTTTCACCTTTCTCAAATATAAGACCTTGAGTATCATTAGGATTCTTCTGGCTTGCGAGCATTTCATCAAGTCTGGCTAAGATAATCCAGAACTTCTCCTTGTACTTATTTGTAGCATTCAGATCAAATTTAAGAAGTAGGATTTTCTTTCCAAGATCTCCCTTGGTTTCATGCAATTCCTGCTTCAGTTGATCATTCTCATTATCAATTCTGCAACATTCTTCAGATTTGTCTTTCAAGGACTGAGAAAGATTCTCTTTATTCTTCTTCCTTTCCTCAATCTCCTTTGTCAATCTAATCACAATGTCTTCTATTTCATTCTTCTGAACAACATTATCTTTAACAAGTCTATCACATTCTTCTGTCTTTTCCTTTATGGTTTCTTCATCAATGCTTTGACTTTCTTTCTCCTCTACTTATCAACAAGTTCCTTTCTCTTCTCCATTGACTTGTTCAAATGATCCTTCAATGATCATTGAAGTTCTTAGCATCCTTAAGGTTTTCTTTTACTTTCCAAACCTCATCTTGAGCTTGATCAAGATCCTCAAGTGCTACAACAAGATAATGTCTAAAACTACTAGAATCTATTGTATCACTTTCCCAGATCCTCCTCAATCTGTTAGGCGTCTTTCGAGAAACTAGGCTTTGATACAAATTGTTGGAATCAAGGAACATTGAGAGGGGATGATGAATCAATGTTATGTAATTTTTAACATTCTTAATATGTCCTTTAAACCACTTAATGCAAATTATTAAAAGTAGAGTGCAAAAACACAAAGCAAATAGCCACAACACCATAAAACCAAGATTTTTATGTGGAAACTTGGTTAAGGGAAAAACCACGATGGTATTGAGACCCACAATATTAATACACCTTGTTAAAAGTATAAAAACATTACATGAGAAGAGTGCACATGCATTCAAGCACACTTCCTAGTGCTCACTGCTTAAATTGCAATAAGGGCTACAACCCCAGAAGGTTCACTGCCTTACAAAAGATTATATATAATAATTAGAATGTCTGAACTAATAAACAACATCTACAAATGCCAAAATAGTTCTGATTAAGCACAAAATACTCTTCTCTTCTACACTACTATATTCTCATATTCTGTTGTATTTTAGAGCACAAATCACTACTCAAATTACAATAAGGGCTACAACCCCAGAAGGCTCTCTGCCTTACAAAAGATTACATATAATAATTGGAATGTCTGAATTGATAAACAACATCTACAAATGCCAAAATAGTTCTGATTAAGCACAAAATACTCTTTTCTTCTACACTACTATGTTCTCATATTTTGTTGTATTTTAGAGCACATGAAACTACACACAATCGCTCATACACACTTCCACACAACCACCAATACCCAAAAATGATCAAATCAATCAGTCTTATATATCCTCAACATCAAATTAGGTCTATTTCATGTCAGCCCAAAAATGCATAACATGCAAATGAAACATGTTACCCAAGGCGGCTCAATATAATCCAAAACAACCATGTAGACCAAAACAAATTATCCACACACTTGACACATGTTGGCTCACTAACCTCGAACACACAAACAATCGCCAAAAATACTGCATGATCCACACAATGAATCTTCACACGTTACGACTGATAAGCACTGTTATACTAGAATACCTGTCTACTGGATCTTCCAATTTACACAAGAATCAACATCGAAGGCCACAAACCTAGAATAAGGCATGTAACATGACCACAATGCATCTCCAAGATTTGGAACATAAAATAATCAACAAAAAAGGTTTGCCAACCAAATTACTATACACTTTGTCAGATGTCCCGTTCTTCTCACTGGACCTTACCGAACCTCAATCAATCTTCCGATATGAATGAATCATGAACCACAGATTGGATATCTGACTCTAGTTGCCATCAATGACAACATCTAAACATCATTGCAATGTCTCTTGCCAACATAGTTTCCCTTGTAGACTTCTTAATTATTTCAGATTGGATGGGGGAGGCATATCCATGAAAGGCTTCACTTTTGTTGGTTTGACTTCAATGCCATGATGAGAGACAATATATCCTAGGATTTTTCCTAATGTGACCCCAAAAACATACTTCTTAAGGTTTAGCCTAAGATTATATTATTCTATTTTGTCAAACAACAAAGTTAGGATACTCAGATGACTATCTCTAGTAAGTGATTTACATAGTGAGTCATCTACATAAGCTTCCATCAGTGTATGCATGAAATCATGAAAGATGGTCATCATGGCTCTTTGATAAGTTGCTCTAGGATTTTTTAGGCTGAAGGGAATTACATTCTAACAATAGGTTCCCCAAGCGCATGTGAAAGTTTTTTTAAGCCAATCTTTAGGAGCTAGTATGATTTGATTGTATCCAAAAAATCCATCCATTAGGGATATCATTTCATAGCCGACTGTTAAGTCCACAATTGTATCAATGTTTGGCAAAGGGATGTTATCTTTTGGACATGCTTTATTTAAGTCTATAAAATCGGTACAAATTTTGATGCCCCCAATGGGTTTTCTCATTGGAACCAAGTTAGATATCCACTGCATAATCAATAGGTTTGATGAAACCACCATCTAAGAATTTCTTTAGCTCAACTTTTACAAGCAATGCAATTTATGGATGCATTTTCTCAGTTTTTGTTTGACTGGTTTAGCATTTGGTTGTCATGGAAAATGATGGATTACTGATTCTGAATCTAGCCCTGACATGTCTGCATAGGACCATACAAAGTAAATATTTTTTCAGGAAGAATGTGATGAAGTTTGTATTTTATTTCTCCAATAATGAGGTTTCAATGTGAGTGACCTTAGGATTATTTGGTGTACCCAAGTTGAATTCTTGTGTCATCTCTACCAAGAGAGGATATTTAATATGTTTTGCCAAGGGTTTGTCCATTATTCCATCCTCAAGTACCTTAGAAAGGTTTTCACCCTTAGATAGGTCATCTCTTTTTACTATTTTAATGTCTAGAGGTGCCTTGCGGTTTTCACATAGAGACTCATTGTTTTCATTTTATTTTTTATTTTTTTACTAGGAGTTGGTTTCCCAAATTATGCTAATATATCTTCATGAGACTCGAGGAATGCTGATATAGTGTCATCATTATCAAAATGGTCTAAACTCAGTGGTCCTTGTTGGTCCTAATCAATAAGTTCGCAATGGACTAAGGGTATGCTATCATCGACATTATATAGATCTTGCATGGCAAATTAGGTGAAAGTCATGATATGGATATCGGTAGCATCACTATCAGCATTACTTTCAATATGGTATTCTTTAGAAGAGAAGCTAGGATCCAAAAATTCTATAATCCAGGCTCTATCACAAGGTTGTTCAAGAAGGGGAGTATTTACATGTTTTTCTTTGATGGTTAACTCACTTGGATCAATGAAAATATTGTAACTCACCTGGATCAATGAAAATATTGTTTAGAGCATAGGAGCTAGAGGAATAGGAATTCCATTCCCACTCATTAGAATTAGTTTTGCTAAGGTCTTCCTTAGGTGTCTTTTCATCGTTGGGAGTAAATCTTTTTTCACATGAGGCTAAGTTGGAATTGGAGGGACCAATTTGTAATGGTTTAAATCGAAGTCCTCTGGTGCGATGTCGCTCTTTTAGCTGGACAAATTCTATAATTCCTTGCTTATTTGTGCCAAGACCACTATGTTCATCATAACCTTTCCTCTACGTGATGGTGAATCCTTTTCCATGGTTTTCTATAGGCAATTGTATAGGCGAAACATCTTCATCTTTATAAAGGCATTTTGAGACATCCTCTTCAATATTTTCTTCATTATGGTCTCCCTATTTTGTGAAAGCAGTAGGAGGTTGATATTGAATTATAACCTTGGGTTCTTTTTGTATAGGATGTGAATTTCCATAGGATTTAGGATAAGTAGGTAGTTTTCCAATGTGGAATGACTATGCCATAGTGTATTCTCCACATCCTTGATCTTGAATTTTGATTTTTCCTGTAGACAATTTAGCTAGTGTTTGAGGGTCCTTGTTTCAAGAAGTGTCATTGAAAGATGGAGCTTCTTTGTTTACTAATACTTGTTGTTTAGATGTTCCTTTCAAGTTAGCACAAAATTGGAAATGATTTAGTACTCCAGAGATAGTGATTTATGTTCCATTGTATGAGAATTTTTGGCACTAATTATAACTAGATGGGACTACTTTCATGACATGTATCCAGGGACAACCCAGAATCATGTTGTAGGGTAGATCAAGGTCAAGGACCTGTAGTGTTATTACTTTCAATGGTGGGTCTTGTGTGTGTGAAAAGTGGATATGTATCTATATGCACAACACTTCAATCAAGTCATTACATGCATGGTTAGACAAATGTAAACATGAATATGAAAACCATAGCAAATCGACCCATTGCCTTCTAAAAGATGCGAGTATAAGATTGTTCTCAGATTATAAGCAATACCAGTGACTAGACTACACCAAGACGAAGGATTTTATCTATATGAATATGATGAATGTTAGATGTGTGCAAGATTGATCTAACAAGATTTAAGCAATATTTAAGTAAATGATTCAATCAATATGAAATGATAAATATGCAATATATCTCAATGAGTCTAGAGCAAAAATAGTATAATAACAATGTATTCTCCAGCTTTTTTTGAATGAGAGATGAGCCTGAATTTATAGAAAATTCAGAAAGAAACCAATGGCTAAGATCAGATGATGATGAGCGGTGAAGATTTTCCAAGAGGAAGCACAATCCAGGTGAATTGATGTGATTGGATGTTTTTCTTAGTTTTAAAGGAAATTGAACTAAAAATAAGATTAAATCAGAAAAAAATGATTTATTCTCTATTTCATTCAATTTGAATATTTAATTGTTTTAATTGCTTTCTTTGAGATTATTTATCAATTTTTAATTTGTTTTTCAAGATTATCTCCAATTGATTTCTTTTCTCAATTTTAATTCTTTCTTGGTCAATTAATTCCTTTTTTGATTTATTTCCATTTTTGAAGATTTGTGCTCAATTAAAATTAATTCCTCAAAATGATTTAATGGCAAACTAATTTATTTAATTAAATATGCAAAAGATATTTAATAAAATAAATAAGATAATTGTTTAAAATGATTTTCTTGGAATGATTTAATTAATTAAATAAATATTTAATTAATATTGATTGATTAATTAATTTTTCCATGTGACATTTAATGATTTTAGAATTAATTGTGTGCTCCAAATTTATTTAATTGCCTTTGGTTAGGACCTTGGTGATGTTGTTGAGATTAGGGGCCCATGGTTTAGATGACCATTTTTAGGGTATTATAGGTCCAACTCTGATAGGTAGCATAATGACACCCTTTGAAAGACACTTTGCATCATCATAAGATTTGATAGTTATCTTCTTTGAAGGATCAATGTCAGTTTCAGAGTAGCCGAGAGCTATGAGAACTCTCAATGTACAAATGTTTAGTCCTACTCCACTATCTATCAAGACTCATCTTATTTTATTATATGGACAAATCTTTCTAGATGCAATGAATCGTTGTGATTAGTCTTGTTGTGCGGGAAATCATTTTCAGTAAAAGTGACTGGGCGTGAGGGAGAAATATGTCCTATCATGGCCTGAAATTTGCCAACATTTATGTTAGTAGGAATTGTGGATTATTGTGTTTCTTTGTCAAGGATTTCTCTATGGGTAGGAGATATATGCAACAAATCAAGGATAGATATTTGTGCTGGTGTTTTGCCTAAATGATCAAGGATATTATACCAGCTAGTGACTTATGACATAGCAGGAGATTGTTGCAAAACAACCTTAGATTATCAAGTAGTTATCACACATTGGGAACTTGGATCCTTGATTCTTATGGTAGATACATGACTATCCAACATTTAGAGATAATTGATAGTATATTTATGGGAATCATTGGTGTAATTAACATTGCCTTTTGAGTTAGATTTAGATGTGGAGGCCTTTCCCTTATCAAGATCAAGTAACAAAATCTTGAATATGGTGTGATTTGTGTTTGAGGAAGCTTCTAGAGAATCCATCTCAACCAAACCTTGGTCAATCAAGTCTTATATCAGATGTTTTAGTTGGAAAAAAGAAGGATTTTGTGTCCCTTTGTTTGGTGATATTCACAATATTGGTTGTCATTCCACCACCTAGGATTTACTGCTAGTTCATTTTTGATCTCAGGTAGTTGCACAAGATTTGATTGAAGTATATGTTTAATATAGACTCAATAGGTTCCCTCAACGGTGTAAACTAGTGAGGAGGTGTGTCTCTATTTTGAGTTCTTTGCTATTGATTCTGTTACATGGTATTGGTGGCTTGATCGTTTTGTTGAGTTGGTACGTTGTTTTGGATTTGTTGTTGAGACTGATTATTTGTTTGAGTATTTGGTGGTATATCCCCTTTGAGGATGAGTTTTGTTTGTGCATTGTTTACTATCTTCACATCCACAATTCCATCGTTGGTAACATTCTTGTTTCTAGAACAAAATTTTCTCTTATCATTAGAACAACTAGGGTTTCTAATGTTGTCTTTAGAGATTTTGTTAAACCCTTTTTGTATAAGGCCTTTCTCAATGTTTGTCCCTTTCTTGGCAATTTTGTCAATAATGTTAGAACTTTTGATCTTCAATTCGTATATTAATTCTGGTATTAGGTTTCCAATAAATAGTTTGACTTTCTATTCCTCGGGGATGTCAAATGGAAATCGACTGACTAAGTTTCACCATCTTTGTAAAAATGTCATGAGGGATTCTCTTGTTCTCTATTTAGTAGTACAAAGGTCAGTCATAGTAACTTCATTATCAATATTGAAGGCAAAAAGGCAAATGGTAACTTAATGTCACTAGGTAGTCGAGCATGCCAATCCATCACTTGTCTGGATATACTTTGTGGGAATAGATGCACGAGATATGTTTCATCTTAGTGAATTTACATGCAAGATGAATATAATTCTCTGATATGATATTTTGGGTCTCCTTTTCCTCTGTATTTGTCAAATTTAGGTACACTAAAGTTTTTAGGGAAAGGAGGCGTGTACATACTTCTATAAAATGGATTAGGACATAAACCCTATGGTGTGTAACTTATTTTAATCCCTCTTGTTTGTAATGCTTAAACTTATTTGGACAATTTTTTAATTTGAAGAATCATCACATCAGAAGGTCCTTGTCTAGGAGGTTTATCATTCATTCTTGCATGACCTCGTTGTCTGTATATTGTTCCTCCAAGTGGATATTGCTCTTGATATTTGAGAATAGTATATTGAGGTGTACTTTCTATTGGTGTGTCTTGGTATGAGTCACCGTATTGTGTCGTAATTGTGTCCTGGTATTGATTTTGGTGTTGTGGTTGTTGATATTTTATTGTGGGCTGAACTTGGGGTTGATATTGAGTGTTGGATTGTATTTGAGGTTGAAATTGCCTATTTTATTGTGTCTAAGATTGAAATTGTTGTATATGTTGGACAAGATATTTTTGACTTTGAATGGTTATCAAATAACAATGTTGTTGTTGTTGTAATTGTGCTACTAGTATTTGTTGTGAGTTCTCGATTGTGTCACCAGTTGTTGAAATCAGGGGACTTGAGGTATCTATTTTTGGTACTGTGGCACTTATTGTTGTTGCTACTTTAATTGTTACGGTTGGATGACTGATTGTTGTTGTGTCACTTGGTATGCTAGTCCAACATTTTGATGATCTTAGGTTTGTTGAGATTGATATTGGGTACCAGCTTGCATAGTTGGTTGCATTTGTTGTTGATATCGTGTATCAACTTGTTGTCCTTGACTAGTAGGTTGTGTGTATCCTAATCTCCCAAATAGGTTGTCAAGCATTTCTATTTTGTTTTTTCAATATTTACAAGGCTTGGATTGTGACATCATATTTACACCTTCTCATGGTATAATATTGCTTGGTTAACCTTATTGTGTATTTTTGTTGATTTGCAATATGGGAGTGGATATGTCAACTTATGGTGCAATAGTTGCTTGTTTACGAGATTGTGTTTGCATTTGATCTACTTGGATATTTGAAGTTGTTTTAGAAGATGTTGCTTGTGTGAGGGAATCATTTAGCTATGTTTGTATATTCTCATTCAAGGGTGGTATGTAAGGCATTCCTGTTGTTCACTTATTGGGTAATGGGTTGTTGTAGACCTGTTTGGAGAACATTTGATGTTGGAAGTCAAATAGGGTTTGCCAAGGTTCCCATTGTTACCTGATATGGGTACCTTGTATAGATCCATTTTATGTGTTGATGATGTAGTACTAAATAATGGGTTATGGAATTTTTGAATGATGTATTTGAGGGAATTTGCATAATTAATTTCTTGCGAGGTCTTTTCCCTAAGTCTTCCTTGATCTATTTTTTGTGAGAGATTTGTTTGAATTGTTTGTTGGACATGATGTGTTTGTTCTCGCATTCCAAGTTGGGACTCAAGTTCTCCTAACATGACTTGATATTCAGGTGTTGATGCCAGTTTTTTCTTTGAGTTGATTGAATTTTTTTTGCAATGGATTTGTGAAAGTTAATTTGTCTAAAGTTTCAACAATTCTTGGATCTCTTATAGCTTTGTAAATTTGTTTCTATGATACTTTAGTTAAGGAGAAATTTATTTCTTGTGAGGACTCTAAATCAGTTGATGCATCTGATTTCATGTTTACATTTAAGGATGATTTAGGTCTAAATTAACTAAATTCTGGGTATAAAACTTGTTCTATTCCTAAAAACGGTCTCGATTGAATGTAGCCTTGGGTTGATGGGTCTAAGTCCAAACTTGGTGGTAGATTGATCACTCTTGTCAAAGGAACATTTCCTTCTCTTGATTTCATTATTTGGTAATCAGGTTCTAATCCTACTTGAGTCATGTCAAATTGAGGTTGTCGGTTCAAAACTATTTCTAGATTGAAGATGGGTTGCATATTTACTAATTGTGTTGACTATGATCATCTCAATGGTGTCTCTTCCATAGTTTCATATTTTTTTAAAAAAATATGGGAACATGTTTCAACCATATAGACTATAAATTATGTTAATGTTTTTGGATTTTGGATTTTGGGATACAAACTAAATGATATAACACACATTTTTTTTTTGTTTTGGGATTTTGGAAAAATGAACAAGATGCAAATTGAGGATAATGAGATCTATGTTTTGTTGTTTTTAGAAAATTTGGGAAAATCAACAAGATGGAAATTGAGGATAATGAGATCTATGTTTTGTTGTTTTTGGAAAATTTGGGAAAATCAACAAGATGTAAATTGAGGATAATGAGATCTATGTTTTATTTTTTTTGGAAATTTTTGGAAAATGAACAAGATGCAAATTGAAGATAATGAAACCTATGGGTAAAACCACAAAACTGTGTCACGTTTCAGGCTAACTTATCAGCACAAGTGAATTTAAGTAATTCTAATTAAACATTAATTTTAGTCAAACATATGGTCTATATAGACTCATTATAGCTAAGTTATATATGGACCACAACTTTTCCAGTTGGAAGTGTTTACTAAATGTATATTTTATACCACTTTGGGTCTAATTGCCTCAAAAAAATAAAAAATAAAAAAACTCGATGTTTCGACAACTCCTCTTATAAATAATATTTTTTTTGAAATGTAAAAATACCCTTTTATAGATATATAAGTGAGTTTTCTAAAATATCTATCTTTTAATATTTTAATTAGTTTTTACATTTTATATTTTTTTTTTATTGAAAGTAGGTCATCAACAGTAAAATATAAGGTTGATTATCTTGTCAAGGAAATATACTAAAATTTATTTAAATATTTTATAAAAAATATGATGCAGTAGAGAAAATAATCTATGTCAAGGTGATATAATTATTTTCTAATTTCGATAAATAATTAAGAAAAAAGTTGGTGGGAATTGGAAAGAGTTATATTTAACCACACACAAATTTTCAAATTTATTGAAAAATATATATTTATAAAAAATAGTAAAAAATATATCCATACACTAAAGTTTCAAGTTATCAGTATACACCAAAAAATTGATGAAAAAAAAATAAAATTTACTAAATAAAGTGTGGTGGCTTGTGTAACTTCAATTTCAATATTTTATCAGCAACTAAATTATAGTGTTTACTTTATAAAAAACTTCATTCAAATAATTTTTTAAATTTTTCTTAAAATTACAAACATAAAATAGACAAAAGAATATAAATTTTATTAGTTTACATCATTTCAAAATAAAAAACATACATTTCAATTTCTATTGTTTTACTTTAAAATTTTGAATCAACTTTGACCATTTCCTTTATAAAAGTGTGACACAGCTTTGTACTTTTACCCCTAAGTTTTTGTTGTTTTTGAAAAATTGTGGGATCTTTGAGACTACAAACTTGAAGATGTGACCTTTAGAAAATTGTAACAAAGTCAAGACCTTTAAAGGTCAAGATTATGATAGCGTCGTGCCCATAGCTAAACTGATGAGCTTGGGTTTGACCTAATAGTGATTGAAAATGAAAAGGAATGTTGACAAGGTTTTGAATTATTTGACAATAATGCAAGGTTTGATCCTAAGATTTGATGTTTCAAGTGGATTCCAAAATTTCAATTTTATGGCCTAAGTGCTGATATGAAGATTGATACTAAAGAAGTGATGTGATCTATAATGAAAATGATGCTAATAAGTGTCCCTATGAATTAGGTGAAATGTGAGACACATGAAAAGATAATATAAGGTGATAGTGAGGACAATGCAAAGATGATTTTAAGATGAAGAAAAGATTATGAATCTATCCTAAGATGTTATGTATCAAATCTAAGAATAGGGATATATAACAACTTACAAGTTCTCTCTAAAAATGGTTTATATTTGAGGATCTGAAAATCAAGATTTAGGACTTAGGATATGAACCATTATGCAATCTATTATGAAATAATTTAGGGAGAATGGAAATAGACCTAAGGCTTATGCAATATTTATGAAATGATTTTAGGATGACAAACATGAAAATATGCAACTCTATGGTAGAATCTATGTATGGTTGAGACAAGTTTGAGACAATTTGAGATTTTGGATTATTTGGATTTGTTGGACAAGTTGGATAAGTTTCTTTGTTTGATTGGTTGGAAATGTTTGAAGTCTTTTGTGTTAGGGTTTTGGCAGATTTGGAGTAAATACAAATTAACAATTATATGCATCTATTTGAATACACAAAAGATGAAGAAAAATATACAACACAAATGATACAGAGATGTAGCATTGTTCACCCAAGATGAGCTACATCCACAGAACACAGTTGTCCAATCTTTTCTTATTATCTAGTAAAATAATACAACGCCATTACAATGTATTTTTACGTTCCAGCTGCTTATAACATGCAATTTTTAGGGAAACATACAAAGCTGGTTAATACAATTTACCCTAACCCTAAAATAATATTCTCATAATATTTTCCTCTCACTCATATTCTCATACACGTATTCTCATATTCTTGTATTCTCATACATGTACGAGAAAATTTTAGGAGTAGCCTTCAGCTCCCCATTATGTCAACCCTTCAAGCCAGCCCCTCCACCCAATGAGTGTACAATACTTGCATGATCAGTCGCCACATACCAACAATCTTCCACTTTGAGACTGATCCTAGATGAAACCACTACACTTGCAACTCCCATTGGATAAAACTCATGGACTTGGTTGTTCCTTAATTTCATGATTTTTAGTCAAGATGGGCAATAGAAGCTGACGAGGAAACCATATTATCCTATGTAACTACCTTCATGAACATATCTGCAGGATTGTCACTTTTGGGAATCTTCACAAGCCGTAACTAGCCATCCACCAAAATAGACCATACAAAGTGGTACCTAAGCTAAATGCGTTTTATCCTTTAATGAAGAGAAAAATTATTTGCAAGATGAATGGTACTCTCTCTATCAATGTACAAAGGACTATCCTCCTACACCTTTCCCAATTCCTCTAGAAAATGTTGTAACCAAATCATCTTCATACTAGCTTTAGTAGTAGCCACATACTTAGCTTGAGTGGTTGAAAGTGCAACAACCTTTTGCAGTATAGAAATCCAACTAAGCGTAGTCCCCCCTATAATAAAGACATACCCTATAGTACTCCTTGTATCAATATCACCTACCAGATCAGATTCAACATATCCTTGTTGAGAAGAGTTTGATTCTTGGAAACATAATGCCTTGCTAGAAGTACCTCTCAAATAATTGAGAATTCATTTGACAACATTTCAATGTTCCATTCTTGGATTACTCATATACCTATTCACATCTCACACTACATTGCAATATCTAGTCATGTGCATACCATCACATACATCAGATTGCCAATAGCTGATGAATACAAAATGTTAGATATTTTATTTACCTCTTCCTATGTCTTTGGACACATCTCCTTAGTCAATTTTAAATGGCTAGCCAAAGGTGTACCAACTGATTTTTTATTCTACATGTTAAATATTTTCAACACCTTCTTTATATACTCACTTTTGGACAAAATTAATGTTCCATTTTTCCTGTCCTGTGAAATCCTCATACCAAGGATTTTCTTAGTTACACCCAAATCCTTTATAGAAAATTAATTTGTTAATTTTTGTTTAAGTTCATTTATATGCTGCATGTTAGATGTAACAACAAGCATGCCATCAACATAAAGTAATAGGATAATATAACTATCATTATCTAATCTCTAAAAATAAACACAATGATGAGAATAACATCTATGGTAACCTTGTTCAACCATGAAACTATCAAATTTAAAATACCATTTTTGGAGTGCTTGCTTTAGGCCATACAAACTCTTCTTCGACCTTCACACTACAACCAAGAAGGAAAACTAAGAGCAGGGGGGGGTGTTGAATCAGTATTCACCGGAATATAAAACTTAATCACAAAACTAAGATATGTCAAACTACAGTAATAAGACAAATACACAAATTAACAACACAACACACAACACCAATATTTTTGACGTGGAAAACCCAATTAAGGGAAAAACCACTATGGGAACCTACCCATAGTAAGATGATACTCTGTAGTAGTATGTGAAAATGTTACAATGGGGAATGCACATGCATTTAGATACATTGCCTAGAGCTCACTGCTCAAATATAATAGCCCAGAAGGCTACAACCCTCAGGGAAGTCTCACTGAATTACAATAAGATTTGAACTACAATCTAGAAGAAATTAACTGAAAGAATAACATCTCCAAATGCTTGATTACAGTTTTGGTTAAGCATAAATATTTGTCCTGCAACATCGATCTCTTCTCAAACTCAACACCGAAGGATAAATCACTTGTTTGCACACAAACTTCTCTATAATAATGTAGACACAACATTGACACCTAAATTACATGACTATATCACCTATATATACAATTCATCAACCTTGACAACAAGGTCAGCTAAACCCTCACCTTACAAATTACATCACACGATACAAAGATCAACCACCAGACCAATATAATGATTTACATAGCATGACATGGTCCTAAAACAAATACCCAAATGTACAACTCCACCAGAAATCACTCCAAGATTAACTGCAACACACTACACCACCAGGAAAATCGCATAACATGAAAAATCATCACTGGTTGATAGAAACCACCAGTAACTCACAAAATGATCAATGTGGATCACCAAAACAAATAGGACACAACTAGGAAACACCAACAAGAACTTTAGAATCATCAGGAACAACTACACCAACACCACTTAACAAATCTTCATCAATGAACGTCTGAAAGCTCAAGAACACAACCAATAAATGACTGTCACGAAGAAGGTTAACTCATGGAGCACCAAATCATGATCCATCTAAAATGAAGATGCACAAGACCATCCCAAGCAATATCCCAAAAAACAACACAAAATCACATCACATTGAAATACTGGAGGATAACCGAATTCTGCAAAACAGTGATCAACAAACCAAAACAACAAACTAGATAAGATCTTCCCAATCTGTAATCACCAGAGAAATACAAAGGAATATATTGATATCAATGACAACAACATATCCTAGTAGTAGCAATGACCAAAAATATCCAACAATATCCCCTTTTGGCATTTATGGAAGCATATGTATGTGAAAAACATTCAAAGCAAAGAAAGAAGATATCTCCAGCAAACTCCCCCCAAGATTAGGACATATAAAGAAGTTTTTCACATGATCTCTTTCCCCCTTTGACAACAATGACAAAGATCTCAAAACCAAACTCAATCTCCCCCATGAATCTCTGAAATCACTCCAAAAATATAAAATAATCCAAAAGAGGAGCAACACCAACTCACCAATCCATAATAAAGAGATAAAGCTTTGAAGTCCACGAGATTGATGCAACTCAAAGCATCTAGTTTTCATTAGGAGGGGTGGATACCCCTAACTTGTCTCTCAAATAGACAAATGTATTTGTAGGCAAAGGTTTAGTAAAAATATCAGCTATTTGTTCCTTTGTAGATACATACTCCAACTTCACCTTCTCTTCATTGACTTGCTCTCTTAAGTAATGATATTTGACTGACACATGCTTAGCATTTGATTGTTGCACCAGATTCTTTGACATGTTAATAGAACTAGAATTATGACAATATATAACAGTAGGCTCATCATAAATAACTTTGATATCCTTTAACATTTTCTTCATCCAGACTACCTGAGTGCAATTATTAGCAACAACAATGTACTTAGCTTCAACAGTAGATAAGGAAGCTGAATCTTGTTTCTTGCTAGCCCATGAAACCAAATTTTTACCCAAAAATAATTCTCCATTGGTAGTACTCTTCTGGTCATCAACATCACCTACTCAATCAGCATCAGTGTAGGCACATAGCATGAAATCATCATTCCTCAGATACCATAATCCATAGTCCACAATTCCCTTAAAGTATCTACATATCCTCTTCATAGTAGTGACATGACTCTCTTTTGGATCAGCTTGATGTCTAGTAGCCATGCACACATCATGTAGAATGTCTGACCTAGTCTGAGTAAGATATACCAGTCAACTAGCCATAGATTTGTACAAATTCTTATTAGATTTAGGAGATTCATCATTCTTAGACAATTTATAGCCAGTCACCATAGGAGTTCCAACTGGTTTGAAGTCATCTAACCCAAACTTATTCAACAATTCCTTCACATATTTAGTTTGAGATATGAATATACCTTTTCCAATCTGTGCAATCTACAAATCTAAGAAAAATTTCATCTCACCAATCATAGACATCTCAAATTCCTTCTGCATAACACCGACAAACTTCATGCTCAAGTTATCATCACCACCAAAGATAATATCATCATCAAAGACTTCAACAATCAGGATGTTATAATTCTCTATCTTAAAGTACAAATTACTATCAACAACACCTTTACTAAATCCTAATTTCAACAAATATTGATCTAGTCTAGCATACGAGGCTCTAGGAGCTTGTTTCAATCCATAAAGAGCTTTCTTCATCTTACAAACCATGTCTCCATCATCTAATAATAAAAATCCATCAGGTTTCTCAATGTAGACTTGTTCTTCAAGATCACCATTCAAAAAGGCAGATTTGACATCCATCTGATATACCTTGAAATCTTTATAAGCAACATAAGCAAGCAACAGTCTAATTGATTCAAGTCTTGCAATCAGAGCAAAAGTCTCCACATAATCAATCCCTTCTTGTTGTGAATATCCTTTGCAGACCAGTCTAGCTTTATTTCTGACAACTTCACCGACTTCATTCAATTTATTTCTAAATACCCATTTGGTACTAATAACATTCTTATCCTTAAGTCTAGGTACAAGTTCCCAAGTGTTATTCTTTTCAATTTGATCTAGTTCTTCTTCAATAGCTCTCATCCAGTTTTCATCTTTATAGGCTTCAAAAAAATCTTTAGGTTCAACTTTAGAAATCAAGCATACTTCTTCAACAACTAACCTTATTCTAGTCATCATACCTTTATTCTTATCACCAATAATATGATTTTCAGAATGATTCAATCTTACATACCTCGTAGTCTTCTAATTGTTCTAATTCTCAAGTTTCTGTACTCCTTCACCAAAAACATCTAGATTAACAGCCTCTACTGGGTCATTCTACTTAAGCTCTTCAGGTTGAATAGGGGCTAAAACAATATGATGTTCATCATCATAACCACATGCTATGATCTAAATTCCAAGGTTCTCATCCACCTCCACATTTGCACTCTCCACTATCTTCCTTAGTCTCTTATTGTAGCATTGGTAGGTCTTGCTCTTTGTTGAATATCCCAAGAAGATACCTTCATCACTTCTAGAATCAAACTTTCCTATATCCTCATCTCTCTTGATATAAAATTTGCTACCAAATACTTTGAAATATCTCACAGTAGGAACATGACCAAACTAAATCTCATAAAGATTCTTATCGGTATCTCCTTTGATGTGATCTCTGTTAAATGTGTAAACAATAGTACTAATATATTCTCTCTAGTAGTTCTTTGGAACATTTCCTTTAATCAACATAGTCCTTGCAACATCCAAAACAGTTATGTTCTTCCTCTCAACAACTCCATTCTGGTGAGGGGTTCTAGGAGTAGATAGTTGTCTTCTAATCCCATGCTTCTCACAGAATAAATTGAACTCATCGGTACAAAATTCTCCACCTCTATCAGATCTCAGATACTTCACCTTCAATCCAGGCTCAGTCTCAACCTTAGCTTTGAATATCTTGAATTTATCAAATGCTTCTGATTTCTCCTTAAAAAAGAGAACCCACATCATCCTAGAATAATCATCAATTAGTAGCATAAAATATCTATCACCTTGCACACTTCTAACATTAGTAGGTCCACATAGGTCAATATGTATAAGATCTAGCAGTTCACCAGATGTATACTATTTGATTTTGAAAGAAATTCTTGTTTTCTTACCCAACTGACATTCTTTACATATCGGATTAGCAGGCTTAACAATCTTAGGCAGATATCTAACAACATGTGTAAAACTGATCTTAATCATTGAATCAAAATTTACATGACACATTCACCTATGTGATAACCAACTCTCATCAATCTGAGCAATCAGACAACTTTTCTCACCAGCATTCAAATGAAAGATGTTACCTCCAGTCTTAGTTCCAGATGCAGTCTCTATACCAAAGGCATTTAAGATCTTACATTTACCATCCTTAAATTGTAGATCATAATCTTTATCAACCATTTGTCCAACACTCAAAAGATTATGCTTCAAACCTTCAACATACAAGACATCATCAGTGTTATTCCTCCCATCAAAAGAAATAGAACCTCTCCCACAGATCACACAGGCTTTGTCATCTCCAAATCTAACTATTTCACCATCATATCTTTCCATACCCAAATTTTCTTTTATCACTAGTCATATGGTGTGAATAACCATTGTCAATTGCCCATTCATCTTTCTCCTCAACTTTAGCAGCCAAAGCTTTATCCTCAATAGAACAACTAGTGGAATCAATAGGTACATGTACATCTTCCTTAATGGAAAGAAATACAACTTCAAATCCTTTTGATTCTTCATCTATAATACCCTCATCAACAACATAGTAACAATTCTTCTGATTTATGTACTTCTGGTTAGGCTTGTAAGGCTTGTCATATTTCTCATGCTTCTCATATCTATCATTCCTATCATTCTTATCAAACTTATCATGTATGTCATACTTATCCATTCTCTTCGACCATCTAGAAGCAAAATGTCCTATCTTATTACAAGAGAAACATTTCAAAGGAAACTTTCCATCATACTTATCTCTCTTTCATATCTAGATATCCTGAACTCATCATGATCATATTTTTTCTTACATTTAGGCAATCTCTGAGCAATCAGTGCTGCAAGTTCATCCAACTCCCTTTCTTTCTCTTCCATCTCTCTTATCTCTCTTTCATATCTAGATATCTTGAACTCATCATGATCATATTTTTTCTTACCAGATACAGATGCAGATGCTCTAAATGTTGTCTCAAATTTTCCATGTGATTCTCCAAATTTTCTTAGCTCAAATGTAGCAAGCTTTCCAACCAGCATATCTCTTGTCATTGTAGTCACACTTTGGATCTCATCAATATATAGAAGCAACCTTATGTTTATAGGCAAGAGGCAAAGATCTCAACACCTTAGCAACAATTTCATCTTCCTCAATGGTTCCACCAACACATCTGATACCTAGGACAAGGTCATTCACCTTAACAATGAAAGAGTGTATGTTCTCATCATCTCCCATCTTCAACATCTCATATTTTGTTTTTAAACTCTACAACTTAGGAAGTTTCACTTGTTTATTACCTTCATACAAAATCTCAGGCTTCACCCAGACTTTATGTATGGTCTGAAGTCCCATTACATTTGTCATCTCAGAATTAGTCAGGTCACTAAGCAATGCTTCCTTCACTCCAATATTATGTTCAACTTTCTTGATCTCATCAGGAGTAGATGGTCCATTCAGAGGAACACTGTAGGCATTCTTTGTAATCTACAAATAATCTTCACCAAGAAATTTCAAGTGCACTTCCATCTGGTCCTTCCATACAGCATAGTTACTTCCATCAAATCTCAGACTGTCCTTTTTAAAGATAACACCTTGAGCTTCCATCCTGGATCTCCCCAAGTGATTAAGCTTCTACCAGAGGATCTAGCTCTAATACAAATTGTTAGCAACAACCAAGAAGGAAGATTAAGAGGGGGGGTGAATGAGTCTTCACCAAAATAACAAACTTAATCACAAAACTCAGATCTGATAAACTGTAGTGATAAAACAGATAAGAAAATTAACAACACAACACACAACACCAAGATTTTTGACGTGGAAAACCCAATTAAGGGAAAAACCATGATGGGAGCCTACCCATAGTAAGATGATACTCTGTAGTAGTATGTGAAAATGTTACAATGGGAAATGCACATGCATTTAGGAACACTTCTCAAATATAATGGTCTGAAAGGCTACAACCCTCAGGGAAGTATCACTGACTTACAATAAGATTCAAACTACAATCTGGAAGAAATGAACTGAAAGAATAGCGTCTCCAAATACCTGATTACAGTTCCAGTTAAACACAGATGTCTTCCTTGCAACACCAATCTCTCCACAAACTCAACACCGAAGGATAAACATCTTGTTCACACACAAACATCTCTTTAATAATGCAGACACAATATCGACACCTAAATTACATGACTATATCACCTATATATACAATTTCTCAACTTTGACAATAAGGTCGACTAACCCCTCAACCCTCAATTATAAAATTACATCACACGATACAAAGATAAACCAAAATACCAATATAATGATTTACATAACATAACATGGTCCTCAAAAAAATTCCCAAACACAACTTCACCGGAAATCATGCCAAGATCAACCACAACATGCTACACCACCAGGAAAACTGCATAACACAAAAATCATCACCGGTTGATAGAAACCACCAATAAATTACACAAAGATCAATGTGGACCACCAAAATAAATAGGACATGAATAGGAAACACTAGTAATCACTTTAGAATCATCAGGAATAGCTGCACCAACACCACTTATCAAATCTTCATCAGTCAACGTCTGAAAGCTCAAGAACACAACCAATTGACAACTATCATGAAAATAGATAACTTGTGGAGCACAAAATCATGATCTATCTGAAATGAAAATGCAAAAGACCATCCCAAGAAATATCCCAAAAACTCAGCAAATATCTGATCACACTAGAATATACAAGAGGATATACCAAATTCTGCAAAATAGTGATCATCAAATCAAAACAACAAATTGGATCATAAGATCTTCCCAATCTTCAATCACCAGAGCAATACATGGGAATATGTTGACATCAATGACAACAACATATCCTAGTGGCAACAATGGCCAACAATATCCAACAAACTCCTCCTTACCTTTGACCTCATATCCTTGTGGTTGTTGCATGTAGATTTCCTCCTCCAAATCCCCATGGAGAAAAGTTGTTTTAACATCTAGTTGTTCAAGATGCAAGTATTCTGTAGCCACAAGAATTAGAACAATTATAATTGAAGTTATTTTTATATTTGGAGAGAATATTTCATCAAAATATATACCCTTTTTCTATATAAAACCTTTTACCATGAGTCTACCTTATATATTTTTTGTCCTCCATCTTCCTCCTTTAGCCTATAAACCCATTTATTTGGTAAGGCTCTTTTTCCTATAGGTAATGGGACTAAGTCTCAAGTCTGATTTTGCATCAAGAAATCCATTTCCTCTTTCATGCCTAGCTCCCACTGCTATTTGGCATCCACTTGCATTGCTTCTTCATATCCTTCTGGTTCACCAGAATCAGTTAATAAATAGAATACAAAGAAGGAGAAAATCTTTTAGGAGGTCTACTTAACCTTGTAGAGCATCTAACACTTGCAGGAGTTTGTGGGATATTTTGTTGTTGCTGAGAATAAGGTACCAATGGAATTTCATTTTAAGAATCTCATCCAGCACTACATATTCCTTTTTGACCTATTCATGCTTCTTTTCCTACATCTATTCTTTATACATGACCTTCTCATTGAATAAAACATCTCTACTAATTATTTTCTAATTTTCAAAATCCCATAACCGATAACCAAAGTCATCTATTCCATATCCAATGAAGGTACATTTTTGAGATTTAGCATAAAGCTTGGTTCTATTTTCTTTATCAACATAGACATAAACTTCACAACCAAAGGTTTTACGAAAAAAATAATTTACTTTTTTACTAGTCCATGCCTCCTCTGGAATGCCACCATCCAAAAGATTTGAAGTTCCTCCATTTATCAAATAAACAACAACATGTACAACATATGCTCAGAAATGTAAGGGCAGTACAACATGCAATCTCATGCTTCTTGCATGCTCCATGATGGTCCTATTCATTCTCTCAGATACACCATTTTCTTATCGGGTTCTTTGAACTATCTTTTGCCTTCAGGTTCCTTTGAAATAACAGTAATATTCAAATTCTTTGCTGCAATACTTTCCTCCATTATAAGATCTGAGACACTTTAACCTTTTTCCTATCTCATTCTCAACCAAAGCTTTACATTTCTTCAAAGTTTCAAAAACATCTAATTTTTGTTTTAGGAAATACACCCATATTTTCCTAGTTGGATCTTCTAAAAAAATAACATAATAATAAGAGCCACCAAGATATGATACCTGATCTGGTCCCCATACATCTAAATGCACAAGCTCTAACTTCTCACTCTTCTTCTCTTTCCCAACCTTGAGAAATTTGACTCTTTTCTGTTCACCATAAACACAGTTTTCATAAAACTCTAAATCAATCTGATTCATTCTTGGCAACAAATTTTTAGAGTGAAGTATTTTCATCCCTTTCTCACTCATGTGCCCAAGTCTATGGTGCCACGGTTTTAAATTAGTCCTTGCAACTTCTATTGTAGCTAGCGACTTTTTTTGTAGAAACTAAGGTAGAATAAGTATTACCAGTATATAGATACATTGTGCCTACCTTTGCACCTTTAGTGACCTTCCAGACATTGTCTATAAAGGTAACTATGCATCCTTCACTACCCAGTTGTCATGCAGAGATTAAATTTCTTCTTAAATTAGGGACATGCCTTACCTCTTGTAGCAACTATTCATTTCTATTCCGCAACTTAATTTTTATCTTGCCTTTTCCAACAATCTGATAGGGCTCATCACCACCCAAATATACCTATCCAAAATCACCTTGAACATAATCTAGAAAATATTTTCTATGGGGTCTGACATGAAATGAAGCCTCTAAATCTACTACCCAAGAATCATTAACATTATCTAAACATAGAATCAAGGCATCTTGTAAAGTATTACTTGCAACATTATCTTCCTTATTGTCATCTTCATTTTCATCTCCTTGTTTGTTTTTCTGAGACCAACAGTCTTTGTTTACATGTCTTGGATTTCCATAGTACCACCAATCCTTTCTTCCTCTGGATTGAGAGCATCCTTTCTTTGACTTCCCTCATGACTTCTCATGCCCAAATCTTTTTCCTCTTTCCTTTAGTCTTCCCCTGTTCTCTACATGCACAATAGTACCTGATGATGGTGAAGTCTCACCTGTGCTTTTTCCTCGCATTTCCTCACTTAGGATAACACCAAAAATATCATCAACTTTTAAAGTGTTTGTACCAAAGATAGTTTCTTACAACCATAACCAAGCTATTCCAGCTTTCTGGCAAAGAACATAAAATTAAGAGAGCCCTAGCCTCTTCATAAAAGTTAACTTCTACAAAAGACAATTAGTTGGAACTGTATTAAATTCATTTAAATGATGTGCTACAGATCCTCCTTCATTCATTTTTATATTAAATAAACGCTTCATAAGAAATACCTTATTCAAAGCTGAGGGTTTCTCATACAATTTTGTCAATGCTTGTATCACGGCTTCAGTTGTTGTTACTTTTGATATATTGAATACTACAGATGGTGCAAGGCACAACCTAATGGTCTCTAGTACCTTTCTGTCCAAAATTTCCCAGTCTTCATCTGACATCATGGAGGGTTTCTTTGTCTTCTTTTCCAATGATGCCATAGATCCTTTTAACCTCCATTTGCATTTTCCATAATTGATAATTATGGTTGTTGAACTTCTCGATCTTGAATTTGGTTTCTTCCATTACTCCCACTCAAATCCAAAAGTCCTTGGCAATTTGCAAAAATACACGGCTCTGATACCAATTGCTCGGGTTTTGACAGATCTGGAGCAAATATAAATTAACAATTATATGCAGATTCAAATACATAAAAGATGAAGAAAAATACACAACACAAATAACATAAGGATTTAATGTGGTTCACTCAAGATGGTGATGCAGAGGATCTTGGAAAACCAATCACAACACTAGGATCATGCTGATCCATCTATATTTTTCCCATTATAAAAAATCATTAGAGGCATATTCCATCATACTTCAACAATCAATCAATCAAGAAAACACAAACTTGATTCAGGTATCAAATTTGCCAACTTGTTGTCCCTTTGGATATACCTGTACTCAATCCCTTCGGTCAGAACTTGGATAGCTTTCTTACAAACAGCATATCCCAAATTTAGCCAAATCCAATGGTTAGATTAAAAGTTATGGTCTTTTCACCGAGACCCATTTCTATTGTCCCCAAATAAGACATGTGCATGCCCAGTCCGTCTAGGGCATCAAATATCTTTCACAAAACAAAACCAAATGATTCCAAACTAATATAACATAAAATATTTATGGATCTATTTTCATAATATGTAAGCCATTAAATTTTCAAATGGTTAAATCATTAGATAATAACAAACCCTTGTCTACAACTCCATTGAAGATAGTTTAAAAATAGTTTTCACCAAAATCTTCATAACTTACACAAATGTGCATAAAAATGACTCAGACCAAAATGAAATGAAAGGTTATTCATATATACTTCCAATGAATCTATTTTGAGATCATAATTCTTCCCAATGAGTCCGTACCAAATGCTGCAACATGACCGTTCTCAGGAAATCAAAACATTCATAACTTATTCATTTATTCATTAAATTGCACCAAACCAAAATAATGAAGAATGAGAAAGAGGATTCATTCCACTATCTAACCATTATAAATATACAGGGTTTCCAGGCCATACATGGTCGTACAATGCCTGGAAACAACAACTTCACATAAAAACACCAATTTATTCCAAAACTTTATCCTCCTTCTCTATTCTTCCAATAATGATTTGGTTTGACCAATGCAACATATTTATATACTCTTTGGTAGTTATAAACCATCCAACTACCTTTATGAACCTTCATCTTCCCTTTTACAGCTTTATGTGCAATTTTTGCACTTTTACATTTTTGCAAATGTTGCACTTTTGCAATTTTCTTGCAACTTTGACACTTTTTTCTAATGACTCCCCAAATTGTAAAAACTCTTATAGACTATTTGAGATATTTTATGTTGATTTTACCCTTCCATGGGTTATTTCAGCAATCTTGACCTTATAGACCAAACTGGGACCTAAAGAACAACTTTTAACAACTTTATGCAAATAATTACAATAATTGATCTTGTCTTTACAAATGGATTCATGATGAATCAATACATCATAAAAATGATCAAAATGACTTAAACCATCACTTTTATCCTGGTAACCTCATGTTCTTGGGTGCTCCTACACCATACTACTAACCTTGAAAGTTTTCCAAGTCTCTTGGAAATGTGAATGCAACAACCTCTTTGTCTTCTTATCATGCCTCTACATCCTTCTCTTGCCTTCAATCAAGACTCCCATCTATGGAGTTCATACTGGCTGCTCCTCAAGGTTCTGCTCCAAACATAAGTCCACCCTCAATGCTGCACCAAACTCACCAACTATCTTGCCTCACCCAGGAGTCCTTTCCTTGCCTCTCTCCCTGGGACTTTTGGCAACCCACTGGACCTCCTTCTCAGGCCCCTTGGACCATCTCCTATGGCCCCATGACAGACCTTCATGTCTGCCTACTTGCAGCTAGTGGCCAAGCACCTACAACCATAAAATATTAGCAAAAACCAAATAACAAATCTTCTTGGGCTAGGTCCTGGTGTGGATTGCCTCCTTCAGCGATCTATCCACACACTCAAGCTCTTTTAGCTCTGATACCAATTTGATGTAGAGGATCTTGGAAAACCAATCATAACTCTAGGATCATGCTGATCCATCTATATTTTTCCCATTATAAAAATTCATTAGAGGCATATTCCATCATACTTCAACAATCAATCAATCAAGAAAACACAAACTTGATCCAGGTATCAAATTTGCCAACTTGTTGTCCCTTTGGATAGACCTGCACAAATACGTATATAAATATCTAACCAGATATAAAAAACACAATCCCTTCAGTCAAAACCTAGATAGATTTTTTACAAACAACATATCCCACATTTAGCCAAATCCAATGGTTATATTAAAAGTTATGGTCTTTTCACCGAGACCCATTTCTGCTATCCCCAAATAAGACATGTACATGCCCAGTCCGTCTAGGGCATCAAATATCTTTCACAAAAAAAAACCAAATGATTCCAAAATAATATAACATGAAATATTTATGGATATATTTTTATAATATGTAAGCCATTAAATTTTCAAATGGTTAAATCATTAGATAATCACAAACCCTTGTCTGCAACTCCATTGAAGATAGTTTAAAAACAGTTTTCATCAATCATAATTTACACAAATGTGCATAAAAATGACTCAGACCAAAATGAAATGAAAGGTGATTCATATATATTTCCAATGAATCTATTTTTAGGTCATAATTCTTCCCAATGAGTCCATACCAAATGCTGCAAAATGACTGTTCTAAGGAAATCTCAAATCTGCAAACAACCACTTTCACCAAAACTTTCATAACTTATTCATTAAACTGCACAAAACCAAAATAATGAGAAAGAGTATTCATTCCACTATCTAACCATTATAAATATACAGGGTTTCCAAGCCATACATGGTCGTACAAGGCCTGGAAACAACAACTTAACACAAAAACACCAATCAAAATGCAAGTTTTAAACACACCAATTTGTTCCAAAACTTTATCCTCGTTCTCTATTCTTCCAATAATGATTTGGTTCAACCAATGCAACATATTTATAGAATATTTGGTAGTTATAAACCACACAACTACCTTTATGACCCTTCATCTTCCCTTTTACAACTTTATGTGCAATTTTTGCACTTTTACATTTTTGCAAATGTTGCACTTTTGCAATTTTCTTGCAACTTTGACACTTTTTCCTAATGACTCCCCAAATTGTAAAAACTCTTATAGACTATTTGAGATATTTTACGTTGATTTTACCCTTCCATGGGTTATTTCAACAATCTTGACCTTATAGACCAAACTGGGACCTAAAGAACAACTTTTAACAACTTTATGCAAATAATTACAATAATTGATCTTGTCTTTACAAATGGATTCATCATGAATCAATACATCATAAAAATGATCAAAATGACTTAAAACATCACTTTTATCCTTGTGACCTCATGTTCTTGGGTGCTCCTGCACCAGATGGGCTACATCCACGAAACACAATCATCTAATCTTTTTTTATTAACAGTAAAATAGTACAACACCATTACAATGTCTTTTTACATTCAAGTTGCTTATAACATGCAATTTTTAGGGCAACATACAAAGTTGGTTAATAAAAATTAACTCTAACCCTAAAAGAATATTATTGTAATCTTTTCCTTGTACTCGTATTCTCGTACACGTACGAGAAAATATTGGGGGGAGCCTTCAGATCCCCATTACATTGACCCTTTAGGTCAACCCCTTTGCCCAATGAGTGTACAATATTTGCACGATTAGTCGTCACATACCAACATTTTGGACAAGTTTGGATGACAATGTTTAGCATGAGTAGTCATAGAAGAAAAAGTAGATAGAGATGGTTGTTTGTGAATTGACTCTAAAACACACTTAGAGTTTGAGAAAGGGGCTTGAATTATCTGAGATTTTACTGGTATCAATAGATAAAAATAATTTTAAAGCATGCACTACCTAAGCTGGAAAGAGGATACTACTTGTTGAGTCCCCACTTAGATAAATCCAAATATTGAAACAAAGTAGACAAATAGAGATATTGGTGACACTAGCTCCCCTCCACAACACAAGCATGCAAAATCTCTTTTCCCTAAAGATTAAGAGATCTTATGAATTGAGGAAAATTCTATCTCTACAATGAATAGTATCAATGTGGGGTGGCTTCAGAAGTTTGACTTCCTGCACTAGCAAGAAAAAAGGATTTGGGTTACTAAAACACTAGCTCATAGTAATTATTTGAGGAACAAGATCATGACACAGATTCTCAAAGCAAGCTAGTTAAAGCTCTGACAATCCCTATAGGTAAAATGCCTGACACAGGTTGCACTATGACCATGTAGACCCCTTGGTAAAGCCTTTTATATAATAGCCTAAAGAGAGATACCACTCATAAATCTCTAAGAGGTGATAAAATCCCCAAAGCTATTCCTATTTTGAAATACCCCTATGAGGTGATGAAATCCCCACAAAAATATTCTACTAAAAAGGAAAAGTGGGTGTCGTCATCACCTTTCTATTTCTCCCAAGAACCCAAAGGAAGGTGGAAAGATACTTGATGCAATAGTTGGCCCACCCTATAGAATGAGAAAGTGCTCAAAACATAGAAGATAGAGGCTCATTTCCTTTAAACAACTAAATTGTGAGATAAGCTAAACAAAAGACAATCCACGTCAATTCCCATTAACAAAATTCAGTTGTGAGCTAATCTAATGAAAAATGAATCACATAAGTTTGTTTGAGATTTTAGTCATTTACAATCATCTTGCACCAAAAAAATTAATTGTTTGATTTGTTTTAATCTTCATCCCATGGATGCAAAAATGCTACAAAAACTAATTAGTAACCCATGAGCCTTATGATAAAATCAAATTGAAACCTTTTAAAAAAAAATTGGAAAAACCCTAATCACAAATTGACTATACCTACCAATTGCCCAAGTTTAAAGACCAATTTCACAGTTCTATTGACCAAGTGCATTGCAACATTGACCAAATGAACTAAAAGATTTACCAATTGCACTGCAAGATTGACCAAGTGCGCAATTTTATAGACCAACTACATAGCTCTTAAGTACTACAAATTAGAGATAAATTCAACTCAATTTCACAAACTGGTAATATAAAACAGCAAATTAAGCATAAAATAAGTGAAATTGATGAAAAAAATGTCTAAAACATTATTGAGGAGGTGTGGGAACTGCTTGAAAATCTATTCATCATTCTTGTTATTCTTCTTGTTCTCTTTGCAAAGCTTCTTCGAGGAGTCATGATTTCTCTTCTTCTTCTTCCAAGATAGAGGTGGTTTGTCTAAACTTGACCCAATTGGTATTCATTCTGCAAGCTAAAAGCTAAAACACGCAATTTAGAGATTATGCCTTCTTTTTTATCATGAAAACCTAAAACATGTTGAAGTACAGGTGCTTCTTACTCTTCCTCAACAAGGAGAACCATCTTGATTCATTTTCAAGGATAAATGTTATCAAATTCTCAAAATATTAGGATAGGTGTTACCGGGTGCATGTTGTACTTTTGTTTGTAAGACAAAAAACACATCTCATATATTGTGAGGGTGATGTACTCATTAGGTACATTGTAAATTCACTCTTCGTGTTGGATTTTTCAAAAGAGTTTGTTCAATTTCTTACATTCCACTCTTTGACGCTATCTTAGAAACATGTATTTCACTCTACAAGGCATTGTGTTTTATGATTTATTTTTAGAAATATGAGACAAAACCCTAAACTAAGGATACAAGACACTTAAAACTAACTAAGGCAAGGCTTAAATCCTATTGGGGTTGTGGATGAGGTGATTGAAAATCTTGGATTCTCTCTTGTTCTCTTTGTCATTGTTGTTCTCTTTCTTGTTCAAGTTCTCTTCTTATAGTGTCTTTGAGACGTTGGGATCTATTATTTTCCTCTTCTATGACAAAGATAATATGCATGTGTATACATTAAAAATCAGTCTGGAGAAATAAATTAATTAAATACAAAAATATTTAATTAATGACCTTTATTCCTCTACTATATAAATAAATTTAATAATTTATTTATATGGTTCATTTATTCTAATTATTCCCACTTTAATCATCTTCTTCCATTTTTCCCAATTAAATATGCAAATTAATTAGTTTTTCCTCTCATTAAAACTGAATTTAAAATTTGAATTTAAGCACATGGTTCCTACTCCTAACCACCTAACCTAATCACATGCTAATCTAACTCACCCAATCCAACTAAGGGTTTAACAAATCCTATCCCCTCCAACAATATACACCTAAAAAATGGTCTGAATATAATTAATTAAATAAGAAACTATTTAATTAATCCCCCTTCCCAATTTAATTAAATTCATTAGCAATTTGATTAAATTCTTCCATTCATCTACTTATTAATAAATCTAAGGATTTATTTAATAGGTTCATTTCAATTGTCCCCTTTGATTAATTAATCCAAATTAATTAATCCTCCCCCCATTTAATTCATTCATTCTAATCCCCAAGTTAATTAAAATAAATCAATTTATGAGTTGTTGAAAGTTAATTAGCCTTTTCCTATTATTTGAATTTTTAAATTTTAATTACCAACATGCCTCCTAACTTCTAACCACCTATCCTAACCATCCCTTAACCTAACCCATTCCACCTAACCCTTGGTTTAACTAACCCTATCCTATCTTGCACATCTATGCCTCCTTATCCTAACCTCCTATGGTGTGGATATTCTCCCCTTGAGACATATGACACTTAGGCCACATGTCTCCTCCCTTGGACACTTTCCCTCTTATGAGAAAGGCTCCTTGACACTTGTCACCATATAGATGACAAGTGTCCCTCCCTCCAACCTCTTCTCCAACCTCCTCCAATTTCACCCTTGATATCTTTTGATTCAATCTTGATCGTTGATTCCTACCACCTCACCCCTGGCCTTGGAAATCCTATAAATATCCTCCATTTTGGATCACAAAGGATCCCATCTCATATCATTTTAGGTATTCTTACTATAGGCATATCCATTTTAGCATATCATTTAATAATTGTTATTATAGGCAATTGCATCTTAGATCTAGTTAAATTTGATCATTTTATAGCATAATTATTGAATCATGTAGCTTAATCAATCTCTTTTCTATCTTAATCATGCATATCATTAGCTTAATTAGACTCTTGGATTAGTCTATCATAATCAATCTCATCTAGCTTGCATATCATATCATTTCAAATCCTTCGTATAGGTGTAGTCAAGACATTGGGATTGCTTATCCATATCTGAGAGCAAATCCACACTCACATCTCTTAGGAGGTGATAGGTTGCTTTGTCAGGGTTTATCTTTTGTTTGATTTCAATTTTCTAACCATGCTTGTAATGATCTATTGAGTTTTTGTGTTGTAGCTGCAGGTACCCTACTTCACAACCACAACATTTTGGTGCCCACCTTGGGGACAAAATCTAATTTCTTGTCCTCTCTCATCATCAAATCTTCAATCTCATGGGTTTCTGGCTAGGCCTATTTAAAAATCTTGTATGAGTACCTTTACAGTACTGTACGAGTTTCTTTTTGCACTCATATGGGTATATGAGAATACTCGTACGATCAGGTGAGAATACTCATCCAAATTTATGCTTCTGTGTTTTCAAAACAGATTGTACTTTAGGGTTTTTATGCTTCAATTTGGCTATTGCTAATGCTAATGCTGGCTTGTTTGTGAGTTTTCTAGCAACCTAACTAGTTTTTGTAGGACGATTGTCAAAGATTATGCTTGTCAAAGCTTCATTTCATCAAAACAACATGACTACTAACACATCTATTTTGTACGTTCCCTAAGGAAAATCAACAAGTGTTTGTGTATTCTTAAGTTTTCTGGGAACACTTATTTTGCTAATGGTAAATCATGTTTTCTATGCTTGAGAAGTTGTCTAAAAGGTAGGAGAGTATGCTCTTGTCCATTTGGACAATCAGACTTCCCGACCCTTGAAGGGCTTCTATGTTTGAGATTTGATTACCTTTAGTGGGGCTTGTCACAGTGGGAAAAATTAATCACCCTATGAGAATGACCCAAGTGAGTACAACTAGACCTAAGCTTTCTGACTCACTCTAAAAAATAGGCCTCTTGGGATTAAAGTCTCAGAGGATGGGATTATTTGAGTTTTCTCTTTTGAGATCTCTCATATCGTACATTTAGTAGGGCATCGTGGTCTTAAACATGCTTGTGTGACTACTTCTTGTTTTAGTACCTTGTTGGGCTATAGGCCTCAATCGCGCTTGCACGACTTCATGGGGTAATTTAAAATGGAAACCCTTACTACAAACCCTAAGATAGAAGCTACCTAATTCACCTCCAAAAAGGGGATAATCTTTGTGCAAGAGAGATAGTAACTCTCCCAAGACACTTGCCATATCGTGATCCCATTGGCATTTGGAGTCGGATAATACGGTGTTGAGAATCCATTGCGTAAGACTCAACAACCATATTTTGATTAGCTATAGGGTGTGTACCTAATTTTGCAAGCAAAGGTTTTCTCTCTTAGCCAACTTCCTTAGGATTTAGGGTGTTGTGCTTGAGGTCATTTATCATATCACGTGTTTGTTGTGTCTTCATCCTTGAAATAGAAAATCAGACATCTAAAAACTGGAAAATAGAATCAAAACATCAAACTTCATTGATAAAAAATCTGTCTAAATAATTTTTTTGTCTCTGTTCTATCCTTAGTCATACGAGAAATCTAGTTTATCGTCTGGTTCGGTGGGAATTGTCGTACGAGTCATTTTAGCTGAAGATTTTTTGTTATCTTTTATTGTCTGGTTCTATGGTAAGTGTCGTACGAGTTTAGGCCTTTGTCATGCAAGATTTCTAGTTTATCGTATGGATCTGTCTAAATTGTCATTTGGGGTTGTCTAAACTGTCGTACGAATTTCTATCTCTGTCAGTCCAGAGCTATCTTCTTGCATGTCTTTTTCAGACCTATCATGTTTTCTTGGTCAATTTACAGTGATCATAAACTCCTAATATATGTCATTCTATGCTTATATTATTTTCTTGGTTCGCTTGGTCAAGTTATCTTCTGTCAAATTGGATTCTAGAACTAGACACCCCAAAGATTTTCAAGTATTCACCTTCAACAAGTTCAAGATATAAACATCTCAAAGTGCATTATCACCCTCTTTGATAAACTGATCACTCAAAACATAGTTTCTCATCAAGATCTATCATCCTCTCTCATGAAACTACAATGTTTTGTCAGGATAACCTTGTCCCACATTGTAGGATATATCGTTCCTATTGGACTTGGTTTTATCAAAATCATCATCATTGCACTCCAAAAAACCAAAGATCAAAAAACTTGCAAACTTTCAAATACTTGAATTATTGTTTCGTGTCATATCACTCTATCATATCAACATTAACAGTTGGTCATTTATCGAAACACCTTCTAGACAATCGAATCCTTGCATAATATTCAACACATGTGTATGCTCATTTTAACTAAATATTATAGGAACATGGAAGATGAAAAATAAAAGAAGAAGGGGAAATAACATAACAACATCTCAGAGAAATCAAACAAGATCCTAAATTTGATAAATTTATGGAGAAATTATTGGAGGGACAAAAAGAAAAATACTTCCTAATGTTAGCTAAATCTGGTTCTACACTCCCCCAAGATTTTGATGTGAGCAAATTAGGACAAAAGATAAGTGACCCTTTCCATGATAACAAATGACATGAAGATATTTTTTATCACAAAAAGGATGATGCATCAATTCTTGATAACACAAGAACTAACGAGGAAACTTCCATTCCCAAAAGGGATGATATAGAAATAATCAACAAAGCTAAATCTAATGAGGATGCAAGAAAGAGTAGAGATGATACAAGAAGAGATCAAGATCATACTAGAATGCACACTCATGGTTATACAAGAATAAATCATGTTGATATTCTTATCACAACTCTTACACAACAAATACAAATGTTGCAAACACATATTCAAGATATGCAGAGAGGAAATTTTAGAAGATACTTGCTTAAAGAAATCTGTCCTTACCCATTCGACAGAAATCTAAACATGATACCATTTCCTATAGGTTGTGAAACTCCTCGATATGATAAATATAATGGAAGCATTGATCCCCAGGATCATATACGATAATTTTGCACGATGAGTATGGAGTTTGCACATGAGGATACATACATGATGAGATTATTTCCAAAGAGCTTAAGTGGACTAGCTATGGAATGGTTCTCCAAACTTCCACTAGAAATTATATTATTCACATAATTGGTGGATAAGTTTGTTTTGCAATACTCTTACAACATTCAACATGAGGCCACAATGCTAGACCTATGTAATACTAAACAAAAGAGCGGAGAACCTTTCATGATATTTTTATGAAGATGGAGATGGTTAGCTTCACGATATCCTTGAACGGTGTTGGAATACGAGAAAATAGACATATTCATCGACAACCTAAATGGAGAAATGAGCTATCATCTAAAAATACAATGCCATCAAAGTTTTGATAAGATGATTGATAATGGTATCAGAATGGAAGAAGCTATGGTAAAGAAGGGTGACTTGAAGCTATACAAAGAAGGAGTAATCCTCCTAACAACAATGTTAGCAACAATAACAATGATAAGACTAAATTTTGAAATAAAAAATAAAAATGTCATCAATGATGGGATAGTGGATAACAACAATGTAAAACCAAAACAACAAGTTTTCAATTTATCCACTCATTCAACAATGGCTCAACAAAACAACAATCACCAAAAATCAACTTTCAACAATTTCTTTCGAAGGAAATTTATAAACATTGGTGAACCACTGGGATCAGCACTAAAGACGCTTCTCACAAACAAATTGATTACTTTGCTAGAAGGAAGGAACTTTGAAGCTCAAGTAAAACCCTCTTGGTGGAATGAAAAGCACTATTGTGATTTTCATTGAAACAAAGGACATCACACAGATAGTTGTCAGCAGTTGAAACATGTCATCCAAGATTTTATTGATAATGGAGTGATAATTGTAGATGGACATACGAAAAATGAATCTCATACAAATTTCAAAATTCCACTTCCAAACTATGAGAAGGGCGAATAATCGACAACACATAATTGTAAGGGTAAAGAAAAGGTGAATTATGCTAATACATATGATAATATGGTAAATGTGATTGTAATTAAAAAAAAATAGCATCAAGAACCTACTAATGCTATCACAAGAATCAAAGCTAAAGTTGTTTTGCAGGGTCCTACCACTAACATGTCATCCACTACAAAACAATATAGTCTAGTGGATCAATTATAGAAAACACCTGTCCAAATATCCATCTTAGAACTTTTAAAGCTTTCACCTACACACAAAGAAATTCTTGAATGAGCATTAGTAGATACAACATTATCTAAAGACCTTGATGTAGATCAATTCCAAACCATGGTGGGATATCTCACAACCCCTCACTACTTATCATTCACTAAAGAAGATGACATGTCCTTGCAACATCCCCATGAATCTCCCTTGCATATTGAAGTCCTCATTCATAAGACGCGAGTTAAATGTGTCCTAATAGATGGGGGAGATAGATTAAACATTTTCTCATTGAGTCTTCTCTATGTTGTAGGTTATTAAAAAGATGCAGTTGATCCCCGAAAAAAGATCAATATCAAAGCATATGATAAAGAAGAGCATTCCTCTAAACGAATTGTGATATTACCCATCAGAGTGGGACCTTTGCGGAAAGACACAACATGCCGAGTTATCAACTTGGACTTATCATACAACATACTATTGGGAAGACCCTAGATACATGACATAAAAGTTGTTCCATCAACATATCATTAGTGCCTAAAATTTCCCTACAATGGGCAGGAAATCATGATCACTGTAGATTCAAATCCATTTTAGTATTGTAGTAATCTAAAACCAACTCAAGAGGTAACTGTTCCTCATAATAGGTAGGCATCATCTTTGAACACACAATCCATAGAAAAATCATTTGCCTCAATTTTGTCTAGTATAAAAAAAAATGCAGCTAAGAGATTGAGGGAACGAAGAATATTCAATATCACAACTACCACTTTCTCCCAAGTCCTATGGAAAACCATCAAACTCTAAACAACAACAATTGTAAAACATCTTCTAATAATTGATGGAGCATTTGTTAGTGCTAGGACCTTATCAAAGGAAACATAAGACAAAGATGTGCTATAGTGGCTATACAAGGATGAAGAAGTCCAACAAAATATCAACAATGTTAGAATACCCACTGAAAAATATGGAAAAATATTTAACATCCTTCAAAAAATGGGATACACTGGAATAGGTCCTATAGGAAAAAGAAAAGAAGGTATCTCAGAACCTATACAACCTCATACTCAGCAGGCTACAAACAAAGGAGGCTTAGGGTATGGACAAGTTACTCTACCAGAAGACACATCTTCTAGCCAACAACAAGAGGAATCTAAAAACAGACAAGAACAACTTGCAATTCAAAGGAAATAAACATCTGCCAAGCAACAAGCACAAGAAAACATGAAATTGCAAAAGAAGCAAGCTTCAAATCAACAGGAAAAACAAACTAATGGTACCTCGCAAGTAGCATTAACTCTCAATCAAACAAGAAATAACTTAGTACTAATCAAGGAGAGTTCATAGAAAGGTTGACAAAACTCAATCTCAGTCCAGAAGAAGTTGAAAATGAAAGAAGAAAAGATATAGCAAGAAAAATAGAAGAAAAAAATCAAATGCTATATGAACAAATCTGTAGATTGCAAGCTACAAGTGAGACAAATTCTAATCAATGGGAATGGGATTCCTATCATTCTGAAGAATCAACTAAAGAAAATTGCTTTGAAGAAGATGTAGGAGTCAATGTAGTTTGTATGTATGCAGGGAAAACTTTAGGAGATAGCCCAGTTGAATTAGAATCACATTCAACTGACTTGGACTTAATTGAGGATAATCAGGAGCTCCTTGTGCGAGGTCATTCTGATGAGGGTATCACTCTATACATTGACATACATATTGAAAAATTTGACATCTGTATCATGACCCTAAATACCCTCAAAGCATCTCAACCTGAGGACCTCTTACCTCTAATCCACCCTGAACTTGTTGATTGCGAAAATGAAAGACATACTATCATTGATACCTTTCCTAATGACCATGCCATATCCTTATATCTTAATGCAATTGAACCCACAACAAATTTTACTAGGAATCTCAACAACACATCTTCCAGTCAAGTGGGTGCCAAATCTCCCAGTCACAAAAGTGAAAATAAAGAAAACAATATCAGGTCTAATATTGAAAACCATTTATTGGCAACATTAGACTAGGAAAAAGTAAAAAGAAAGGACACATCTAATGATAAAAATATCCTTGAGGCGCTAGAAGATGAGAGATTTGACACTTTACCTGAGCACTATCAAGAAAGGTCATCTATTTTAATCGAACCCATAGAGGCAATTAACATTGGCACAACAGAGCAACCAAAGATTTTATATCCACCAACTTCTCTATCAGAGCAAGAAATGCAACAATATATAGAATTCTTAAAATGATGCCAAATCAATTTTTCATGGTCATATGTGGACATGCTAGGGTTAGAACCGGAGCTTATTATGCATCACTTAAATGTCAGTCCAGGAGCCAAACCAGTTAAACAAAAATTAAGGAAGATGCATCCTCATATTGCTCTTCTGGTCAAAGCAAAACTAAAGAAATTATTGGATGTAGGATATATCAGACCTGTAGGATATCCTCAATGGGTATCAAACATCATTCCTATTTCCAAACTAGATAAAAGTATCAGAATATGCACAAACTTTAGAGATCTTAATAATGCATGTCCAAAGGATGATTTTCCTTTACCTAACATTGACATCATTATGGATTTAACTACTAGACAGTCCATGTTTTCTCTAATGGATGGTTTCACCAGATACAATCAAATTAAAATGGCTCCTAAAGATCAAGAAAAGACATCTTTCACATGTCCATGGGGTACTTTCTGCTGGAACGTCATGCCTTTTGGACTAAAGAACACAGGTGCCACATATCAGAGAGCTATGACAATGATATTCCATGGCATGATGCATACATTCATGAAAGATTATGTGGATGACATATTGGCCAAATCATACAACAAAGAAGACCATATAGGAATACTGGAAAATATCTTTGATAGGTTAGAACAGTATAAGCTATGACTCAATCCAAAGAAATTTAGCTTTGGTGTTACTTCCAGCAAGCTATTGGGCTACATTATTTCAGCTAGGGGTATCGAAGTAGATCCCTCCAGGGTCAAAGAAATCATGGAAATGGCATCTCCCCAGAATATCAGTCAACTAAGATCACTCCAAGGAAGACTATAGTCAATCAAAAGATTTGTTGCTCAGCTAGCAGATAAATGCCAACCATTTACTCATCTATTGCACAAAAATGTTAATTTCAAGTGGGACCATCAATGTGAGGATGCATTCAATAAGATCAAGGCCTATCTCATGCAACCACCCATCCTAATGTCACCAATTTTAGGAGTCATTGATACTTTATGTATCAACCATTGAAGTATCATTAGGAGTTCTACTTGCACAACAAAACAATGAAGGAAAAGAATGAGCCATCTACTACATCAGTAGAACATTAATAGGATACAAGATCAACTATTCACCAACAAAAAAATCATGCTTGGCAGTGGTTTTTGCTTCTCAAAAATTAAGACACTATCTACTATCTCACTCCATCAAGTTGTTTGCTAAAATCGATCCATTGAAGTATTTGCTCAGCAAGGTGATATTGATAGGAAGACTAGCAAAATGGATCATGATCCTAAGTGAGTTTGATATTGAGTATGTTGACAAAAAATCTATCAAGGGGCAAGTCATTGCCGACCAACTAGCAGAGGCACCACTTCAAGATGATCGTCCTTTACACATTAAATTTTTAGATGCTAATATCCTAACAGCCACCACAAAAACATGGCAATTATACTTCGATAGTTCATATACATAGCATGGATCAGGAGTAGACATTCTATTCATCACACCACAAGGTCATACAATTCCAAAAGCATACAAATTAAGCTTTCTATGTACCAATAACATCATAGAATATGAAGCTTTGGTTACAGGTATTAACATGGCTATAGAATGGAACATTACATAGCTATAGGTCTTTGGAGACTCTTAGCTCATCATCAATCAAATCAATGACTATTATCAAACAAAGGATGAAAAAATAATGCCTTATAAAAAGATGGTAGATGATTTCAAGAAGTATTTTGTAGAAATAACTTTTGAGAAGATTCTGAGGAATGACAACAAAGTAGCAAACACCATGGCAACACTTGCTTCTCTATTGTAGACATAAGAAAACCAAGAGCATTACAAATTCCTAGTGGAAGAGTTGTTTTACCCTACACATAATTGTCCTAATTCCCAAACTATTTGTCATCTTGTTGGGAATGATTCCCCCCACTATGGCCAGACTTACACATACCTAAAATTTAATATCCTCCCTCCTGACCTATCAAATAACCAAAAGAGAAACTTTATTCGCCAATCCTCCCATTATACTCTTGTCGCCGATACCCTTTTTAAATGAGGTATGGACGCTACTCTGTTAAGATGTCTCAAGCAAGAAGAATCTGAGAAGGCCTTAAATGAAGTCCATAATGGCATTCGTGGCACTCATTCAAGTGGTCTAACCCTTTCAAAAAAACTCATACACTTGGGCTATTATTGGCCAACTATGGAAAGAGATTCTTTTTAGATAGCTAAAACAAGAAAACAATGTCAGATCCATCGAAATTTAATTCATGCACCAAGACAAGAACTTCATGCTTTGGTAACATCTTGGGCTTTCTACCAATGGGGTCTTGATCTAGTAGGAAAGATAAATCTTTCTTCATCCAATGGTCACAAATTCATCCTTTTAGCAACATAATATTTCACAAAATGGATTGAGGTAGTACCTCTCATCAATATCACAGGAAAATAAATTGCTGCATTTATCTTGAGCTACATCATCTATTGCTATGGAATATCCATGACCATTATCACTGATAATGGGCAACCATTCAAGAACTAAGATGTACAAGAGTTATGTGAGAAATTCAAGATCCAACATAGATTCTTCACACCCTACTACCCACAAGGAAATGAACAAGTTGAATCATCAAAAACCTATTCTGAAAATCCTCAAAAAGATAGTGAATGATGTTGGCAGAGATTGGCATATTCAATTGAACCCTACTTTATGGGCCTACTGTACTAGTATCCGCACACCAATAGGTGCCACACCTTTCTCTCTTGTCTATGGATCAAAAGAAATACTACCACTAGAAGTAGAGATACCTTCTCTATGAGTATCATTAAAAGGCCTTATCCCTGATGGAGAACAAAGAGTATCCAGACTACAAGAACTAGAATTGATCCATGAACAAAGACAAAATTCCTTTGATCATTTGAAGGTATATCAGAAAAGAATGTGCTGAAGTTATAATCACAAGGTCAAACCAAGAGCATTTCAAGTTGGAGAACTCATGCTAAAGGAAAATCCGTGCAACCAGGAAGATCGAGAAAATAAAGGGAAGTTTGAACCAAACTGGTTGGGTCCATTTGTGGTCACAACAATATTTGGGTCAGGAACATATCAACTATCAACACAAGATGGGGATCAACTCAATGAACCCATCAATAGCATGCATCTGAAGAAGTTTTATGTCTGAAAAAGTAGAAAAATCCAAAAACAATGGAAAAACAGAAAAATCCAAAAAAAGAGTAAAAAAGAAGAAAATACAAAAACAGTGAAAACAAAAATAAACAAAAAAAAATCAAATATGAGAAAGAGTGCAATAAAAATAGATGGTGAAAACCTGGCAAATTGGCGCTATTTGTTTGCTAGCTCTTCCATCTATTAGTTCATGCATCCTTTGACTTGCATCATTTTTCATTAGCATTGTTCATATCCATCTGTAGGCATCACAACTGATTTATCACCATGGTTTGGATCATTGGGTATATCATAATGAATTTGTTTCTAGGGTTGGGGCAAAATCCTGCACCTAGCTAGGGGAAAATTTTTCGATCATTTTGAGCTTAATCAAACATGAAGAAAAATAGTTAGGCAACTCTTGTCAAGTGAAACTGAGACATTTCCAACATTGAACACGAGATCAAATTGTCAATCATCAAAACTATCACATGTCAGTCTAAGCACGACACACACATATCACTGAATGGTATCTTTTGACTAATGATTTTTTTGAACTTTAACCAATGATTGTTCAACTTTTCTATCTTGATTTTTTCTATCATGATCTCTGAGTGACTCCATGATGTCTTTGACTAGAGGAACAAGGAAGGAACATGATATTTTTCTTGTCTGTTGTCTGTAAATTAATCATTAATATGTGCAAATTTGTCTCAGGACATGATCATCAGAGTATCATTGAAGACATTTCTGATTTGCATATAGAAATGGATACTACTGCTTGTTTTACACAAGTAAAACTCAGGTCATCTCGGTTCAATTATACCTTGATGCTTGTGCTAACTTGTAATATCAAAATCCAGGAAAGTAGTGCTCAGGTCATCATGGTTTAATTCTATCATTGATGCTTGCACTCACTTCCCATATTTTAAAAATCTCAATGATGACAAAAGGCAATAACCCAGTGACTGGTCCGATTGTAGCTTTGCATTTAGCTTGCATTTCATTCTTGCATGGGATCACAAAATCTCATCTCATCCAAGGCCAAATCTATCACAGGAATCATCAAAGTATCATCATAAGTGTATACACAATCAGGAACAATGACTCATCTCTCTCTCGATATTATTGACCCAATGTGAATCTTATGCTACTCCCTCAAATATGCCAACATCAGCATAGATGAATCTTCCTGCAACCTGATATCAACAAAATTTTAGTTCTTTATCCAATCAACCTTATCAATTTTATCAATTGATTTCATTTGATCTATTCTATCATGTCTTATATAGGATGTATCTTTCCTAGAACCAGACATTTTGATAAAGTCTTATACAGGATATATTATTCTTGAAACCAGACGCTTTGATCATCTTTGTCTTGTATAGGAGGTGTCATTCCTAAAACTACACTAGATCTTGATCTTCTCAATCTAATCAATCATATCCAATCAATCAAACTCTATCAATCATCACATCAAGAACCACACCATCGTGATCAAATAACTCGCACTTCCATCAATCAATATTGCGAAAATCAAATCAAGTCTAATCAGAAAATCGATTTTGCAACGATCCAAACACTCCAAAGGTCAATTATCTCAATTGATCTCCCGAGGGGGCATCATCGTACCACAATTTATCAATCAATGTCTGGGGCTTCCTATCGAACCAATATCATCATCAAAATGAGATTATTCTTTGAATCAACGCGTCATCACACCTCACTTCAAAGAGGGGCAAAATGTATACACCTAAAAATGGTTTGAAGATAATTACTTAAATAAGCAATTATTTAATTAATCTCCCTTCCCAATTTAATTAAATTAATTACCAATTTGATTAAATTCTCCCATTCATCTACTTATTAATAAATCTAAGGATTTATTTAATAGGTTAATTCCAATAGTCCCCTTTGATTAATTAATCCAAATTAATTAATCCTCTTCCCATTTAATTCATTCCTTCTAATCCCCTAATTAATTAAAACAAATCAATTTATAAGTTGTTGAAAGTTAATTAGCCTTTTCCTATTATTTGAATTTTTAAATTCAAATTACCCACATGTCTCCTAACTTCTAACCACCTAACCTAATCATCCCTTAACCTAACCCATTCCACCTAACCCTCAGTTTAACTAACCCTATCCTATCTTGCACATCCATGCCTCCTTATCCTAACCTCCTATGGTGTGTATATTCTCCCCTTGAGACACATGGCACTTAGGCCACATGCCTCCTCCCTTGGACACTTTCCCTCTTATGAGAAAGGCTCCTTGACACTTGTCACCACAGAGATGACAAGTGTCCCTCCCTCCAACCTCTTCTCCAACCTCCTCAAATTTCACCCTTGATATCTTCAGACTCAATCTTGACCATTGATTCCTACCACCTCACCCCTGGCCTTGGAAATCCTATAAATATCCCCCATTTTTTAGCACAAAGGATCCCATCTCATATCATTTTAGGCATTGTTACTATAGGCATATCCATTTTAGCATATTGTTTAAGCATTGTTATTATAGGCAATTGCATCTTAGATCTAATTTAATTTGATCATTTTCTAGCATAATTGTTGAATCATGTAGCTTAATCATGCATATCATTATCTTAATTAGACTCTTGGATCAATCTATCATAATCAATTTCATCTAGCTTGCATATCATATCATTTTAAATCCTCCGTCTAGGTGTAGTCAAGTCACTGGGATTGCTTGTTTAGATCTAAGAGCAAATCCACACTCACATCTCTTAGGAGGTGATAGGTAGCTTTGTCATAGTTTATCTTTCATTTGATTTCAATTTGTTAACCATACTTGTAATGATCTATTGTGTGTTTGTGTTGCAGCTGCAGGTACCCTACTTCACAACCATGACACCAACTTCTTATCCTAACCATCTTTTGAGTGTCTACCCTCTCTTGGAGATATGTTGCACTTATGCCACATGTCTCTCATCTCCATGCTACTTGTCCCTTTGTTGGCATATCGTTGGAGATTATTTGCCAGTTATCTCCTTAGGAATGACAATTGTCCATCTCCTCAACCTCCTCCCAACATCTTCAATCTCGACCGTCGATTTATCCAAACTGAATCTGCTCTGTTGATTTTTGCCACCTCACCTCTGGTCATGAAAATCTCATTAATACCCCCTCTTTTGGCTATGAGAGGACCTTAATTTTAGTATCTTATCATTATCAACATTCTATCAACATTTTCATTTCCAGCAATCATAGCATAGTTATCATAGAATTAGAGAATAGCATAGTATCATTTAATGACATTCATGGTAGCTTAATCATCATAATGTAGAATTTGCATTAGTTTGTAGATTATCATTACATATCAATTATTGTTTCTTGGGTTGTCACTTTGTCAAAAATCATGCATCTGAGAGCCATCAAATGAACCGACAAAGTCCTCAAGACTAGGGAGTGATGAGATGACATTAGGGAGTATTTTAATTGTTTTATTTTGTTCCCTCAATTAAATGTTTCATTGAGTATGTGTGATTTAAATGATTTTAATGGATTAATCATAATATTTTTGCACACATAAATTTGGGCGCTCACTGTGGGGCTCAGTCCCAAAGTTTTTAATAATATTGTTTGCAGGAAGTTTTCTTGGCAGGTTCTCACGGATTTGAAGAATAGCATTCTAGAAACATAGATTAGCTTTATCTGAATGCAAATTGGCGCTCTTAGTCACCATTTTAGTGTTTATGTCAACTAAATGGGCATTCTTTTGATATCCCACATTACATTGTAGATGATTTTCTTCTTGACCTTGGCTTTTTCTCTGTTTTAGCATTTTTGGTGCCTGTTTTAGTATTTTTGGTAGTTGTTTTAGCTCTTTTGGTACCTATTTTAGCTCTTTTTCTAGTTGTTTTTGCATTTTTAGTGCCTGAAATAGTGTTTTTGGTGCTTGAAGTAGCGTTTCTAGTTAACATATTAGCATTTTTGGCTAACAGAACAACGTTTTGGGTTTCCAGAACAATATTTTAAGAAGTTCATTTAGCATTTTTGATGTTTTGTTTAGCATTTTTCTCTGCAATTTTCAGACTGTCAGTTTCCAGAATTTGACTTGTGGTTCTTTGTTTTGTAGGTACCTAATTCGATGTCCAAGACTGAAGCTATATAAAACCTTTAGCTGCCAAAGATAAAATTACAAACAAATAACATTTTTGGTGCAACTGTGGGAGATTGCATTACCTTTTTTTTGTTATTAATGTAGGCACCTAGACTAATTAAGAAGGAAAAAGTGTTAATGATTTGTAGCTTTAGTCGGATTACTCCTATCATTGAAATCAAATGCATAAGTGGCCTATCGACCTTGAGGATTTGATTACTATCCTTTCCTTGTATTTTTTTTATGATTGTTGATTTTATTAATTCATGATTAACTACAACAAGATAACTTTCATGTATACATATATATGTGTACATGAATGACTTTGTCTTGATATTGTGGTTATTTATGTCAGTCACACAATCATAATCGTGCTGACAATAATCATCATATTACTGATAATAATTCAGACTTCAATATCGATTTTGATATTCTTATTAATAATATTGATATCATACTATGTTGATAGCATAGTATGATATCACCATTAATAATTCTAATATTATTCCTGTTCGATAAAGTGTATCGAATTGATTCATATTTCTAATGTGCTTTGTGTATTGACTTAACAAATTGTAATGGCTATTATCTAAACTAATTGCAAGTGAATCGGTGTTGAGAAAACCGATAATGTCAACCATTTGATAAAGCATGTTTTGGCATGTCTTTGTAGAGACATGCCTCTATGCGAACTATGTCTGCATAGGGACATGACTCTAAGAAGACATCTCTCCATATATTCCTTCATATATATATCGGATCCAAAATGGATAGAGAGGAACCAAAATCAATTAGTGTCAATCAAGATCGAATTTATATATATTTGAAGAAAGTTGAAAGAAGTATACAACAACAATCCATTAGTGCATGTCTTTGAAGATCGATCCATTCTTTGAAGATCGATCCATTCTTAACACTTAGCAATATAATCATACTTGGTGAATCAACTTACTGTGTGCATATACTATTTCTTCTTTATACTTGCAACAACCTGCAAGATTCATAGGTTAGTAAGAGAATCATTTGTGAAACATAAAATTAAAGATACCTCTATTTCTATCTACTAAGAAATATAATCTACATTAACATGGTATCAAAGAAAGGTCAAGGGAGATCCGATTAGATTTGAGATAGTAGTTTATCTAGACTATCATTTCTCTCTTAAGAAAAATCACATTCCTTTCTTCATAATGGAAAGCAAAGTCAGATTCGAAGATTATCTTGAAGGAGCATCTAACTTTGTATAATGGAAGTTTAGGATCATGCTTACCTTGAAGGAAAATGAACTAGATTCATTTATAAAGGGAAACATACCTAAACTAGATGATGATGCTGAGAAAATTCAATGGAACAAGAACAATGGAAAAGCCATGAAAGTGATCATGGATGCAGTTAGAGACCATATAGTTCTAGTTATTTCAAAGTATGACACATCATACTGCATGTTAAAATCACTTGAAGACATGTATGAAATAAACAATACTGGTAGAGCTCTCACGTTGAAAAGACAATTCCATCATGTGAAGATGAATAAGGGAGAAAATGTCACATCATATTTTATGAGGATCACTGAATTAAGGGACCAACTTTCTACAATTGGTCATCTAATTGACAACAAGGAATTAATGTTGATGGCTCTAAATGGACTCGCAACATCATGGGAATCATTTATTCAAGGAATAAGTGTACGTTCAAAGCTCCCCAAGTTTGATCGGTTAAAGACATATTACATTGAAGAAGAATCCAAATTGATCACCAGGGGGATTGACCAAAATATCACCAATGAAGATATTCATGTGTTGAACTCTCACTCTCACAAGAAAGGGAAAAAGAGGAACTTCAAGAGGAAGAAGGACAAGGCAAACAATAGAAAAGGCTCTTCCAAGAAGAGGAGAGATATATCCCAAGTACAGTGTTTCAGATGTGATAAGTACAGACATTATGCCATGAAGTGTCTGGATAGGCTAAAACAACAAGCCTCCATTGTTGAAATTGAAAAAGCTAGCATGGAGAATGAACCCGAGAAGTTTGTCTTCTATTCAACCTTATCAAGCCAAGTCTCAACCAGCCTCAACACCTAGGTGATTGATAGTGGAGCCTCACATTATTTCATCGGATTCAAAGAACACCTAGACACTATGGTGGAGAATTCTGAGGAGGAAGTAACCTTTGGGGACAATTCTAACTACCCAGTCAAAGGGATTGGAATTTGTAACATAAATTTGATATCAGGCATATCTCTACAGCTCACAGGAGTATTATTTGTGCCAGAGATAAAGAGAAATCTAGTATCCATTTACAAACTTGAATACAAAGGGTATAGGATAACCTTTGTGGAAGGCAAATTTCTAGCATGGCCAAAGAACTCTACAATCAAGAAGGCTCATACTATATGAATCAAACATAGATGCCTTTACAAACTATGCATTACTCCCACTCAAGCCCTAATTCATGAGACATCAAATTCAAATGAGATTTGGCACAAAAGATTAGGGCATCTCCATTTTTGTGCTCTACCCTCCATAGCGAAAATGGTGATTGGTTTACCTAAGCTAAATCAAAATCATGAAGGAACATGGAAGGGTTGGGCCCTAGGAAAGAATGCAAAAGGAACTCTCCACAATAGTAATAGCAAATCTAAAAATGTATTCGAACTAATTCATTCTGATTTATGCAGACCCTTGTCTGTAACCTCTATAGGAGGATCCTTGTACTATGTAATATTTATAGATGACTTCTCTAGGAAAACTTGGATATATTTTCTTAAATGCAAAGAGTCTGAAGAAATCCTTATGAGGTTCAAAGAATTCAAAGCTCTTGTAGAAAACATATTAGGGAAGAAAATCAAAACATTAAGGACAAACAATGGGGGGAATATACTTCAAACATTTTTAAGGAGTTTTGTGTAAATGCTAGGATTACGAGGGAGTTTACTACACCTTATAATCCCCAACAAAATTGGGTGGCAAAAAGAAAGAAGATGACTATAGTAGAAGCTTCTAGAGCTATGATGTATGATCAAAACATAGAAACTTCATTTTGGGTCGAAGCCTCTAGGACAATTGTCTACATCCAAAATAGATGTCCTCATTCACTTCTAGACAACAAAACACCCAAAGAAGCATTCACTGGCATCAAACCTAATATAAGTCATCTAAGAATCTTTGGTTGTCCTGTATACTTACATATACCTAGAGAAAAAAGGTCTAAGTTAGAACCCTCAGTCAAGAAAGGAGTGTTTGTAGGCTATAGTGAAACATCTAAAGCCTACAGAATATACATACCTGGTCAAAGATTAATTGAACTTAGCAGAGATGTCATTTTTGAGGAAGACATTGCTTTCAAGAGATCCAAAAGATCTCTTGAGATAAGAGATCAAGATCCTCCTAACAATAAGGAAGAGGATCACACTCTTGAGATTAAAAGGGAGACTCCTAAAGAAATAGATAGTGAAGGTCAAATTGCTCCCTTAAATGAACTTGGTAATGAAAACCGAAAGAGACCTCTTTGGGTTAGGAAGATGATTCAAGAAGCCAAGAATTATATAACACTAAAGGTGGTAGAGGGGCACCCCATCAAACCCTTCAAGATTATAATTCAGAATCTATGAAGGGAGGATAAGGCATTAAATATGTCTTTAGAATGTTTTGTATAGGTTTTCAATCATGCATTGTGTGTTTGTAATAATGAACCCCATCTTGTGAGCCAAACTCCTATTTTGTCATTTCTATGAGACAATTAGGACTTTTGGACAATAGGGGATCAAATGTGCTGGTTTTAATGTTTTAAGATGTTTTAGGAGGGGTTAAAATTGACCCAAGGTTTTGGGAGGCAAAAGATGACATTTTGACAACTTTTGCAAAAGTTGTCAAAAGTTGTCATGAGCAACTTTAATGCACTTTTTGCATTTTGTTAATTTGAAACTCCTCCAATGGCTCTAACCTCTTGATTTTTGGTTGAGAGAAGTTGTGGAGTAGTTTATACACCTTTTGGATCCAATTACCAAGGAGTGATTGTACGGAGAAGAGTTTTGATGCCATCAAACTAATAGAATTCTGAGTTTTTTTTGCAATTTTGGAGTTTTGGTCTGTAGTATGGTATTGTATAGATTGGGATCCATTCCCAATGATGTGAATTGGTTGGATAGGAGAGTTAATTTTTTTTTGGCTTTGGTTTGAAGTTCTAGTTGTGTGTGTTGCTCCTGATATTCAACTTTTACTGTAGGTGCCCAGAAAACCAGGGTTTACATTGGGTTTTTCCTCCTCCATGGCCATACCTTGCACTTTATCAATATAAGACCCATGGGATCTGGTGAAAGGAAAGTATGGTCAGTTTAATCTAGGATTCCAAGAGTTTTTTTTAGGAGGAGCAAGGGAGAGGAGTGTTTGGAGCGACCCTAGGTAGACATCTCTATGTGGCTACCTAGATCTTGAACAACAAAATTACCTTGTGTACAATTAGCGATGGTTACAGGCATGTAACCCTATAATACCTTATCATTTATGGTTACCTACATGCCCATGTGATTGTAATTGGCCGGTTCATTCATCTGAGTATAGTTGCTTCACAAAAGAGGCCTAATTAGCCCTTTGGGACAGTAAACATCCTGTTGGCAAATACCTTTATTTTCCAGACCCTGACCCTTCCTTTAGGGGATTTGTGTAACTTCAAAAAGGGTGTTTGAATCCATAATTCATTTTCCAAGATGTTTGGGAAAGTTTGAACCTAAGGTCTCTTTACCCGCTGGATAGGGCTACAAGCAACTAGGCCTAATTGGGCGAGTTCTTAAGGAATGGGCACGAATCCTTACAATCGGTGCTTTGTATGACCTTGGGAAGTCTTATATGACCCAAAACTGACATGCAAATGATTTGTAACCCTTGGAGGTATCAAGAAATGTGTTGTAGCAACTGATTGAGTAGGCATGAGTCTTGAAGATGGTGAGAAGATTGAACTAATGTTGTAGAGCCTTACCTTGATAGGATCCCATTCTTGTTTTGAGGGGTCAGTGTCATATATTTTGAGGTGTTTGGAAAGTCACAAGGAGGGCTTTGGATCAAGTGGTATTAGAGCTAGTAACAACTTTGGTAAGGAGATAGAGAATTGAGAGATGTCAGAGGGACAAGAAGAAGAGGTCCCTAGAGGACCAATCACCAACATGGAATTAGTAAAGATTGTGAGAGAGTAGGCCACTACTTGCAAGGCAATGTAGAGGGAGCTAGAGAGGTTGAGAGGTAGAGTAGATGGGAAGGAAGATGGAGGCACTGGTAATGGTGATGAAGGGGATGAGGATGAGATCCCTATGCTGGAGGAAGAGGCGATTCCTCCTGACTAGAGGCACTTCCTTAATGCCCTCAAATACATGGAGAGGAGAACCATGGAGCAGAAGATTGATTTGCCAACTTTCATTGGGAAAATGGAACCAAATGTTATGATGGATTGGATAGACTCCCTATCTAGTTTCTTTGAGTGTGAAGACATTCCAGGTTACTAGAAGGTGAAGATTGCTAAGTCCAAGTTGAAGGGAGCAACCCTAACTTGGTGGAACTTTGTCCAAGAGGAAAGAGAGAAGGACAACAAGCCCAAGATTGTTTCTTGGAAGAGGATGGTTACCTTGATCAAAGAGGCCTATGTACCCAGAGACTATGAAATACAATTCCATAAGAGGAGACAAAATCTCAAGCAAAAGGAGATGGATGTGAACTTATACACTGAGGTATTCCAAAGGCTATGCATGAAGTCTAAAACAAAAGAGGAAGAGAGTGAGAAAGTTGCACGGTACCTAAATGGATTAAGGTACAACATTCAAGAAGAATTGAACCTTCTTAGCCCAGATGCCATTGGTAGATGCCATTAACTTACTATCAAGGTGGAAGAGAAGATCAAAAAGAGACGAGCATAATAATAAAGGAAGAGGAAGACAACAGAGGGGTGGAAGAAATTTTTTCAGAAGTAAGGGAAATGGTTTTGGAAATCAAAGTGAAACCAGTCAAGAAGGCACTAAAGGAGAGAGTAGTTACAATAATAATGGAGGATACAATCAGAGAGGTAACTTCAAAGGAAGAAGACAACTATTTAGAGTGAGATCTCAAGGTAGAGGTCCAATTAGATGTTATAACTGCAATCAAGAAGGACACATGGACAATAGATGCCTAGATAAACCTACTAGTTCCATGGGAGAAAGGAGAAGTAACTTGATTTTAGAGGCTGACTGCCAAAGTGTGGCAAGTGCAAACACATACCAAAGTGTCAATACCCCTGATAGCTATGGCTACCCTGAAAGAGGTGAATCTTTGATGATCAGAAGAGTAGTAACCACTATTAAGATGTCTGATAGAGAACCCCCACGGAGGAAGTCTCTATTCAAGACCACTTGTAAAGCAGGTGGAAAAATCTGCAAGGTCCTAATAGATTCGGGTTCAACTGAGAAATTTATGTCTCTAGAGATGGTGGAGAAACTAAAGTTGAGGAGACTACCTCATCCTTGCCCCTACAAGGTCTCATGACTCACACAAGGAGAACAAGTTGTTGTGGAAGAGCAGACATGGGTAGAATTCTAGATTGGAACCTATAGGGATATGTTGATGTTTGACATTGCAAAGATGGATGCTTGCCATCTCCTATTTGGGAGACCATGGCAGTTTGATTTGAAGGCACAACATGATGGTGCTAGGAATACATATTCCATCACCAAAGATGGTAAGTGATTGAGTTGCTACCTTTAATGGAGGATGAGGAGGAGACCAAACAAAAGGAGGCCAAGGTGTTGGTATTAGGAGGGAAGTAGTTCATGAGGAACATGGAAAATTAAGGCATGGTCAGTTATTCCCTTATCCCTATTCAAATAGTAACAAAGGTGGAGAAGTCTAAGGATAAGAAAGAGGACAGATTGAGGTTGATTGACCCTGCAGTGCAGCAACTACTAGACAAATACAAGGGTGTCATCTTTGATGGCATGCCAAGGTCACTACCTCCCATGAGGGACATAAACCATTTTACAGACCTTATATCTAGATCCACCTTGCCTAATAAAGCAACATACAAGCTCACACTGGATCAGAATGTTGAGATGGCAAAACAAGTTGAAGAATTGTTGGAATCTAGATTGATTGGCAAAAGTTTGAGCCCATGTGCAGTCCTTGTAGTCTTGGTTGCAGTCTTGGCACCCAAAAAGGAAGGCACTTGGAGGCTTTGCACCGAGTCAAGAGCTATCAACAAGATTACTATTAGGTATAGGTTTCCCATGCCTAGGATTGAAGATTTGTTAGACTGTTTGGGAGGTGCTAGATATTTTACAAAAGTTAATTTAAAGAGTGGCTGTCATCAGATTAGGATTAGGCCAGGAGATGAATGGAAGACTGCATTTAAAACAAATGAGGGGTTGTATGAGTGGAAAGTCATTCCCTTTGGCTTATCCAATGCACCTAGTACCTTTATGAGGTTAATGAATGAAGTCTTGAGGGATTTCATAGGGAAATTTGTTATAGTCTACCTAGATGACATTCTAGTTTTCAATCAAACCAAAGGGGAACATCTAAAACATGTAGAGCTGGTCCTAAGAAGATTGTATGAATAAAAATTAATGATCAACTTGGAAAAGTATTTCTTTATGCAAGAAGAGATCATTTACTTGGGATTTTTAATCCCATATGGTGAATTGAAAATGGATCAAGAAAAGGTGAGTGTCATACTATCTTGGCCTACACCTAGGACAATTAATGATGTTAGAATTTTCCATGGCTTAGCTACCTTCTATAGGAAGTTTATAAGAGGCTTTAGCCATATTTGTGCCCCTATGCTTGATACAATAAAGGGAGGACAAAAGAAGCAGATAACTCTTTTGAAACATTGAAGAGAAAAGTTGTTGAGCAACTAGTCCTTGCCCTACCTGATTTCAACAAGATCTTCCAAGTGGAGTGTGATTCTAGTCACATGGCTATTGGCGCAGTGCTCAGTCAAGAGGGAAGACATATTTCTTTCTTGAGTGAGAATTTGAATGAGGCAAAGAGGAGATATTCATCTTATGACCTAGAGATGTATGCTCTAGTGCAATCCTTGAAAAAGTGGAGACACTACTTGCTACCAAAAGAATTCATAGTTTTCACAGACAATCAGGCCCTTAGCTTTATAAATAGTCAAGAAAAGTTGAATCACTGGCACATGAAGTGGGTAGAGACCCTACAATCTTTCACTTTCATTCTTAAGCACAAGAAAGGAGTCAAGAAATAGGTAGCAGATGCTTTGAGCAGATGAGTCCTAACTGCAAATTAGATTTAGTTGGAGAGTGTTGGCATAGACTCCTTGGAAGCCATGTATGAGGGTGATGAAGATTTTGGAGAGGCCTATAAGGTATGTGCTTCATTTGATGAACGGTTTCATGTTGAGTATTCAGAATTTTTGATTCAAAATGGATTGTTGTTTAAGGGTGCACAATTGTGCATATCCAAATTCTCTATGAGATTGAATATAATTAAGGAGAAACATTGTGGAGTAATGGCAGGCCATTTTGGTGTTGACAAGACACTAGATTTGGTAAAAAGATACTATTTTTGGCCCAAACTACAGGCAGATGTCAGGAGATTTGTGGAAACATGTGTGATCTACCAAAAGGCAAAAGGAAAGTCCACCAATGCAGGCTTATACCAGCCTTTACCCATACTTTCAAGACCATGGGAAAGCATAAGTATGGATTTTTTTTTAGGATTACCTAGGACAAGGAAAGGATATGATAGTGTTTTTGTAGTGGTGGATAGGTTTAGTAAGATGGCACATTTCTTTCCATGCAAAACCACTTGTGATGATTTTTATGTAGTAGACTTGTTCTTTAAGAAGATTGTCTGGATACATGGTTTGCCTTTAACCATAGTCTCTGATAGGGATGTAAAATTTATTGGTCACTTCTAGAGGACCCTTTGGAAGAATCTTGGTACAAATTTATCCTTCTCCTCAGCCTACCATCCCCAAAAGATGTCCAAACTAAAGTTGTAAATAGGTCACTAGGGAATCTACTAAGGTGTTTGACTAGACAACATGGAGAAAGGTGGGATAGTATATTATCTCAGGTAGAATTCTCCTACAATGATATAGTGAATAGGAGTACTGGTAAGTCACCATTCAAGATTGTATATGGCATCCACCCAAGGGGTGTGATGGAGTTGAGAGAGATACCTCAAGGAGAAGCCAATAGTGTAGATGGAGAAACCTTTGCTATTGCCATAAAAGAAATCCATGACCAAGTTAGGACTCATCTTCAACAATCTGCAGAGAGATATAAAACTCATGCTGACAAAAAGAAGAGAGATGTTTAGTTTGATGTGGGAGACTTGGTGTGGGTTCACTTGAAGAAGGAAAGACTTCCAAAAGGAAGATACACAAAGTTGATGCAAAGAAAGATTGGACCCTGTCAAATCTTGAAGAAATGTGGTCCAAATGCCTATGAACTTCAACTACCATCTGATCTTGGTTTGTCACCTATTTTTAATGTTTGTGACTTAACCCTTTATAAATGTAGTTTTGGTGCAAGAGAAGACACAATTCAGGTTATTACTGATGATGAAATTCCCAAACATGCACCACCAAAGTTACAAAAGGCTCTAGACACTAAGGTTGCAAAGAAAACCAAGAGAAAAGTTTACATGGAGTATTTGGTGGCTTGGAAAGGACAACCTGAGCCTGAAGTAGTCTGGATGACAGAGCAATAGATCAAAGATCATGGTGCAGACCTACAGACTCTCATCTCAAGTGGACTTGACATTTCTTCTTTTGGGGAGTATGTTGTAGGAGCACCCCATCAAATGCTTCAAGATGATAAGTTAGACTCTGAGAAAGGAGGATAAGGCATTAAATATGTCTTTAGAATGTTTTGTATAGGTTTTCAATCATGCATTGTGTGTTTGTAATAATGAACCCCATCTTGTGAGTCAAACTCCTATTTTGGCATTTCTATGAGCCAATTAGCACTTTTGGACAATAGGGGATCAAATGTGCTGGTTTTAGTGTTTTAAGATGTTTTAGGAGGGGTTAAACTTGACCCAAGGCATTAGGAGGCAAAATATGACATTTTGACAACTTTTGCAAAAGTTGTCAAAAGTTGTCATGAGCAACTTTTATGCACTTTTTGCATTTTGTTAAATTGAAACTCCTCCAATGGCTCTAACCTCTTCATTTTTGGTTGAGAGAAGTTCTGGAGTAGTTTATACACCATGTGGATCCAATTCCCAAGGAGTGATTGTACGAAGACGAGTTTTGATGCCATCAAACTAATAGAATTTTGAGTTTTTCTTGCAATTCTGGAGTTTTGGTCTGTAGTACGGTATTGTATAGATTTGGATCCATTCCCAATGATGTGAATTGGTTGGAGAGGAGAGTTAAATTTTTTTTGGCTTTGGTTTTAAGTTCTATTTGTGTGTATTTCTCTTGATATTCAACTTTTACTATAGGTTCTTGGAAAACTAGGGTTTACCTTGGGTTTTTCCTCCTCCATGGCCATACCTTTCACTTTATTAATCTAAGACCCATGGGATTTGGTGAAAGGAAAGTATGGTCAGTGTACTCTAGTATTATAAGAGTTTTTTGCAAGAGGAGCAAGGGAGAGGAGTGTTTAGAGGGACCCTAGGTAGGCATCTCTATGTGGCTATCTAGACCTTGAACAACAAAGTTACCTTGTGTGCAATTTGTGATGATTCCAGGAATTTAACCCTAGAATCAATTATGGTTTATGGTTCCCTATATGCCCATTGGATTTTAATTGGTTGGTTCATTCATCTAAGTATAGTTGCTTCACAAAAGAGGCCTAATTAGCCATTTAGGACAGTCAACATCCTAGCGGCAAAGACCTTTATTTTCTAGACCTTGGCCCTTCTTTTTGGGGATTTGTGTAACTTCAAAAAGGGCATTTTAATCCATAATAATTTTGCCAAGATGTTTGGGAAATTTTGAACCTAGGGTCTCTTTACCCGCTAAATAGGGCTATAAGCAACTAGGCCTAATTGGGTGAGTTTCCTAAGGAATGGGCATGAATCCTTACAACCAGTGCTTTTTCTGACCTTGGGAAGTCTTGTATGACCCAAAATAGGTATGAAAATGATTTGAAATCCTTGGAGGTATCAAGAAATGTGTTGTAGCAAGATACCCCTGATTGAGTAGGCATGAGTCTTGAAGATGGTGAGAAGATTGAACTAATGTTGTAGAGTCTTGCCTTGATAGGATCCCATTCTTATATTGAGGGGTTAGTGTCATACATTTTGAGGTGTTTGGCAGGTCACAAGGAGGGCTCTACATCAAAAGGGAACCTTCAGGGAAAGAAAGAGACCTCATAGATTCTCTAGTTATGTTGCCTTGATGAGTGAGATCATAAATTCACAACCATCCTGTTTTGAAGAAGCTCTCAATCATCAAGTGTGGAAAGATGCTATGTCAAAAGAGTATCAATCCATTATAAAAAATGATGCCTGGGACATCATACCAAGACCTAAAGAAAAATCCATTGTATCATCAAAATGTCTCTTCAAGATCAAACATGTTGCAAATGGTAGCATTGAAAAACACAAAGCCTAGTTTGTTACTAGAGGTTTCTCTCAGAAAGAGGGAATTGATTATGAAGAGACTTTTGCACCTATTGCCTGATACACTTTAGTTAGAGCCGTAATTTCTATTGCAACATCAAATGGATGTGAAAACTACATTCATGAATGGCATGATTGAGGAGGAAGTCTATCTAGAGCAACTTGAAGGATTTGTTATACATAAGGCTGAATCACATGTTTTCATATTGAAGAAAGATTTGTATGGACTCAAACAGGCCCCTAGAGCCTAGTATGAAAGAATTGGTCACTACCTCTTGGGGTTAGGATTTGTCAAGAATAATGCAGATCCAAACCTCTACTTTAAGGTAATTGATGGTGATATGTTAATCCTTATTTTATATGTTGATGACCTGTTAATCACAAGAGAAGATCACCTAATTACCTAGTGTAAAAAGGACTTAGCTTCAGAATTTGATATGAAGGATTTGGGTATCCTACATTACTTCCTTGGATTAGAAGTTTGGTAATAGGAATATGGCATCACTCTGAATCAGGGAAAGTATACTATTAACATTTTGAAGAGGTTTGGAATGATGGAGTGCAAACCCATGTCTACACCTATGGAAACAAATCTACACAAATTGAAGGAAGCAACAATAGACTCAGAATTTGTAGATCCCACTCTCTATAGATAAATAATTGGATCCTTGATGTATTTGGTCAACACTAGACCTAATATTTGTTATACAGTGAATGCACTTAGCCAGTTTATGTGTGAACCAAAGGAGATACATCTTGTTGTAGTAAAACACATTCTGAGATACCTTTGAGGCTCAATTGGGTATAGTCTTAGATACAAACATGTAGACCTAGATCTACATGGATACACTGACTTAGATTGGGATGGAAGTGTAGTTGACAGGAAGAGCACATGAGGATGTTGCTTTAGTTTAGGATCAACAATGATCTCATGGATCAGTAGAAAAAAATCCTCATTTGCACATAGTTCTACAGAAGTTGAGTACATTGTAGGCTCCATGGGAGAAAAAGTAGTGTGGCTTAGGAAATTTATTGTAGGATTGTTTGGTCAGCCCTTGAATCCTACTATCATCCATTGTGACAACTAGAGTTGCATCAAGCTTTCAGTTAATCCAGTGTTTCATGATAGATCAAAACACATTGAGATTCCTTATCACTATGTTAGAAACATGGTAGAAAGGAATGTGATCCAGTTGGAGTATATTAGTATAAGTGATCAAACAACAGGCATCCTCACCAAGCCACTCTCCAAGATAAAGGTTGAACACTTTTGGGATAAACCTGATATGGTTGAAAATGTAAATTAAATTTGAGATTGAGTCTTTAATTATTTTATTTGTACTAATAGTTAAAGATGTTTAATGTGTAAATTCTTTTTTGTCATGTGTGTGATTACATGATTTCATGGGCTCCTGTGAACATCTTGAAAGGTGACGATCTTTCAATGATGTACACTTGTTCTTATGGTTACTATTGTAAGGTGACGACTTTACAATGGTTGATCCTTCTATCATGATGTATATCATGTGACTTGATATTTGTGGGCATGTCATGATAATTCATATCTCTTGAGTTATATTTCTAAGATACTTCATGTTGGATATTATGTGACATAATATCTATGGATATGCCATGTGCTGATTTCCTTGTGATAGGCATTATGTGACTTAATTCCTGTGCACATATCATAGGGAATATTGTGAGTATGACAAATGTCATGTGACTTGACATTCTTGGAAAGGTCATTACTCCTGATATCACATTGAGGTGATATCCCTATCATTCTTTTATGAATCCATTGTGTTTATGTAAGGATAGTAATCATCCTCCCTAGCTAAGAGTGAGTGTTAATGATTTGTAGCTTTGGTTGTATTACTCCTTTCATTGAAATCAAATGCATAAGTGGCCTATTGACATTGAGCATTTGATTACTATACTTTCCTTGTATTTTTACTACAATTGTTGATTGTCTTAATTCATGATTAACTACAACAAGATAACTATCGTGTATACATATATATGTATAAATGACTAACTTTGTCTTGATATTGTTATTATTCATATTAGTCATACAATCATAATCGTGCTGACAATAATTATTGCATTATTGATAATAACTCAGACTTCAATATCGATTTTGATATTCTTATTAATAATATTGATATCATACTATGCTGATAGTATAGTATGATATCGAGGCCATTAATAATTTTAATATTATTCATGTTTGATAACGTGTATCGAACTGATTCATATTTCTAATGTGCTTTGTGTATCATCTTAACAAATTGTAATGGTTATTGTCTAAACTAATTGCCAGTGAATCGGTGTTGAGGAAACCGATCATGTAAACCATCCGATAAAGAATGTTTTGTCATGTCTTCATAGAGACATGCCTCTATGCGAACTATATCCGTGTAGGGACATGACTCTATGGAGACATGTCTCTATATATTCCTTCATATATATATCGAATTCAAAATGACTAGAAAGGAACCAAAATCAATTAGTGCCAATCAAGATTGAATTTATATATATTTGAAGAAAGTTGAAAGAAGTATACAACAACAATACATTAGTGCATGCCTTTAAAGATCGGTCCATTCTTAACACTCAACAATATAATCATACTTGGAAAATCATCTTACTGTGTGCATACACTATTTCATCTTTATACTTGCAGCAACCTGCAAGATTTGTAGGTTAGTAAGAGCATCATTTGTGAAACATAAAATTAAAAGATACCTCTATTTCTATCTACTAAGAAATCTAATCTACATTGACAAAAAGAGCCATCATGTCTTGTGTGTCTTCGATGATAGGTGAGTATGCTCTCACCTTCATGAGGTGATCAGAAAGCCATACTCATCACATTTTTCTTTTCAGTAGTGCATTTATCCTTAGTGGGTTTTCCCTCCCAAGTAGACCATAAGGTCGGGTGAGAGGGGAATGACCCAAGTGCGAATGAATAAAGCCAAGTTCATCTAACCCACTATAAAATAAATGTGATTTTGATGAAAATCAGAATTAAAGGCAATATTGGGAATAACTCTCCTCTATACCTTTGGGTATATAAAACCTTGGTTCTCAAGGCTGGTAGACCTCTTAATAGAGTTTATACCCCAACGTGTCAAACATATACCCTTACTATTTCCTTGTTAGTTAGAAGCCACCCTTTTTAGCCTTGGTGCAGTAATTTCAGTGCAAGGGGATAAAGGTTTTCCCCCCAAGACACTCACTATTTGGCTCCTTGGAGAAGAGACATAAATCCTCAGCTTTGCATAAGTTACTTGTAGCCTTCCAGGGAGAGGGTGATTGGGTCATTCTTCCTATCCTAGAGGCCTCTATCTGCCACTTCTCAATAATGACAAAAGTGGACATCTCCTTTTAGGGTGTTTACAATTGTGTCATAGAGATTCCAAGTTGTGGGCTGAGTTATCGCATTGTCACTGATTCCTTAGGATAAATCTGCTTGAAGTATCTTCTTTGTGCAAAACCCATGGAAATTTGGGCTTTTTGTGCGCCTTTGGAACATACACTCGATGTTTAGATCCTAGGAACAAACAAGACAACTATTTGAAATTATGTCTTTTGTGTTTTCAAGCAAAAAATCAGACACTTCATCCATTGATAACACAAAAACTCTAAACTTAAACATCAAACTGTCAAAAAAACATAGTTCATAAAAAATTATCTCTCTCGGTGCAAACATTAGAGTTTTCAATCCAAACAATAGTGTTTCTGGTTCAAACATTAGAGTTCTCAATTCAAACAATAGAGTTCTCGGTCTAAAGAGTAGCGTTTCTGGTCCAAACATCAAAGTTCTTGGTCCAAACAGTAGCGTTTTTGGTTCAAACATTAGAGTTCTCGGTGGAAACAGTAGAGTTAGTGGTTCAAGCAGTAGATTTCTTGGTACAAAGAGTAGAGTTCCTTGTCCAAACATCAGAGTTCTTGGTTCTAACAATGGAATTTCTAGTTCAAACTTTAGCACTTTTGGTCCAAACATCAGCTCTTTTGGTTTGAAGTTTAGCTCTCTTGGTGTGAATATCAACTTTCTCATGTGTTAACATTAAATCTTCATGTTTTTACTAGTTAGCTCTAAACATCAGTTGTTTGAGTCTGCACATTAAATCTTCAAGTCAAAACAATCAGTTTCTGAGTTTGAACATCACTATTTCAAACTTAAGATTTCTTGATTTGCAAAATAGCTTTGTCAGCCTAAACAATAACATTCTTGGTTAAAACTATAGCATTTTTAGTCTGATAAATAGCTCTTAGTGTCTGAGAAATATCATTTTTATTAAGCATAATAGCTCTCCTAGTCTGATAAATAGTGTTTCTAGTCAGACTGGGAGGTAATTCTATCACTCTTAGAAACGTTTCAAGATTTAGCTCTTTCAAGGTAAACATTAGCACTTCTGGTAAAAATAGTGGCTCTTTCGGTCTGGGAAATAACTCTTCTAGTCTAAGAAATAGTGTTTCTAGTATAAACAATATCTCTTTCGATATGAGAAATGTTAGAAGAACCAGTGGACAACTAAGAGTGGGGGTGAATTAGTTGTCAATAGATTATATTAATCAACTACTTTATAACCTTTAACCAAAGCACATAAACATTGAATACCGGAATAGTAGAAATAGATACCAGTAAGCAATAAAACTTAAGAATGAAATAGAGAATTAACATAATGCAACCATACCACATAACACCATGATTTATACATGAAAAACCCAGTAAAGGGAAAAACCACAGTGGGAAGCCTACCAACAGTCAGATGATACTTCTGCAGAAAGTATGTGATACAATAAGGGGCCTACACATGCAGGAAGGAACACTTCCTAGAGCGTACTGCTCATTACAAAGGAGTCTCACTGACTATAGAGAGGTTATAACCACCTCAAGATAATTGGACAACAATCCAGAAGAATGAATTGCCAGTGATAGCATCTACCATGCCTGATTACAGTGTTGGATAAGCTCAATTCCAAAGGCCTTTGACCTCTTACATAAACCCAATTTGATCACCTATGATCGACCAAATCTCCTTCGCATATGATATTTCATTATGAGAATGACCATTGCCACAATCTACAATGAGATCTTACATCAATTTATACAAACCCTAAGGCCTAAACCAATTAGGTCGGCCACCTAAAAGATAATACAATAAGATCATTACATACATCCATATTATAATGATATTCCATGTCAGATTTAGACCAAAACAACATTAACAAATCCATAAAACATCCTGGTAACATGTAGAGAACACGTTAACATGATACCAATCCATAACCTAGATAGGTACTAGACCTAATTTGGGTCCACTACGCCAAAGCGATATCTCTAGTCAATCGAGGCATGATCAAGGATCAACTTCTGCATCTTGAATTCCATCTAGAAGCCATACCGATACTACTTATGCATCATGTTAAAGATTCTCAAGTAAAAGCTCTGTTGGTAAAACCTTAAACCCTTACCAATAACACTAGGTCTTCTACCAGTAACCAAAACCCGTATGTTGGTAACCAATCATAATAGCTAGTATTGACATTAATGACAAAACATCAATGCAACACATAATCAATTCCTCCATATTGCCAAAAATCTCCCCATTTGGCATTGATGGCAACACTAGATGTGAAAAAGAAAACATCTAACTGCCAAGAAATGCCAAACATTTCTCATAGAAAATATAACAATGAAAAACTAAAAAAATCTCAGCAACTCCCCTTGAGGAGTGCAGTCCAATCTGAAACTGATATGATTTTATCACATATAACTTTCACCCTTTGACATCAATGCCAAAGATATGACATAGATATCAAAATCCTATGAATTTGAAAGCTGACTACTCCCCTTGAGTAGTAGCACCACTACATCAACCCAAAGCAAAGGATAAAGCTAATGATGCATACCGAATTGATGCACTACTCCATCAGTTAAGTTTATATCAGACGGGTAGATACCCCTAACCTGTCTCTCAAATATTCAAATGATTCCTTAGACATTGGTTTAGTGAATATATTTGCAATCTGCTCTTTAGTGTTCACATAAACCAATTTGACTTCCTTTTTTTCCATGTTTTCCTTCAAAAAGTTATATTTTATTGTAATGTGATTAGTCTTATAGTGAAATACTTGATTATTAGATATGTCAATAGCTGCAGAGTTATCACAATAGATAACTACTGGTTCATTGCAATTTACCTTGATATCCTTCAACATTTACTTCATCCACAAGACTTGAGTGCAATTAGTGTTGACAATTTACACTCATTGGATTCATATGTTGTCATTGATGGAAACATGGAAACATGGTAACTTGGCAAAAAGATTCATTAAGGAAGCATACACTGGCATTAGGAGGCATTCACTGACAGACACCTGCATTAGAGAATCCAAGGTTACACCGGCACCGACACTAGCATCGGCACCGACATCCAACATTTTAGTGAAGCCAACATCAGGCTTAGACCCAAAGAAATTTTTATTTGTAACTATTATATAAGGCCGACATTGTATATCTTTTGTAATGCATTGTAAGCCGACATAAGGCATATTGTTTGTGAAGGGTATATAGGTTAGTTGTTAAGGTCATTATATACATAGAAGAGATAGATTGTAATAAGGATATGGGAGACTGTGTAATGCAAAGTATATGTATGTAGATCATTTGTATGCAAATTTTATATCATGCAATGATTTGTAGATAATTTGGAAGGGATTCTTGGAGGAAAGAAGATACTGGTAGAAGTGTTCAGGGTTTATGAACCGGTACAGAGCAGTACTATAACCGAAACTATTTTTGGCATAGCAAATGCATTTTGTGAGTTCATTATTACTGTTTTATTTCAGTGGAAGCTTGTAGTCAATGATACTCTTTTTGTGATGAGTAGTATGCTCTAGGCAGTGTGCCTTCCTACATGTGCAGGCCCCCATTTTATGTAATATCCTTTCATATGGCCAGTGAACTGATATTGTGGGTCACAAATCCCATGGTGGTTTTTTCTCTTTGAGGTTTTCCACATATAAATTCTATGTGTTATGGTGTTCATTTATGTGGATGATTTATTTGCTTCAAGTTATATGTTTCTTCATTTACCGGTTTATATGTGTATGTTATAAAAGGGTAAAATTATATCTTACCGACAGAACATTGATTCACCCCCCCTCTTAGTGTTCTTGGATCCCGACAATTAGTTGTTGTTGCAACATATTCAGCTTCTGCAGTAGATAAAGAAATGCATGACTATTTTTTGTTGATCCATGAAACCAATTTCTTTCCAAGAAAGAAAGCTCCACCAGAAGTTCTCTTCCTGTCATATGTATCTCCTACCCAATTTGAATCTATATATGCATATCAAGTGAAGTTATCATCTCTAGAATACCATAGTCTATATTCTGTTATTCCTTGCAAGTACTGAAATATCCTCTTTACTGCACATTCATTAGTTTCTTTAGGATTACTTTGATATCTTGAAATAATACTTACTGCATTCATAATATCTGGTCTAGTCTGAGTTAGATACAACAAACCACCAATCATAGACTTATACCTTGTCGAATTTACCAGTGCAGATGTGTTTTTGAATAATAATTTCTCACTTGTCACCATAGGAGTACTTATCAGTTTGGAATTATCCATACCAAACTTCTTCAACAATTCCCTTAGATACTTAGTTTGATAGATAAAAAATGTCTTTGTCAGTTTAAGTAATATGCAAACCTGAGAAGAATCTCATCTCACCAATCATAGACATTTCAAATTCATTCTTTATATTATTAGATAATTCCATGCACAATTTATCTTCACCTCCAAAAATGATATCATCAACAAATACTTCAATAATCAGAATATCATCATCAATTATCTTGTAATATAAATTATTGTCAGCACTGCCTTTAGTAAAACCAAGCTTCAAAAGATATTTATCCAACCTTGCATACCAAGCTCTATGAGATTGTTTCAATCCATATAATGCTTTCCTTAACTTGCAAACCATTTCTTTGTCATCTGTCAGTGAAAATCCATTAGTGTACTCAATGTATACTTCTTCCTCAAGTTCACCATTCAAAAATGCACATTTAACATCCATTTGATAGACCTTATAGTTCTTATATGTTGCATAGGCAATAAATAGTCTAACAACTTCAATTCTAGCTACTGGCGCAAATGTCTCACCATAATCAATTCCTTCTATTTGAGAATATCCTTTACAAACCAATCTAGCCTTGTTTCTTACAACTTGACCATCCTCATTTAGTTTATATCTAAAAACCCATTTAGTTCCAATAACATTCTTATTTTTAGGCTAGGGAACTAAAGTCCAAGTCTTATTCTTCTCTATCTGATCTAATTCATCTTCTAGACCCTTTAACTAGTGTTTATCTTTACAAGCTTCAATAACAGATGCCAGTTCAATTTGAGAAATAAGACATACCTCTTCATTTTCCAGTTTTCTTCTTGTCATAACTCCCTTGTTCCTATCTTCAATGATTTGACCTTCAGAATGATTTAACCTTACATACCTTGGTGTCTTCTGAACTTCAGGTTCATTGTTCTGATCATTAGTCATAATTGAATTTTCTGATTGGACTGGTGTAACTGTCTCAGTGTCTTGTACTAGTTGAGGCATTGCCAGTTCATTTATGATCATTTCCACTACTGGTTCTCTGTCCTATGATATAGATTGATCTATGTATTCCCCATCCACTTTCACATTTGCTCTCTCCATAATTTTTGCAATCTTTTGTTATAACATCTATATGCTTTGCTCTGAATTGAATATCCAAGAAATATCCCTTCATCACATATAGGATCAAACTTCCCAGTTGAATCACCCCTTCTAATATAACATTTACTTCCAAAAATTCTAAAATATTTAATAGTAGGTGTATGTCCAAACCATAATTCATAAGGGGTCTTACCGGTTTCACCTTTGATATGAACTCTGTTGAATGTGTAGACTGTCGTACTCACTACTTCTCTCCAGTAGATGTGAGGCGATTTGACTTCCATCATCATGGTTCTTGCTGCATCCAAAATGGTTCTATTCTTCCTTTCCACTACTCCATTCTGCTGAGGAGTCCGGGGTACAGATAACTATCTCCTAATTCCATTTGTCTCACAAATGTTGTTAAATTTATGAGAAGTGAACTCACCTCCTTGATCTGATCTTAGACGTTTGATTTTCAATCCAGTTTTTGTTTCCACCTTTTCTTTCAAGATCTTGAATTTGTCAAAAGCTTCAGACTTCTCCCTTAGAAAAGTCACCCACATCATTCTAGAATAATCATCAATTATTAGCATAAAGTACCTATCATCTTGAAATCTTCTGGTCCTTGTTGGACCACATAAGTCAGTATAAATCAAATCAAGCACATCATTAGATTTACCATGTATTCTCTTAGAAGAAGTTCTAACTTTCTTTCCCAATTCACATTCCTTACATACCATGTTATGAGGCTTTATAATCTTAGGTATATCTCTAACTACCTTTGTTAAACTGATCTTAACAATACAACCAAAATTAACATGAAATAACCTCATATTCCATAACCAACTCTCATCAATATGAGCAATCAAACATGCCTTATTATTGTGTGTGTGAAAAAGTGAAATAATTCTATGAGTTGCAAGACACAACACTTCAATTAAGTCATTACATGTATGGTTAGAGAGATATAAGCATGAATATTAAAACCATAATAAATAGACTAATTGCCTTCTAAAAGATGCGAGTATAAGATTGCTCTCAGATTTGTATAAGCAATACTAGTGACTAGACTACATCAAGACAAAGGATTTAATCTATATGAGCATGATATTAAGCTAAATGGATGCAAGATGGATGAATAATGAGCTATATGGATGAAAGATTCAAGCAATCATGAGTAAACTAAATATGCAAAAAGCTAAACTAAGATGCAATAATCTCAAAAAGCAAGCACAATATATTCAATGACTCCAGAGCAAAAAGTGTATAATAACAATAAATCTCCAGGGTTTTTTGAATGAGAGATGAAGTCTGAATATATAGAAATTCACAAGAGAGATCAAGAAAAAGCACAATTTAGGATAATTGAAATAATTGAGAAATCAGATTAAGTTAAACTTGACATAGATTCCAATTATAGTTTGATTGAAATGCATACAGAAAATAAATTTGAGTTTGCATTGGTGATAGAATTAATTAATTCCATGCACTTGAGATAAAAATAGGTAATTCTTTGATTTATTCAAGAAAAGAGTCTTTTCAATGCAATTGAACTTCTTTTTCTCAAAAGCTTTGAGTACCAATTTTAGAGAATGATTAAATTCCTTTTAATTGCTTTTCTAATTTCAAGTTCTCAATTTAGAAGAAAGAAATAATAGCTCAAGTTTGATTTCTCTTTCAATTCAATTCTTGCTTTGTGATTAATTCCTCTTTTGTGATAAATTAATTCCTTTTTGCATGATTAAATGGCAAATTTATTAATTAATTAAATATGCTAGGATATTTAATAAATTAAATAGGATAATTGATCGAAATGATTTTCTTGGAATGATTTAATTAATTAAATAAATATTTAATTAGTATTGAGTAATTGATTTGCCATGTAATATTTTGATGATTGAAGAATTAATTAATTGTGTGCTCAAGATTGATATAATTCCCTTTGGTAAGAACCTTGGTGATGTTGTCGAGATTAGGGGTCCATGATTTAGATGACCATTTTTAGGGTATTAAATTTGCCCCTCTTTGAATTAATGTGCGAGCAGCGCGTTGGTTCAAAGAATAGTTGATGTCTAGGAGATACCATTTCTGAACTTGATTGATCATGAACCAGATGAAGAGCGAGGTGTTTAGCTTGATTTGAAGCGATGAAGCTGGAAAAAGTTGATTAAAGCAATACCAAACCAGAACTTGATTGAACTAGGAATGATAGAGAGAAAAGATACCGAACTTGAACTTGATTGATCAAGAAGGGGATCTTATTGATCTAGAACTTGATTGAACTAGACATAGTGAGTGAAGATAAAATCAATCTTGAACTTGATGGATCAAGACACGATGAGAAAAGATAAACTATCCAGCTTGATTTGATGCGATAAAACTGAACACCTGCTTAGATTGAGCGTGTGATCAAAGATACTCTTTGACCTTTTGATTGAGTTTAAACAAATAATCAGCTTGATGAAAAGCAATGAAACTGATTGATGTTTAAGAGATTGATTTAGATGAAGAAGATTATCAACTTGATTTGGAGCGATGAAACTAATATGCCCCTAGTGATTGATTTGATTCAGATGATCGAGAGATCTCAACTTGATGTGAAGCGATGAAGCTTAGATGCCCCTTAGCAATAAGAATTTGTTTGATTTTCTTTAGTTGAAAAGATTTTTGCTCAGCTTTTGATGAAGATTTGAAATTTTTTCTTGACATTGAAGATGTGAGGTCATAAGGTCATGAGTATGCCCCCTCGGGAGCAAAATCGAAAGATAGTGAGGGTACATGATGATTATTGGCAATTGTTGGCAATGATAATGACTTGAGCACAAAAATCAAGTCAGAGGAATATTTGAAGATTTAGCGATGATTGATGATTAAATTGAGTGCAAAGTTGATTTGTAGAATAAATTGAAATTCAACGTTGATTCATTAGAAAATGAGCGCAAATTGAAGAAAGATTGAGCTTTTAATGAAAAGTGCTAAGTGGTTCAAATTTTGTGAAATTGACTAGAAAAATGATCTTGGATTTCGATTTCGATCCCGAAAATGAAATTAGGATGGACAAATTAGCTAAGGGTACAATTTTCATGTCCATCGGAGCAAGTTGAAAAATTAGGGTTTTGGCTATATAAGAGGTAAAAGTGTCATTTTCAATTCATTTTAACCCTCCAAGTTTGAAAATTCAAAAAACCTTCTGTGAATAAAAATGGTGATTCCCACACAGCAACATAGATTCGAGCACCAGAGATGACATAATTGACCTCGAAACTATGAGCCAACGGTAAGTGTCCAATCTTAATCCTCTTAATCATTTCATTTTTGAATTTTTTTGTTGATTTTTTTGAATTTTTAGCTATGTAAAAGTCGGACTTTGTCAATTTGTCGTGCGAGACAAAATCTTGTATTGTATGATAAACTACTATAAATTCTTGTCATTTGAGTTGACTAGTTTTGTCGTCCCAGATATACCCTTGTATCGTATGATAGTATGTTTAATAGACCATTTTATCATCCTAGGGCTTGTCTTGTGTCATATCAAACTGTTTTGTCATCCTATGCCCAATATTAACTCGTATGAGTTACTGCCTCTATTGTGTTATGTCATTTAAGAAACAATGAATATTTTTGAGGGTGCAAACTTGAAAATTTGATTTTGCAATTTGTTTGTTGGATTTGCGTGATGTTTTATTTCTCTTATAGCATGATTTGAAATGCTTTTTGATGATCTATTGTTTGATTCTTGCAGGTTTGACTTCCTCACATTCTTTTCAGATGTGTCTATCCACTGACCATGACATTAGTTTGTGAGTTATCTAATATAGATAGAGTACATATTGATTTGTGTTGATTGACTCACCTTTTACAAATGCCAGATATCCATGTGAATCATGGGATGCTCACTGCACTTGTAGAGAGATTCCATTCTGAGCATAACACATTTCTAGCACCCACCATGGGGCAGAAGACTACATTTTTCAGCCCTAGAGACTAAATTTTCTTTTTACTTTTCGATTTTTTTTTTTTTTTCGGATTTTCATTCATATAGTTTCTGCGAATTGTCGTACAAGTTATCCCACAATGCCAAATGAGAAACTGCAATTATCATATGATCCTGTATGAATTATCGTATGAGTCGGTGATAATTGTCGTACGGATCTGTATTTCTGGGTTAAAAAGTAGATTTCTTTTGTCAAGTTTCTCATTCAATTTTTATCATACTGATGTTGACCTTGGCTTGTTCTTCGTCTGTCTGAGAAATTTTCATAGCCTAACCAATTTTTTACAGAATGCTTGTTGAAGACTATGCTTGTAGCACAAAGATAATATGACTACTGATTCGTTGTCTTTGCAGGTTGCTTGAGGAGATTCGAGTAAACATTGTGTATTCATTAAATTTTTTTTTTAAAGGCACCTAACTTGCTATCTGGTTAAAGAACAAATCTATATTTTGTGTTTTAAGAAAATTCTCAGAGGTAGGAGAGTATGCTCTTGTCTTTATAGACAATAAAAAATCCAGACCCTTGAGGCATTTTATTTATGTTTGAGATTTGTATATGTTTAGCGGGCCTGCCCTCCCGAGGAGCTAATAACTCTATAGCCATTACAACTGGTGAGAGGGGAATGACCCAAGTGGGAATGGATAAATGCCAAGTAATCCAACCCACTGTAAAATAAATGTGATTTGATGAAAATCAAGTCAATGACAATGCTCGGGAATACCTCTCCTCTGTACCTTCAAGTATATTAAACCTTAGTTTTCAAGGCTGGGAGACCTCTTAATTGAGTTTATACCCCGACATGTTGAATGGATCCCTTACTAGTTCCAATTAAAATTAGAAGCTACCTGGTTCACCTCTAAAAGGAGGGATAATCTTTGTGCAAGAGAGATAGTAACTCTTCAAAGATACTTGTCATTTGGTTCCCCCATTAGTGTTTGGAGTCGGCTAATACGGCATTGAGAATCCATTGAGTGAGACTCAGCGGCTATATTCTGATTAGCTATTGGGTGTGTGCCCAAGTCTACAAGCAAAGATTTTCTTCTCTCACCAATTTTTGTAGGGTTTGCATACTGTGATTGGAGTTATTATTCATATTACGTGTTTTCTATGTTTTCATCCCTCAAACAAAAACTGGAATACCAAAACTAGAGAAAACAAGAAACAAACTCAGTGATCAAAACTCTATCCGTGTCAAAACTAGTCTCTCCTAGTTGAAAGTTTGTCTATGTAAAAAATAGTCTATCCTAGTCAAAACTTTGTCTGTGTCAAAACCTAGTCTATCCTAGTTGAAACTCTCTCCATGTCAAAACTAGTCTATCCTAGTCAAAACTCTGTCCATGTCAAAAAACTAGTCTATCCTAGTTGAAACTCAGTCCACCTCCTAACTGGTCATCATCAGTCAGTGAAAACTCAGTTCATCTCAAAACTGGTCATACTTTGTCATTGAAAACTTTGAATTTTTCCTCTGTCTAGTAAACAATCATACGAGTCTTATGATTTATCATCCTGCTTCATATCTGTGTCATACGAAATTTTATCAATCCTAATAGTCTATTGTTTGAGCCTGCATTCAGTGTCGTAGGAGACCTGATTATCTGTCATCCTGTTTAGGGAACTGTCATTTGAGCAAAAGTAAAATAAGTTTGTGAGCTACAAGACACAACACTTCAATTAAGTCATTACATGTATGGTTAAACAGATATAAGCATGAATAATAAAACCATAACAAATTGACTAATTGCCTTCTAAAAGATGCGAGTATAAGATTTCTCTCAGATTTGTATAAGCAATACCAATGACTAGACTACACCAAGACAAAAGATTTAATCTATATGAGCATGATATTAAGCTAAATGGATGCAAGATGGAGGAATAATGAGCTATATGGATGAAAGATTCAAATAATCATGAGTAAACTAAATATGCAAAAAGCTAAACTAAGATGCAATAATCTCAAAAAGAAAGCACAATATATTCAATGATTGTAGAACAAAAAGTGTATAATAACAATAAATCTCCAGGGTGTTTTGAATAAGAGATGAAGGTTGAATTTATAGAAATTCACAAGAGAGATCAAGAAAAAGCACAATTTAGGATAATTGAAATAATTGAGAAATCAAATTCAGTTAACCTTGAGATAGATTTCAATTATAGTTTAATTAAAATGAATATAGAAAAGAAGTTTGAGTTTGCATTGGTGATAGAATTAATTAATTTCATGCACTTGAGATAAAAATAGGCAATTCTTTGATTTATTCAAGAAAAGAGTCTTTTAAATGCAACTGAACTTCTTTTTCTCAAAAGCTTTGAGTTCCAATTTTAGAGAATGATTAAATTCCTTTTAATTGCTTTTCTAATTTCAAGTTCTCAATTTAAAAGAAAGAAATAATATCTCAAGTTTGATTTCTCTTTCAATTCAATTCTTTTATTTTATTTTCAATTTAACTCTTGCTTTGTGATTAATTCCGCTTTTGCGATAAATTAATTCCTTTTTGCATGATTAAATGGCAAATTTATTAATTAATTAAATATGCTAGGATATTTAATAAATTAAATAGGATAATTAATCAAAATGATTTTCTTGGAATGATTTAATTAATTAAATAAATATTTAATTAATATTGAGTAATTGATTTGCCATGTAACATTTGATGATTGAAGAATTAATTAATTGTGTGCTCAAGATTGATTTAATTGCCTTTGGTTAGGACCTTGGTGATGTTGTCGAGATTAGGGGCCCGTGGTTTAGATGACCATTTTTAGGGTATTACATTTGCCTCTCTTTGAATTAATGTGCGAGCAACACATTGGTTCAAAGAATAGTTGATGTCTAGGAGATACTAGTTCTGAACTTGATTGATCACGAACCAGATGAAGAGAGAGGTGTTTATCTTGATTTGAAGCGATGAAGCTAAACAAAACTGATTAAAGCGATACCGATCCCGAACTTGATTGAACTAGGAACGATAGAGAGAAAAGATACCGAACTTGAACTTGATTGATCAAGAAGGGGATCTTGCTGATCTAGAACTTGATTGAACTAGACAAAGTGAATGAAGATAAAATCAATCTTGAACTTGATGGATCAAGACACGATGAGTGAAGATAAACTATCCAGCTTGATTTGATGTGATAAAACTGAACACCTACTTAGATTGAGTGTGTGATCAAAGATACTCTTTAAACTTTTGATTGAGTTTAAACAAATAATCAGCTTGATGAAAAGAGATGAAATTGATTGATGTTTAAGAGATTGATTCAGATGAAGATGAATATCAGCTTGATTTGAAGCGATGAAACTGATATGCCCCTAGCGATTGATTCGATTCAGATGATTGAGAGACCTCAACTTGCAATGAAGCAATGAAGTAGAGATGCCCCTTAGCAATAAGAATTTGTTTGATTTTCTTTAGTTGAAAATATTTTTGCTCGACTTTTGATGAAGATTTGAAAATTTCTCTCGACATTGAAGATATGAGGTCATAAGGTCATGAGTATGCCCCCTTGGGAGAGAAATCGAAAGATAGCGAGGGTACATGATGATTATTGGCAATTGTTGGTGATGATAATGACTTGAGCACAAAAATTGAGTCAGAGGAATATTTGAAGATTGAGCGATGATTGATGAGAAATTGAGCACAAAGTTAATTTATAGAATAAATTGAGATTCAACGTTGATTTATTAGAAAATGACCGCAAATTGAAGAAAGATTGAGCTTTTAATGAAAAGCGCTAAGTGGTTCAAATTTTGTGAAATTGACTAGCAAAATGATCTCAGATTTGGATTTAAATCCCAAAAATGGAACTAGTACAGACAAATTAGCTAAGGGTACAATTTTTATGTCCATCGAAGAAAGTTGGAAAATTAAGATTTTGGCTATATAAGAGGTAAAAGTGTCATTTTCAATTCATTTTAACCCTCCAAGTTTGAAAATTCAAAAAAACTTCTGTAAAGAAAAATGGTGATTCCCACACAGGAGCATTGATTCGAACGCTACAGATGACATAATCGACTTCAGAACTATTAGCCAACGGTAAGTGTCGAATCTTAATCCTCTTAAACATTTCATTTTTGAATTTTTTTGTTGATTTTTTTGAATTTTTAGCCATGTAAAAGTCAAACTTTGTCGATTTGTCATGTGACATGGAATCTTGTCTCGTACGACAAACTGCTATAAATTCTTCTCTCATTTAAGTTGACTAGTTTTATCATCCCAGATATACCCTTGTATCGTACGATAGTATATTTAAGAGACCATTTTGTCATCCTTGGGATTGTCTTGTGTCGTATCAGATTATTTTGTTATGCCCAATGCTAACTCATACAAGTTACTGCCTTTGCTGTGTTATGTTGTTCAAGAAACAGTGAGCATTTTTGAGGGTGCAAACTTGAAAATTTTATTCTGCAATTTGTTTGTTGGATTTGCATGATATTTTACTTCTCTTATAGCATGATTTGAAATGTTTCCTGATGATCTGTTGTTTGATTTTTGTAGGTTTGACTACCTCACATTCTTTTCAGATGTGTCTATCCACTGACCATGACATTACTTCGTGAGTTATCAAATATAGATAGAGCACATATTGATTTGTGTGGATTGACTCACCTTTTACAGATGCCAAATATCCGTGTGAATCACAGGATGCTCAGTGCACTTGTAGAGAGATTCCATTATGAGCATAATACATTTTTGGCACCCACCGTGGGGTAGAAGACTACATTTTTCGGCCTCAGGGACTAACTTTTTTTTTTTTACTTTTTGGATTTTTGTCCATACAATTTCTGTGAATCGTCATACGAGTTTTCGCACAGTGTCAGACGAAAAACTTCAATTATTGTATGATCCTGTACGAATTATCATACGAGTCAGTGAGAATTGTCGTATGGATCTATATTTCTGGTTTAAAAAGAAGATTTATTTTGTCAAGTTTCTCATTCAATTTTTATCATACTGATGCTGACCCTGGCTTGTTCTTCGTCTATCTAAGAAATTTTCACAGCCTAATCAGTTTTTTGCAGAACGCTTATCGAAGACTATGCTTGTAGCACAAAGACAATATGACTACTGATTCGTTGTCTTTGCAAGTTGCCTGAGGAGATTCGAGTAAACATTGTGTATTCATTAAATTCTTTTTTTAAGGCACCTAACTTTCTATCTAGTTAAAGAACAAATCTATATTTTGTGTTTTAAGAAAATTCTGAGAGGTAGGAGAGTATGCTCTTGTCTTTATAGACAATCAGAAATCTAGACCCTTGAGGCATTTTCTTTAAGTTTGAGATTTGTATATCTTTAGCGGGCTTGCCCTCCTGAGGAGCTAATAACTTTGTAGCCATTACAGTCGGTGAGAGGGGAATGACCCAAGTGGGAATGGATAAATACCAAGTACTCCAACCCACTATAAAATAAATGTGATTTGAAGAAAATCAAGTCAACGTTAGTGCTCAGGAATAGCTCTCCTCTGTACCTTCAGATATATTAAACCTTGGTTTTCAAGGCTGGGAGATCTCTTAATTGAGTTTATTCCCCGACGCACTGACCGGATTCCTTACAAGTTCCAATTAAAATTAGAAGCTACCCGATTCACCTCCGAAAGGGGGGATAATCTTTGTGCAAGAGAGATAGTAACTCTTCCAAGATACTTGTCATTTCGTGCCCGAATTAGCATTTGGAGTCAGCTAATAGGACGTTGATAATCTATTGTGTGAGACTCAATGGTCATATTCTAATTAGCTATTGGGTGTGTACTCAAGTCTACAAGAAAAGGTTTTCTTTTCTCACCAATTTTCGTAGGGTTTGCATACTGTGATTGGAGTTATTATTCATATTACGTGTTTTCTGTGTTTTCATCCCTCAAACTAAAACTGGAATACCAAAACTAGAGAAAACAAGAAACAAACTTAGTGATCAAAACTCTATCTGTGTCAAAACTAGTCTATCCTAGTTGAAACTCTATTTGTGTCAAAAATAGTCTATCCTAGTCGAAACTCTGTCTGTGTCAAAAACTAATCTATCCTAGTCGAAACTCTTTCCATGTCAAAAATAGTATATCTTAGTCAAAACTTTGTCTGTGTCAAAAAATAGTCTATCCTAGTCAAAACTCAATCCACCTCAAAACTGGTCATCGTCACTAAGTGAAAACTCAGTCCATCTCAAAACTGGTCATACTTTGTCATTGAAAACTTTGAAGTTTTCCTCTGTCCAGTAAACAGTTGTACGAGTCTTCTGATTTATCGTCCTGCTTCATATCTGTGTCGTATGAAATTCCATCAATCCTAAAAGCCTGTCATTTGAGCCTACATTTTGTGTCGTATGAGACCTGATTATCTATCATCCTATTTAGGGAACTGTCATTTGAGAAAAAGTGAAATAAGTCTGTGAGCTGCAAGACACAACACTTCAGTTAAGTCATTACATGTATGGTTAGATAGATATAAGCATGAATAATAAAACCATAACAAATCGGCTAATTGCCTTCTAAAAGATGTGAGTATAAAATTGCTCTCAGATTTGTATAAGCAATACCAATGACTAGACTACACCAAGATGAATGATTTAATCTATATGAGCATGATATTAAGCTAAATGGATGCAAGATGGATGAATAATGAGCTATATGGTTGAAAGATTCAAGCAATCATGAGTAAACTAAATATGCAAAAAGCTAAACTAACTTGCAATATTCTCAAAAAGAAAGCACAATATATTCAATGACTCCAGATCAAAAGGTGTATAATAACAATAAATCTCTAGGGTTTTTTGAATGAGAGATGAAGGCTAAATTTATAGAAATTCACAAGAGAGATCAATAAAAAGCACAATTTAGGATAATTGAAATGATTGAGAAATCAGATTCAGTTAACCTTGAGATAGATTCCAATTATAGTTTAATTGAAATGCATTCAAAAAAGAAGTTTGAGTTTGCATTGGTGATAGAATTAATTAATTCCATGCACTTTAGATAAAAATAAGTAATTCTTTGATTTATTCAAGAAAAGAGTCTTTTCAATGCAACTGAACTTCTTTTTCTCAAAAGCTTTGAGTTCCAATTTTAGAGAATGATTAAATTCCTTTTAATTGCTTTTCTGATTTCAAGTTCTCAATTTAGAAGAAATAAATAATATCTCAAGTTTGATTTCTCTTTCAATTCAATTCTTTTTATTTTCAATTTAACTCTTGCTTTGTGATTAATTCATATTTTGTGATAAATTAATTCCTTTTTGCATGATTAAATGGCAAATTTATTAATTAATTAAATATGCTAGGATATTTAATAAATTAAATAGGATAATTGATCAAAATGATTTTCTTGAAATGATTTAATTAATTAAATAAATATTTAATTAATATTGAGTAATTGATTTGCCATATAACATTTGATGATTGAAGTATTATTTAATTGTGTGCTCAGGATTGATGTAATTGCCTTTGGTTAGGACCTTGATGATGTTGTCGAGACTAGGGGCCATGGTTTAGATGACCATTTTTAGGGTACTACAATTACCAGTGTTCAAGTGAAAGATATTACCTTAGTCTGAGTACTGGTTGCAATCTCCAAAGTAGTTTTGTTAATGATTTTGCATTTTCTATATGTAAACTGAAGTTGGAATCCCTTATCCACCAATTGACCAACACTTAAAAGATTATGCTTTATGCCTTCTACATTATGGACTTGAAAAGAACTGAGAGGAGGGGGGGGTGAACCAATGACACCAGATTAAATACTGCTTCAAACACTAACCGATAGATGAACTTAACAAAGATTTTAAACACAATGCATGCAATCCAAAATGATATGACAACATCCAAAAAAAGTAAAGCATCCACCATAACGTAAGTGTTTATACAATCAAATAGGTAAAAACCATGATAAGATGGAACTCACAAGTTAACTATCTGCAGTAATAGATAACTGACCGGTTAAGGTCTACAAAGTGCTCTGCTAGGAGTGAATCTTGTTAGAGATCCCAAAGCTTGATTAGAAGCTTATACCATGTTAAGAGTAGTACCCTGTTAGGAGTAACCCCACTGGAGGATTTATGAGTCCAAATTAATGGATCACCTTGTTAGAGGGTTTATACATTGAAGCTTGTTAGAGCTTACCCAGTTGAGGGATTTGATTTTGTTGTAATGGTTAGAAAACAACAAGAATGGTTTGATCTATTCTAAGTAGCACAATACTTGCTTGATCAGATCCTTCTAAGTACATTCAACACTTCTCTTCAACACACTCTTCATCTTAATACTTATCTCTCTTCAACAAAAACTTTCGCTCTTTATGCATACCATCAGTTACATAACATCTCTCTCAAATGATTCACTAAGATGTCGTTAAATAGACATTCAAATCTTATGTCAGCCTAAGGAAATCATGACACAATTTCCTAGGTGTAGTGTATCTAGACAAGTGATCATAACTCATCACAAAAATTACTGCCAAGTAGTCGGTGCTAGTAACTCATCACAAAAATTACCACCTAGTAATTGGTGCTAGTAACTCATCATGAAAAATCAACGAATACCGGTTGGAACTATTAATACCGATTTGAATAAAACATATGAATCATTGTCCTTGAGTCTCTGCTTGATCTCCATCTTGATCTTCATCTTGATGCCGACTTAGTATAACCATAGGTTGTCTCTTATGCACATATAGGTTGTCTCTTTTATCTCTAACATACCGGTTAACAGTTTAAACAATTGAAGTTACACCGGTAGTCAATATAATAATATGTATGTGTGAGAGTGTTTGATCAATGACAACAAGTGATGAATTCATTACAATCATCATCAAGCCAACAATCTCCCCCTTTGGCATTGATGGCAACACTTAGAAATTTTTTTTACAATAATACCGCTAAGTGTGCATGCATAACAAATTTACACATTTACTCATGCTCCCCCTTAATGCATACATTATACAAAATTTTCAGAAACACACATACATATTTCTACTCCCCCTTTGACAACACTGCCAAATTGAAAAACAAAAATATATGTATATATAAAACTTTTATCACAGTGTTTAACATATACAACAGTAACAAAAAAAAACTATATTAGAGTTCAAGCATAAGCAAGTCTCATGAAAATAACATTGTAGTTTATCTTCAGTTGTGAAAAAGTGTTTATCCATGACTCCAAAATGTTCTTAGTATACTCGAATGTAGACAACAGCTATGAATGGAATTCTTCCATTGAGTCCAGGGTGTAGGTTTCAGGGGTTGCTAAGATAGCTTCTGCATTGGAGTAGGCTCTCTGTAATATGTCTACTTGTGATGTGAGTAGACTCTTGAGTTCTTTTAGAGACTGGAGTCTCTTAGCTTTCTCATTATCATATATATGCAGTCTATTATGCAAATCATCTACAAATTTGTTAAAGCTAAGTATAGAGTCCTAGAGTAGGACACATTCCTTGCATATCCTTTCTAGCTCTTGCTCTGTTTTTTTTTTGTCTTTTTTGAAATGCCAGAATAAAAGAAAGAAACATTAGAGGTGGAAGCAAGATACTTTCCTCCCATTTCAATAGCATTTCTCAACAAATCCTTATTGTACGACAGAGCCATTTTCCCACTATCAATATCCTTTGCCAATTTTTCTCCATACTTCTTCTTGTGATTCTTTTCAGCATACAACTGAGTAGCATCTTCTAGTGACTTGATTTGATTAGTTGCATTTGCAACTAACTGACAAAGTTTGCTAATGGGTGTAGAAAGATGTGCTATAGATGTTTTTGGTTGTAGACTAGACAAAATTTCTACTGCATTCTGAATTGTCTCTGCGTCAACCCTTTTCTCTTTTAGTCTCTTCTTATGTGCTCTATATTGCATAACATTAGTAATCTTCAACATTTCTGATGCGCTCAAAGTGTTCATATCAATAGGTCCTGAAATACTTAAAGAATCATCATCATCATCTTGAAGTTGTTTCTGCTTTGCTAGTTCAGGGGATACAACCTTAATGATATCTATCTCTGTATTCTGCTCTATTATCTTTTCAGGTGACTGTGTGGCAACAATTTCAGTAGTTTTCTTCTGAATTTCTTGAATGATTGATGGAGATTTGGGTTTCTCCAGTTGTTCTTTTGTCGGTAGATTTTCCACTTTTAGTTGAGTAGCCAGTTGCTCAGCTAGTGTAACCTATACATTAGTGATTGCTGGGGGCTCCATATCTGGTACAATGTGTTGGAACCCTAAAATTTGCAATTTTTAGAATTCCAAATTCCAAGACAAGGAGCAAGAAAAATTCTAAATATATATATACATATATATATATATTGAATAGGTACAAGTAATATATTTTATATTTGTTGCACAATATGAAACCATAACATAAACACAATAATGGGCATAGAAAATGGAGTGTGAAGCACCAAAGGGGGTATTTACATCATTTAAAGACCATTTATCCATTATATACCCATAAAATAGCCTTAAAATACCTCTAATATGCCTAAACAACTTGTAAAGTGACAATTAATTACATAAACTAAGGCAATTTCGGGATTTGGAATTATTTTTATTTAAAAGGGGGGTGTCTTTTCACCCAAAGGGGTATGAAAACCAATCAAACACATATATATGTGTGATGTAAAATGTAAAGAGAGAGGAAAAACAGAGAATAGAGAGATACAAGAGGTGGAGGCAATTTTGTACTTTTAAACTTTTTATCAAAAATTACCAGTTGCATTTTCTTTCTCATATGTGTTGAGAGTTAACATATTTTCAGAAGGCAGTTGCTTATGATATTATCTAAAAGTGGATAAGGTTATTCATGTTCTTCCAGTAAAATTTTGTGTTTTATATTGTAGATTTGGATCGAAAAGATTTACTCGTGAATTGTAATTGTTCCTTGTATTTCTTCCTTGGATGGTCTCTTAAAAGTTAGGGTTAAATTCATTGAAGCAGTTTACAATATAGACATTGAAGTAGAGCTCATAAGAAACAGTAATTGACAGACTCATCGAGAGGTGGTGGGATTAAAAACTGTCTCATAAGTTTACACAATAAGTCCTGAAGAAATATAAGACTCTGTAGCCCAAATAGGAGGAAAGGCACTGATCATTTGTAAACAAACCCTTTAACCATACCAGTTACCCTTAACCTTTAAGCATTAGGATTAGTAGAGTAGGTAATTTAGCCAAAGTGTAACATATATACTTTTGTAAGATACATAGATCAATACACACATCTGAAATCAGTCTATTTAAGAAACTTATGCCATTATGAGACTAGGAGATATCAGATTAAGACACTAAATCTGCTATAAAAAGCATTAGTTGAAGGAACAACTAGTGAGTAGGTATACCTGCCTAGGTCCTGCAGAGCCTAAAGTGAGAGAGTTAGTAACCAAATAGGTTCACTCTATAAGTTGGCCAAGTCAATTGGAGGGTTTGATCATAGGAGTTGGCATTTCCTTAGAACCTATCCAATCTGTTGATTTGAGACCCAACACAATGTTGTCTCCAGATAAGTCTACTATGTTTTGAACATTATCATCAACAAGAATAATGGAATCATCCTTCTTCTTGAGTGGATAGACCTCATTAGGTTGAATAATATCTTCTTCATCCATTTTTGATGGAGTAACATCATCAGTAGCGTTCTCCTCATTCATAGAGGATTGGATGAGCTCTTCCATCCATTTGATATCACAGGCTATATGATGAGTCCCAGTCTCAATGATCACTCTCTTTCCATTGAGTAACTTCAGTCTCCTTGATTTAAATGTAAATTGAGATTTGTATCGAGCAACTAAAGCACTAATATTGTCCTTAGGAAAATATTATACAAATACCTTATCAATGACTTCTTTTTCTAATTTAATAGGTTCCTCCCATTTATTCAAAATAATAGTATTCAAAGAATCTGAGATATCCTTTTCTAATTCTTGTGGATATCTACTATAATGACACAGATGAGTGATTACCTATTGAATCACTTGCTCTTTCTCATCTTCAATGAAGGAATCAAAATGCTCCTTTACATTGTCAATCCTATTCCTCCTCAATGTCTTCATTGTCCTTTCAAAATGGGTTTCAGGTTTAAAGGATGCTATATCAATAGGCACAATTGCCTTTGGCACTTCCTTAACCTTCTTGGATATTCTGCTAGTTTCTTTTTCTTTCTTTGGTTCTTCATCAGAATCTGTTCCCTTAGACTCTGGTTGCAAAATTAATTTTCTACCTCTCTTCTTTGTCTCTTTGTTAGTATATACCTTGGGTTCCGGTTCCTTTTTGGTTAGGACACTCCTAGTAACCCTAGTACTCTTTGTTGGAGATGCTTCATCAGGATTTGTATTCTTTCCTTTTATACTTTTAACAAGTGCAGTACTGGTTTGTGCAGGTGCCTCTTGGACTGCCACAATGTCCAATTTTGCCTACTTTTTGTCTATATGTGATGCTAATAGGGTATTACATAACCAACTAGTAGATTATGGTTAACCTCATAACTCATTTCTTCCATTTCTTCTTCTCTTGGCTCAATTTCTTGCATTAAGAAAAAGTCAATGGTAATGGTGAATACTATGTCCTTCTCAAAGTGTTTTACCACTTCTTCCGGTAGCCTCATTCTCATACTCATCTTCTTTTGGAAATCATTGAAATACCTATTCAGAGCATCATGGAAAGTATTCTTTACAACTCATTAACTCATAACTCATAACTCATTTCTTCTATTTCTTCTTCTCTTGGCTCAATTTCTTGCATTAATAAAAAGTGATTATGGTTAACCTCATAACTCATTTCTTCCATTTCTTCTTCTCTTGGCTCAATTTCTTGCATTAAGAAAAAGTCAGTGGTAATGGTGAATACTATGTCCTTCTCAAAGTGTTTTACCACTTCTTCCAGTAGCCTCAGTCTCATACTCATCTTCTTTTGGGAATCATTGAAATACCTATTCAGAGCATCATGGAAAGTATTCTTTACAACCTTGATGTTGTTCTTAATATGTGCAGAGACCGGTGAGTCCTTTCTAAGTACATGTTTTCTCCATGAACTCTACTCAAAATTATTTTGATATGTGCTTCTTTGAAATATTCAAGAAAATAGGAGGCATTATGAAAACCCTAGCACATTGTGTCTTAATTTTACCGTTCTCATCACAAAGTGATTTTAACTTTGTGTAAATGTATAGAGACCCTATGTCTTCTAACTTGCAGTCTATAATTGGACAAATCACCTTTGACCAAAACTCCGTTTGGAACTCATGACAATGCATTACATGACACAATCTATTCTGCCTTTGTAGCTTCCATAGGCTCAAAAGTGATCATCAACCTCTCTACAGACTTTGAAGTAGATGCCATTCTAGATAAACAAGATTTGAAGTGGTATGTTCAAATAAATACCTTGTTTCACACACGTTGTTCTGTTTATTGGTGGAAATGCCCAAGTGCACACTAGTTTGATTTTTTGTAACCTTCAATTCAACTTAATTTCTCAAATCATGAAACAATTCGATAATTAACAACAAGACAATCTTACTCATCTCTTTAATCGCTTTAAATTTCTTTCTCAAATGAGTTTGGGTAAAAATGATAATAAAAATCATCCTTTTTACCTACTGCAATAAATGCTCACCTGTTAGGGTTACAAACCCTAATTTCATTGCTCAAGTGGAAAACTGGTTAATAATTGTTACTACTTATCAAATTTCTATTAGTTTTTATATTCAAAGTCATACTATATATTCTAGTCAGTTAGCACTACCGAATCATGCAGTCGGTACACATAGAGAAGTCGGTATGCACAGTCTAGTCGGTTACAGTAGAAAGTAGTCACAGAATGTAGTACACACCGAGTATCCTTTTATGTCTACCGAGCGGCAAAGATGACACACCAAGTTGACATACATCGAGTGAAATGTGTTACCAGATACATTGAACCTAGACATGCATATGAAAACGTGTTACAAGATCGAGGCACATCTAACCGTTATTACATTAGAAATTGCACTTGAAGATTGTGTATGATTACAAGGACAATCTAACCAATGAAATATTTTGTTTAGTTATTCATTTGAGGAATCTTGTTTGTAAGATTGAAGAAATGAATTGGATCACCATTTTAAGAGATCTATTTATATAGCATGAGTTAAGTACATGTATGTATGAAGGAAGACTGTTATAGAGACACAGAGGTCACCAAGAAGGTTTTCAGAGAACAGTCGAAGAACAGAGTAAACAGAAGGGTTTACCGAGTTACTATATGGGTTACCGAGGTATTCTATAAGCAAGGTAATCTTATTCTGAGCACATAGAATCTGCTATAACATTTCAGATGTAAAGTTGTAGATATTTGTAATGATTTTATTGTAATATTGTGAAGTTGGAAGAGAAACCTTTAATAGGGTAAAAGACTCTAATCAAGTCTATAAATTGTAAAGCCTCTAACCAGGTGAAGCATTTAGAATAAATGTTGTAAAATCCTTTAGCAAGGTAGATCTAACAGATCTTATTACTCCTAACAGGGTAAGCTATCAGAAATAGCTAAATGTAGCTCTAACTGAGCATTCTTTATTATTGCAGTAGTGAAGTTGTGGGTGCCATCTCCATCACAGTTTTTCTCTCTAACCAAGAGTTTCTGCATAACCAAAATATATGTGTTATGGAGTGAATCATGTATGATTGTTATCTATTTGTTTTAACTTTATTTTATGTTACTGCACTATTATGTTTTTGCATAACAATAAAGTTATCATTTAAAAAAAGTTTTGAAGTATTGATTCACCCCTCCCCTCTCAGTACATTAGCTTTCCATATTGGGCCTAACAATTGGTATTAGAGCTTTAATCTTGGAAAAGGGTTTAACTACCTAAAGAGAAAGATCTTATCAATGGAAGGCTATAAACAATCTCGGAGGATTGTGTATTTGCAAGAAGAGTTGGATCATGCTAATCAAGTGATTGCAGACATGCAAAGGTAAATGCAAAAATCTCTAAAAGTAAGAAGAAGATTATCTGATGACTTGTAGGATTCTCAAGAGTTAGTGGAACAAATTGAGACATCATCTGAGAATAGTATATCTGAAGAGACTGAAGAAATTATTGGAGTATTGAAAGAAAAGAACAAAGCATTGGCTGATCAAATAAAAGCAATGAAAAGAGAACAATAACATTTTAGTACACAGATGATTGAAAATCAAGATGCATTGAAGACAGCTGAGGATAAAGCAAGAGATCTACAGAGAGAGAAACAACAACTTGAATTCTTAGTATCTGATAAGAATGATGAAATCATAAGGTTGATTGGAATTCAACAAAATATGATAGATCAACTAAGTTATGCACATCATGAAGCAATTCTAAAGAATGATGAAAATCAAGCATTGAAATCTAAAGTTTCAAGGTTGATCGATGAACTTGAAACATAGAAGAAATCCAAAGAAACATTGAAGAAGAGTTATGAAGCATCAAAGATGTTGGATGAGCAACTAAATATAAGAAGACCCAACAAAGATGCAGGACTTGGTTACAAAGGAAAAGACTCTACCGAGAAAGGAATTCATACTATCGAGAGAGGAGAATCATCAAAGCAAGCTGGAAATAGGAATAACATCAAAAGAAAGTAGCCTATTTGCTACTATTGTGGAAATCAAGGTCATACTGCCAACATATGCCAAATCAGAAAAGGTAAGCAACTGAATATCACTAAGTCAAATGGTTATTGTTACAATTGCGATAAATATGGTCATACATCTAATCAATGTAGGACAAAGTCTGTTAACAATTATCAGAAGGCAAAATTCAAAGGGTTTTGTAGAAACTGTAATAGATATGGACATAGTACTGAAAAGTGCTAGCTTAAGCAAAAGAACTACATGTGGTCTGCACACCGAGCAAACACTAGAGGTTACTGAACTCACACAGATCCTTACTGACAATATGCAGCAGTACCATGGGATTACAATACAAGGATATGGTGCAAATGTTGTGGAAGATATGGACATATAAGTGTCAACTGTTTTATAAGGTTTGGAATGAACAATCGAAGATCATGGACAAATCCTGGTATGGTATGCTTTCATTGTCGCAATGTTGGACATTTAGCTGGAGATTGTAGAGATCAACCTAGAGGAGACAATGAAGAGATAAAAGAAAAATTAAAGATGATTTGGAAAAAGAAGGAAATCGTGTCAAATGAAGAAAGCACCTTACCTATCGAGTTAGGTGTACCTATTCCAAATTAATCAGCAAAGGTATGCAGGGACTGCATTCTCTAAAGAATAAAATCTTAATAGTTCCTATTCTATTATGTACTAAAATCAAAATCTGCATAGTCAAGATGCATTAGTAAGTTTGGAACGCTATCAAAAGTACTTTATAGGAAACCTGTCAAGTTGGTGTATACAGGAAGCCTGTCAAGTCGGTAAATGAAGGAAATTTGATTACTCGATTAAAATGAAAAAAAAGAGAGTAAATCGGTTAAAGGTGAACCGAGTGCATTTAATGTTTTTGACCTAACCTGCACGGAGCCCGATAAGGTATTTTGTGTACTTAAAGGTATTTTTGCAGTCATTTACATTCACCAGGTTTTCAAGAGAGCAAAGCAGAGTGAATCAAGGCGATCAAAACCTCATTCAGAGTGAATCCAAGGTATTTACATCAAATCTCATCACTGTTAAACTATTTTACTGATCTTGTCAAATTGCTATTATCTACCAAGTGTGAATCGTCTACCATTTGTAAACCGTCAAACCCTAAGGATAGTTTGCTAGTTTTATCTGAAATTTACAAATGGCACCCAAGATCCAAGATCTCGCAGTTGTCAATAATGTCAAGAAGCCCACACTGAAATACACTTTGACTCCTAAAGTCACCTCTGAACCGGATGACAAAATTGTCTTTTCACTCATCCTGGATTGAGTCTTGTTAGTCGAAGATGTTAGATTCTTCACCAAATGTCGTGTTGAAGAACTTGGTCATGTTGAGATTAGTGACACATATGATGAGCTATGTACCGATGGAAAAATGGATAGAAAGTACGAGCATATCAAAATCAAGGGATTAACTGAAGCCCTAGCCTATCCCCATGTGTTCAAACCCCAGTGGGTTAAGTTTTTCTAAGCAGAGTTCATGATGATTTCATGTGGCTAGAGGAGCAACCATTCAAAATCACTAAGGAAATCATTCATGTGATCACCGGTTATCCTATCTATGATCATGCACGAGCATAGAAGATGATATCACAGAAGGAGTTAATCAGTTTAAGTGGAGTAGAATCTGATTACCGAGGACCGAAACTGAATAATGTCACTGATGCAGAACTTAAGTTTGCAATTAGAGTAATTGGTTACTGTTTCTTCCAATCAACAAGGGAAAATAATGTACCCTGTGCAGCAGTTGACTTAGCCTATAAAATAGTGAAAAAGGGAATGAAAGTAGATTTATGTGAAGTGTTATTGAAAAACTTGTTTGAGAACCTGAACACAATAAGGAAGTCGAAGAAGAACAACTCGACAAATACACTGAAGTTTGGTTCACTTCTTGTATGCATGTTTTTCTACTTTGAGAAGTTCTTTCCCTCAGTCAGTAAAGTAGTTTGGGAGCTACACCGACCTATCACCCATCAAATTAATGATTTTATCAAGAAGTTGGGAGAAAATTTCAATGATATAATGGATGACTATTTCAGCAAATTTCAAGAGAAGATGCACAACAGGTACCGGATTCCACCACAACTGGTAGAGAAATATAAGGATGATATATGCTTTGAGGTAGACACCAATTACTGTTATGTGAATGCTATGGAACCAAGGACTCAATCTTTGCCACCAATGGGTTACGAGATTGACTATGATATCACACAACAACAAATTGATGCCTATCTTTCATTGCCAAGGCATGCTACCAAGCTAAGATATGGAACTTATGAAGAGGTGAAAGAAAAAGTTAAAATGAGCATTGTAGTACCCAAAGCTACAAGAAAGGCTACAAAGATGATAAAGGTTTTAACAAAGAAACTTAGAGAAGGCTCTTCCTCTACACCTATCAAAGGCACTCTTGCCATTACCGAAGAGGAATCAGAAGCTCAAGAGGCAGCAATAACATTGAGTACCAAATTGCCTAAGGACAAAGTTTTGAAAAGAAAGAAACTGGACACTACAAAGGCCCTACCAACTCCACCTCCAACAAAGAGACCTAATACAAGAGGATCGGCTGCATCACTGAGTAAGAAACAAAAGAGTGTTATTGCTCCCAAGGTAACCAAGACCTACAAGAAATCTACTCGGAGACTCATTTTGGCAAAAGAGTCTAGTGATACAGAATCTAAGGATGCCAACAAATTCCAAATTGTCAAAAGCAAGAAGGTAAACATACATAGTGTTGAAAACTTTTGTGCAAATCTAAAAGAATATGGTGGATTTGGTTCATTTAGATATGTCAAGTATGAGACTAGGAATAATGATGAGAAGCGACAAATTGAAGAAGCTATCATCTGTACACTTCTAAAGTTTCGGCTAGCTCCATTAGAACTAGTAAAGTCACTTCTGAGTGAATTGTACTTACATATTGATAACAGGTGGAAATATGCAATGGACTCAGAGAAACAAATTAGAGAAAGAAGTCTAGTCCATCTATTTCCCGATATGTCTGTAGCAGAAATAAAGGAGCATTTGGAAACCTACAATTCTAAATTTCTTGTCAAACAAAGAGCCTAAAAATTGATGAATGGGCTATATATTGATGTAGAAAATGAGACAAAAGCCAAATGGCAGGAAATCTTCAAACTAAAAGATGTCAGTGAGCAATCTCAAGTTGAAATTATTGATGTCACTGAACAAGATCCTGATGTCACTGAGCATAGTCCTGATGCCACCGAGCAAGACCCGACTGACACTATTCAAATTGATGAAGATGTCATGGATGCAGAAGAACAGGAGTAGGAAATGATAGAAGGCACTACCTATGCAAAACTTGTATCTAGTGAATCTGTTTTAGAACAAGTTCAACCTTATCTACCAGTCAAGCCACCTGTCACTACCGAAGCACCTCAGGATATAGCACAAGGCATCGAAGGTCACTAGTCTAAAGCAACAGAAGGTACAACTCAAGAAAAGACCTCTCAAGCACCGTCAAGCACTGAAAATGTTATAGTTGAGACACCCAATACTGAGACACCAAAGGACACCACAACGGCTATAGGAACTGAGAAAAGTGTTGCCTCCACTGAGCAACCTACCATGGGTTAGCAAGCCTCACAAGCTATTGTCTTGGTACAACCGACCAAAGGTAAAGAGAAGAAGGTGAAAAAGCATAGTTTTGAAGTTGATTTAACTAAACCGATAGTGTTGCCCAATGTGGATATTTCAAAATTAAAGGGGCAAGCACTTATTGATTTCGGTGAACTATGCAAAGCAAAGGCCAAACAAGAAAAACAAATGGCCATTCAAAAGAAGAATAAAGTATTACAAAAGGTAAAAACACTGCTGACAGATATGCTACCTATAGCTATAGTGTCAACTGATGTAGCCATCCACATTCAACTAGATGAACTCCTTACTCAAATAGAAACATCTGGAGTTGATGCATCTAAGTACTTGAGCAAGCTAAAAGACAGAGCTTACTGCTAAAATGATTGAAGAGGTACAAAAAGCTCTAGCTATTGGCAAAGTCAAACTCGTCAAATTCATTGCTGAGTTGTCCCCTCAACTCAAGCATATTCTTTATTTATTTCAGAAACTTTGTAGATTTTCCTTACTCATTAAAGATATCAAGAATAAAACTGATGCAATTGAGAAAGAGATCATGAATCTCTCAAATAGGTTGATCACATAGCCCAATTCAGTTCATAATTTTTATACCAAGCTTCAATAGCTCATGGCTCAACAGTTAGAACTCATAAATGAAGAGCATAAGATCAGGATGGATATAATGACACTCCAGACATTATTCCTTCCCCATCTCTCATCAGTTCAAGAATAGATTAACTGAGCTACATGCCTATCTACTACACAAGAGAGAAGCACTATTGATGGCTTAATATCACTACTGGCTGATATTCAAGCACAAAATTCTTTAATGGAAAGTGTAAAGGATGCACTGTCAGTCGCTCTCACTGACGCCCGGAAGAAGTATAAATCTATTTTTGATCAGTTACCGCCCTCGGATGGAAATTAAGTTTTTGATGTTTGTTAAAAAGGGGGAGTAATACTATATAGGGGGAGTAATATAATATATTTGGAGACTGATACAGTTTTGATATAGTATTTGGAGTATAGTATACAGGGGGAGTATATCGAGCAGAGTATATAGAGTATGCAGAGCAAGCAGAGCACACAAGCACAAAACTGAGCATGCAAAATCAAAGTTATGTACAGAATAATGATAAGGGGAGTATATCTGAATATACTATTTCATTGACTATTGTATATATTGTCAAGTATAGTCATTTTGCAAAGTATATAGATTTTTGAGTTATGACTTTGAAAGTAGTTTTTGTCAAACATCTCAACTAATGTCAAAAGGGGAGATTGTTACTACTTATCAAATTGCCATTAGTTTTTATATTCAAAGTCATACTATATATTCTAGTCGGTTAGCACTACTGAATCATGCAGTCGGTACACATAGAGAAGTCGATATGCACAATCTAGTCGGTTACAGCAGAAAGCAGTCACAGAATGCAGTACACATCGAGTATCCTTTTATGTCTACCGAGCAACAAAGATGACACACTGAGTTGACATACACTGAGTGAAATGTGTTACCAGATACATTGAACCTAGACATGCATATGAAAATGTGTTATAAGATCGAGGCACATCTAACCGTTATTACATTGGAAATTGCACTAGAAGATTGTGTATGATTACAAGGACAATCTAACCAATGAAATATTTTGTTTAGTTATTCATTTGAGGAATCTTGTTTGTAAGATTGAAGCAATGAATTGGATCACCATTTTAAGAGATCTATTTATATAGCATGAGTTAAGTGCATGTATGTATGAAGGAAGACTATTACAGAGACACATAGGTCACCGAGAAGGTTTTCAGAGAACAGTCGAAGAACAGAATAAATAGAAGCATTTACCGAGTTACTATATGAGTTACCGAGGTATTCTATAAGCAAGGTAATCTTATTCTGAGCACATAGAATCTGCTATAACATTTCAGATGTAAAGTTGCAGATATTTGTAATGATTTTATTGTAATATTGTGAAGTTGAAAGAGAAACCTTTAACAGGGTAAAAGACTCTAATCAAGTCTATAAATTGTAAAGCCTCTAACCAGGTGCAACATTAAGAATAAATGTTGTAAAATCCTTTAGCAAGGTAGATCTAACAGATCTTGTTACTCCTAACAGGGTAAGCTATCAGAAATAGCTAAATGTAGCTCTAACCGAGCATTCTTTATTATTGCAGTAGTGAAGTTGTGGGTGCCATCCCCACCATAGTTTTTCTATCTAACCAAGAGTTTCTGCATAACCAAAATATATGTGTTATGGAGTGAATCATGTATGATTGTTATCTATTTGTTTTAACTTTATTTTATGTTACTACATTATTATGTTTTTGCATAACAATAAAGTTATCAATGAAGAAAAGTTTTGAAGTATTGATTCACCCCTCCCCTCTCAGTACATTAGCTTTCCATATTGGGCCTAACAATAACATGTTAACATAAAGTTACCAAAATTTCATGTTTCAAAATTCTTTCTCGTTCATTTTTCACAAGGGGTCCAGAGATGTTTTACTTTTAAGCTCCCCTTAGCCATATTAAAAAGGCTTAAGTCACTAGTGCAGGGTTCTCTTCATTGGGTGAAGGAACAGTTTCTTCTCCAAGTGAGTCATCACTTTTCTTCTTCCAAATCTGATTCATATCCTCTCTGGTTTCTTCAATATCAACTTTAAGCTTTCCTTTCAGATCCTTGGAAGAGTTGATCGGTTTGCTATTTCTGGATCTACAAAATTTTGCTAAGTACCCCAGTTTGTTACAGCGATAATAGGCCATACCAAATGATCTCCAAGGTCTGAGATTTCCTCTTCCTATTCTTCTTCTGCAGTTCATAGCCACATGACCAAAGTTATTATAGAAGGTGCAAATAACATTTTTTACCTTTTCCATCTTTAATGGACTAAACCGGTTGCCATAGGATCTTTGTTAGCTTAGGTTTACCCGGTTATCAAAGTTCCTCATCCAGTCACCATTTGGTCTTGGATGCATGTGTGGCACAATATTTTTTGCTCCATATCTGCACTCAATAGATCTATGTCCATACATTTCACATGTGAAGCAATGACCTTCAAATTTCTTGGACACATACCTAGCATTAGTATTGTAACTTACATTTCTGTTAGGTTTGTCATTACAAACATTTGTAGTGTGACCAAATTTATGGCAAACAAAGCAGATAGGTTTAAAGACCTTCTTATTGGTAGGCTTATTGATCTTAGGAGAAGATTTGTTCTTAGGATTGTTTCTCTTTGTACTAGAGGATTCCCCTTTTTCAGTTGTATGAAAACCAAGTCCAGAGATATCACCCTTCATTCTTTGTGATTGAATTTGTTCTTCAAGCATGGTAGAAATTTTGATGAACTTCTCCAATTTCTCATTGGCTTCGGTAAGTTGTTTGATGAGATCTTCATTATGCTTAGACAGGTTCTCTTTCAGAGATGATGCAAGCTCAAGATCTAGCTATAGGTTCTCCTTTTCTTCTCTTTCAGAAATCAAATTCTAATGCATAAAGTCTTTTTCCCATTTGATCTTTGTAATCTCTTGATCTCTTTCCTTGATAAGATCTTCAGTAGCTCTTCTGGCTTCCAGTTCCTGACTCATGCAGATAGTGAGACCTTCTAGATCTCTCCTTAGATTCAGTTTCTCACCGTTCAAATTTTCAACTTCCTCTACTAATGCATCAATATTGGCTTCATCTGAAGAACTATTATCAGATATTTCTAATAGTTGTTCAGTTATCTCTCTCCTTTTGACTTGAGAAGCTTTTAGTTTGACCGTAAGGGATTCAAGTTCATTTCTGCTAGCTTCTAGCTCTCTAGCCATCTTGAAGTAGCTCATGTCCCCCATGGTGGTTTCAAGTCTCCCTTCTAAGCGGTTAGGATTCAAATAAGTTAGGCTCTGATACCAATTGATGGACTTGAAAAGCACTGAGATGTAGAGTGAATCAGTGACACCAAATTAAACACTACTTCAAACACTAACTGGTAGATGAACTTAACAAAGATTTTAAACACAATGCATGCAATCCAAAATGATATAACAACATCCACAAAAAGTAAAGCATCCACCATAACAAAAGTGCTTATAAGTGGAAAACTAAAATAGGTAAAAACTATGGTGAGATGGAACTCACAAGTTAACTATTTGCAGTAATAGATAACTAACCGGTCAAGGTCTACAAAGTGCCCTACTAGGAGCAAATCTTGTTAGAGATCCCAAAGCTTGATTAGAAGCTTATACCCTATTAAGAGTAGTACCCTGTTAGGAGTAACCTCTCTAGAGGATTTATGAGTCCAAACTAATGGATCACCTTGTTAGAGGGTTTATACATTGAATCTTGTTAGAGATTACCCGGTTAAGGGATTTGATTTTGTTGTAATGGTTAGAAAACAACAAGAATGGTTTGATCCGTTCTAAGTAGCACAATACTTGCTTGATTAGATCATTCTAAGTACATTCAATGCTTCTCTTCAACACACTCTTCATCTTAATACTTATCACTTCTCAACAAAAACTTTCTCTCTTTATGCATACCATTAGTTACATAACATCTCTCTCAAATGATTCACTAAGATGTCTTTAAATAAACATTCAAATCTTATGTCAGCCTAAGGAAATCATGACACAATTTCCTAGGTGCAGTGTATCTAGACAAGTGATCATAAATCATCACAAAAATTACCACCAAGTAGTCAGTTTTGGTAACTCATCACAAAAATCACTGCCTAGTAATCGGTGCTGATAACTCATCACAAAAATCAACAAATACTAGTTGGAACAATTAATACTAGTTTGAATAAAACATATGAGCCGTTGTCCTTGAGTCTCCACTTGATCTTCATCTTGATCTTATCTTGATGTCGACTTAGTATAACCATAGGTTGTCGCTTATGCACATATCGGTTGACACAAAGTACCAGTTAGAGATAAACCTCTAACATATCAGTTAACAGTGTAAACAATTGAAGTTACACCGGTAGTCAATATAATCATATGTGTGTGTGAGAATGTTTCATCAATTACAACAAGTGATGCATTCATTACAATCATCATGAAGCCAACACTAGATAATAGACATTATCAATATTATGATTGCCATCCAGAGAAATAATACCTTTACCTTTGATCATACATGCTTTGTCATCTCCAAATCTGACTTGACTGCCAATGTATTCTTGTAGGGACAAAATTTTTCTTTTATCTCCAATCATATGATGTGAGCATCCACTATCAATTACCCATTCATCCTTGTCTTCAACTTTTGCTACCAAGGCATTTTATTCATTCTTGATAGTCGGTTCCAGTTCATCTTCCTTTAAAGCATAGAACCCCCATTTCTTTCCATTGTCGGATCCACTAGTAGAGTCTCCTACCGGTTCATCCTTTGAAACATCATTACTCCTTCCTCATCTGATATGTAGCATAGTTTGTTTTTCTTGAATCTATCTATGTTCAGATTAGGCTTAAATCATTTCTTAACTCTTTATTGAAATCTTGCATTCCTTTCAGGACATCTAGATGCAAAATGACCAATCTTATTATATGCAAAACAATTAAAAGGTGCTTTTCCTTCATACTTGCTTCCTATCGATCCTTTAGGTACTCTTCTAGAAAATAAGGTTTCAAGTTGCTCAAATTCTTCATCCTCTTTCCTCATATCTTCCAATTCTTTTGCATATAGGGCTTTCCAATCACTTTTGTTGATAGATGATGATGCATGAAAAGCAGGTTCAGATTTTGCAGCTCCAGGGGGCTCAAATTCTTCAAGCTCAAAAGCAAATAATTTCCCAATCCAGAATGTCTCTGTTAACTGAAGTGTTTTCCATTGTTCTCAATTCATTAATTGCAGTAGCCTTCATTTTCTAAGCTGATGGAAGGGCTCTCAAGACTTTCTAACTATTTTATCTTCACTTAGAGATCCTCCACAACATTGAATTACCATGACAATCTCATTTACTCTTTCCATAAATGTAGCAATTCTTTCATTATCTTCCATCTTTAAGTTCTCATATCTTACCCAGTAACCATTGAGTTTAGCAATTTTGATAGTAGGGTCACCTTCTAATTTATCCCATGATTTGCTGATTAGTGAGTGCACATAGGAGGGCTTCTCTAGTTCTGTAATCATTTTCAATATTTTTGTCCAAGTCTGCAGGAGCAGGATTGCCAGATGTTGGATCATAAGGTGTATATCCTTTCTCGGTGATCTTCCAAATATCCTTGCCAAGACATCTAAGATGAGTCTCCATTCAGATTTTCCATATCCCATAGTTTGTTCCATCAAGCTTAGGGATTTCTCTTCTGAAAATAATTGCCGGTGGATTTGAAGTATTAGTTGTCATAGGATTGACCTCAAGCGGTTAAGCTTCTACAAAAGAGGACCAGAGCTTAGATACCAATTGTTAGAATAACCAATGGACAACTAAGAGGGGGGGTGAATCAATTGTCAACAAATTATATTAATCAAACCACTTTATAGCCTTTAATCAGAGCACATAAACATTGAATACTGGAATAGTAGAAACAAATAATGGTAAGCAATAAAACTTAAGAATGAAATAGATAATTAACACAATGCAACCATACCACATAACACCATGGTTTGTACATGGAAAAATCGATAAGGGAAAAATCACAGTGGGAAGCCTACCCACAGTGAGATGATACTTCTATAGAAAGTATGTGATACAATAAGGGGCTTGCACATGAAAGAAGGCACACTTCCTAGAGCGTACTACTCATTACAAAGGAGTCTCACTGACTACACAGAGGTTATAACCACCTCAAGATAATTCGACAACAATCTAGAAGAATGAATTGTCAATGATAGCATCTACCATGCCTGATTATAGTCCTAGTTAAGCTCAATACCAGAGGCCTTTGACCTCTTACATAAAACCAATTCGATCACCTATGATTGACCAAATATCCTTCGCATATGATATTTCATTCCATGACCATGACCATTTCCACAATCTACAATAAGATCTTAGATCAGCCTAAACCAATTAGGTTGGACACCTAAAAGATAATACAATAAGATTATTACATACATCCATATAACAATGATATGCCATATCAACTTTAGACCAAAACAATATTAACCAATCCATAAAACATCCCGGTAACGTGTAGAGAATACGTTAACATGATACTGGTCCATAACCTAGATAGGTACTAGACCTAATTTGGGTCCACCACGCCAAAGCGATGTCTCCAATCAATTGAGGCACGATCAAGGATCACCTTCAGCATCCTGAATTCCATCTAGAAGCTGCACCAACACCACTTATGCATGTTGTCAAAGATTCTTAGTAAAAGCTCTGCAGATAAAACCTTAAATCCTTACCGGTAACACTAGTTCTTCTACCGGTAACCAAACCCTGTCTGTCAGTAACCAATCATAACAGCTTGTGTTGACATCAATGACAAAACATAAATGCAACACAATCAATTGCTCCATATTGCCAACTCTGAGAAACAACTCCCCTGGTTTGAGAAGTAGCATTCTTGGTTAAAACAATAGCTCTTTTGGTTTGAAAAAAAACTCTCTCAGTCAGTAGAATAGCTCTTTTACTCTGAGTAATAACTCTTTTGGTCAGTAGAGTAGCTCTTCCAGTTTGAGAAATATCTCTTTAGGTCTGAGAAGCATCTCTTTTGGTTGATAGAATGACACCATATTTTGGAACTCTTATTTGTTGAACACTCAAAAATTTGCCTTTGGTTAAGTCAAATTTAAGACTAAACACACTAAGTCTCACAAGTAATCTCCTCAAACATGTTTAAGATCCAAATCTCTTAAGTGCATAATCTAACATCTTTGATAATATGATCTTTCAAATACAGTTTCTTATCAGGATTTATCATCCTTCATCATGAAACTACAACGCTAGATCAAATTGACCTAGTTCTCTAATTTCATATCATAACAAAACTTTGCACTCAAAACCAAAATAAAAAACTTGTGAATTTTCAAATACTTGATGACCATTTCATATTGCTTCAAGAAAAAGAAACCTAATCACAAGGAAACCTTAAAAAAGAAGAAACTTATTCGCAAGGCAATCTTAAAAAGGGCCAAATTTCTCTACATAAATCACAAAATCTTTTTGAAACATCGCATATTTCTATATCGTCATCGAAATTATTTGTGTGGTAGAGGAAATAAATTTGATGAAGAACCTTTGAGAACATGTGCTATGCAACAAATATTTGTGTTATCACAAAGTCTAAATCAAGGTGGTCACATTAACTTGTCTTATTTACCTCAAGAATTGATCACTTATTGAGGAACATTTTAGAAGAGTAAAACTTTTTGAAACAATAAGATCACTTGTATGCCAGTTTTCACGAGAAATCAGAGGAGTCTAAACAATAAAAACAAGGGAAAATATTTAAAATGGATGAAGAGAATCCTTTTTATCATCAATTTGGATCCACTACTACTCACAAAAATGATGATGATTATGAAATAATAGAATAAATAATTAAAGGAGCACAAGAAGATCCAAAATTCGGTAGATTATTGGAAAGAATCATTGAAGCAGATAACATAAGATATTTTCTCATGTTAGCATGTCAAGGGGCCAAGCTACCACATAATTTTGATATCACCAACATAAAATGAAGTGGAGAGATGAGTGAGACTCAAAATGACACAAAGTGATACTCGCAATGAACGAACTCAAAGTGATACTCACAATGAACGAACTCAAAGTGACACTCGCAATGAACGAACTCAATGTGATACTTGTAATGAACAAACTCAAAATGATACTCATAACAAACGAATTCAAAATAACCAAGATGGTGAAGGGAGGAACAATGTTGATAATCCCCTTTTAGCTCTTACTCAACAAATTCAAGCACTCCAAATACAAGTGCAAGACTTACAAGAGGGAACCACAAGAAGATATCCACTGCAAGAGATATGTCCTTATCCATTTGATAGAAATCTAAATATGATACCATTTCATCCTAATTATGAAATATCTAAGTATGACAAATACAATGGTAAGACCGATCCTCAAGATCACATTAGGGAATTTTGCACAATGAGCATGGAGTTTGCACACAAGGACACTTATTTGATGAGACTATCCCCCAAGAGTTTAAGTGGCCAAGCAATTGAATGGTTTTCCAGGTTACCACTTGGTATAAGAACATTTTCAGAATTGGTGGACAAATTTGTTTCCCAATATTCATATAACATTCAACATGAGATTACTATGCTTGACCTATGTAATACAAAGAAAAAGAATGGGGAACCTTTTATGACATTCTTACAAAGGTGGACAAGCTTGTTTGCATGATATCCTTGTCTAGTTCCCGACAATCAAAAGATGGACATTTTCATCGATAACTTAAATGAAGAAATGAGTTATGCACTTAAAATGCAATGTCCTCAAGATTTAACAAAATGGTTGAGAATGGGATCAAAATCGAAGAAGCCTTAGTCAAGAAAGGAGTACTAAAGCTTCATAGAGAAGGGAATAATTCTTCCAACAATACTCATAATAATGCTGATAAAATCAAATTTTGGAATAGAAATAGAAACATTGTGAATGATGGGATAGTGGATGCTAATACCATGAAACCCAAGCAACCCAAATTCAACTTATCATGTCATACCTCAACAACCAATCAGGATAATAATAAACCAAGATTACCCTTCACCAACATTCACAGGAAATTAACACCTATTGGTGAACCACTTGAATCAACATTAAAAATGCTTCTTGCAAACAAATTAATTACATTACCAGAAGTGAGGGATTTTGAACCAAAGGTGAAACCTGCATGGTGGAATGACAATCATTTTTGCAAATACCATTGGAGTAAAGGACATCAAACTAATGATTGTCAATGATTAAAGCACACCATTCAAGATTTGATAGATAATGAGGTAATAACGGTAGATGGGCACACAACAAATGAGTCAGATACATCATTTAAAACTCCAATACCGAACTACGAGAAGGGCGAGACATCGTCAACTAGAGATAGCAAGGGAAAGGATAACATGAATTATTCTCACACTTATGGTAATGTGGTCAATGTCATTATAGTCAAAGAAAGATCCCAACTAGAACCTACACATGCTATTATGTGCAGTAAAGATAAGGTCACTTTATCGGGACTCACAACCAATGCACCCTCTACTTCTAGGCAATACAACATAGTGGATCAATTACAGAAGATCCCTATGCAAATCTCAATATTGAAACTTCTAAAAATATCACCCACGCATAAAGAGATTCTAGAAAAGGCTCTAGTAGATACCAGGGTCTTGAAAGACTTGGGAATTGATCAAGTTCAAACTATGGTGGGACATCTTATAGCACCTCATTTCTTATCATTCATAGAAGATGATGACATTCCCTTGCAACATCTGCATAATTCTCTTTTACATATCAAAGTCTTAATTCACAAAACCCATGTAAAACATGTCTTAATAGATGGAGGAGTTTGCCTAAATATTTGTTCATTAAGTCTTTTCTATGCATTAGGCTATTCCGAAGATGCAGTTGATCCTCGTAAAAAGATAACAATCAAAGCCTATGATGAAGAAGAACGTTCCTCCAAAGGTGTTGTAGTGTTGCCAATCAAGGTTGGACATGCACAAAAGGATACAATATGTCAAGTGCTGGACATTAATTATTCTTATAACATACTCCTAGGCAGACCATGGATCCATGATATGCAAGCTATCCCTTCAAATTACCATCAGTGCCTCAAGTTTCCGTATGATGGACAAGAGATCACCATTCTAGTAGATTCAAATCCATTTCAATATTGCAGTAACCTGAAGCCAGTTCATGAGATCATTGTTCTGCATGATAGAGAAGCATCCTCTTCTAATACACCACCTAAGGAAAAAGAATTTGCTTCAATCTTATCAAGCTTTGAGAAAAAGATGCAATTGAAAGACAAATGGCCAAGGGAATATTCACTACCAGACCTGTAGACTCCTAAAAATGTCTCATTGATCGCATACTAATTATTTGTCTATTTAATTAAGTAATTCTTTAATTATTTAATTAAGCTAATTTACTAATTCTAATCATCACCCTTCAACACTTCTAATTAGGCTATTTCACCTTCTAAATCATTTTAATCAATTAACCCTATCTCAAATAATTATTATTTAATTAATTGCGACATTTTTCTTAGTTAAATAATCTTTATTATTTAATTAATTCAATTTCCTATGATTAAATAATATCTTTTGAATTATTTAATTAATTAATTTAATTCTTTCAAATCCCCAAATTCTAATTTTCAATTAATGTCACCGGGGCATATTGGGGCATAGATTTTTTTCATTTTCTTTGAAACAACGTCATCTCGACATTGTGTCAAAGAGGGGAAAATGCAAACACCTAAAAATGTCTCATTGATCACATACTAATTATTCATCTATTTAATTAAGTAATTCCTTAATTATTTAATAAGCTAATTTACTATTTCTAATAATCACCCTTCAACACTTCTAATTACTCTATTTCACCTTTTAAATCATTTTAATCAATTAACCCCATCTCAAATATTAATTATTTAATTAATTGCAATATTTTCCTTAGTTAAATAATCTTTATTATTTAATTAATTCAATTTCTTATGATTAAATAATATCTTTTGAATTATTTAATTAATTAATTTAATTCTTCCAAATCCCCAAATTCTAATTTCCAATTAATTTCATTTAATTTCACATTTTCAAATTCAAATTCCCCAAATGTGAATTTCACTTAATTTCAACAAGTTTCATTTGCATTTCATCATTCAAAAATTTAAATTCATATTCAAATTGAAAATGAATTTCAAATTCAATTTCAAAATCATGAAAATCCCGACTAAGCAATCAAATCAGTTAACTAACCAGTTAACTTAATTAACTAATCAATCATCCTTTTAACTCTCAATCACCTTTTCTAACTGATCCATCAATCCACTTATCTCTCAAATCTATTGAGTCATCTCACTCATCTATTTATTTCACTTATCAATCAATTGAGTCAACTGCCCAGTCACTCTAAGTTAACTATTCAGTCTATTTTGTTGACAGGTCAATGAATCTCAGTTCACTGATCAATCAATCTCAGTTGACTATAAATCAGAAATTGAGTTCTATTTCTCACCTCCTTTATGTTGAAAATCTATAAATTCAACCTCTTTTCTCATTTTTAATCTAGAATAGTAGAATCACATAATCTAGAATCACAGTCTTCAAACAATTGTCTAATCTATGCAGGAATCCCAATGCAACACCTGAGAGCCACCTACAAGCACAATTCAGAGAAGCACAATGGAAGCAAAGATGTAGGATGAGGGAGTCTTTATTTCAATTCATTTCTCATTTTATATTGATTTTCATTGATTATGTTTGATGTTTGTTAATTAGTTGATAATTGGTGATTCATTCTTATTTGCTAATTAGCTTAATACATATGACATTCAGACATGCAAAAAAAATCTGACCCACTCTAAAATAAATGTGTTTGCAATGAAAATTATAAACAATGGGTGTTGGAATGGCATAGCGATGATTAAATTCTCCGAATCTATGCCCACCCGAATAGAAGCCTCATTAAAAACCTTAGGATCTAGAGGCCAAATTGAGTTAGTAACCAAACACTTGAATTATCACATTGCAAGGGTGGGGAAGAATCCACCCCCAATACATTCACCATATATCTCCCACAATAATGGTCCAATTGAGGAGCGATCTTCTTTGGTCTAATTTTCAGAAAAAGGTAAAAAAATGGGTCCACCCTAGGGTGTGACTAATCGGGGTTCACCTAGTTTGCTCAACACTCCACCTAGTTGGTGTTGCTCAATTCCACCAACTCTATAGGCCTAACTACATTCTATACCTCCAAGTCCTTCTCAATATCTTCTAGGGATTTCTTCTTAACCATTCCAAGGTGTTTGCTTCAAGCTTTTTAGCTAGGAACCCTACCAAGTTACAATGCTTCCCATGTGCTCAATTATGGCTTTCTTGGCTTCAACTTGTAAAATTGACCTCCTACTATTGTGAGTTGATGCAAAGGTGTGGAGGTGGCTACTAAAATGTTTTGAATTCCTTTTGGGTCCATTTTAGGTTTGCAATCTTTTCCCTCCTTACTGATTTCACCATTTTGCCTAGAAAAGGGCTACAAGAAATTAGCCTTATTAGACCTCCAAAATCTGATTTTCTAGGGCTTGGAGGAAAATAGTCCAAAAGACCCCCTAGAAAGTTTGGATTTTGTTAAAATTTACACCTAACCTCAAGTGATTTTTGTGGTTTTGGCTCCTTACTCCACCGTACAATATGCTAACTCCAAAATGAGGGTTTTAAGGATTTCTAGGCCTTCTAGCCAGCAGTGACTGGTCAAGTTGGTGTTTGGGCATAATATTATTTTGTCAAGGCTTGTCCTTGCATTGGAAACTATGACCCAACTTCATGGACCCCTCCAAAACCTTAGATGGTGGTTTGGCATTCACCCCTGTACTTTGCACATCTGTTTCATCCTATTTCCTCTAACCGAGTTGCTCTAGGACTCACCTAGAACAAGGTGTCAGTCATATTGAAAATCATCTCCAGCACTTGTCCCTACATATGTACACTATACAAGTGGTTTCCCTTCATGTACCAATAGGCCGTGATGGTAGCACATGTGGAATTCATGGGGCAACCACTTTACATAAAACTACTATATACAAGCCAAAACTAGTTGTTTGCAAACCAAAGCAAGAAAACACCAATACAAACTAAATACAAAGAATGAAATGGAACCAAAAGCATTGTAACACACTAAAGAAAATCAATCCATTGATGGATCAATGGATTCAATCCATTTGTATTTACAAAATGAGTAAAAACTAGCCAAAATGCTGCCAACTAGCCTGAAAATGAGTAGTTCCAGATTGTTGAACTTACAAAACACATTCTCCAACCTTGGTAACCATTTAAGAGAGGGTTCTTATAGTATTTACCATGTGTGGAGTCTTTCTAGGGAATTGAACAATCCCTAACTCCATCACTAACCAATTTAGGATAAAAGTTGTCATGACAACTTTTTGCAACTTTTTACTTTTTCACTTTTTGGCCTTCTCATCCTATGAGGCCTATTCTAAGTCATCACTCATGACTTTTAACCCATGTATTAGACTAATTTAACCGTCACTATTTCCTATACCATTTTTGACACTTTTGACCATCAAGAAGGTTAAGTACCTACTCAAACCACTATTTATGCACAAAATGAAAACCTAAGAAGAATGAACTCAACCTAGGCCTACATTGACTCTAAACACTAACTCTTGGACCCTCCTGGAGTCCTTATTCACTATCTAACTTGGATAGAGTTAGTACCATTCAAAATTGAGAAAACTAAATAGCCTAAGTCCTAGGCACTCTTGCACCATTCTCCCAAACAAAAGAAAATCATGTCACCTCCTTGGGAATCTGATTTTGATCAATGCCTAGCTTCTTAAACTCTATCTCAAGCACCCATGTAGCTTCAAAATCATCCATACCTTGCCATTTGATTAGGTTCTCCCAGTAGGTTTGATGCCTTGTCTTCTTGGTGATCCTTGAACTCAACACCTTCTCAGCCTTTGGAATTGGTTTGGTTGGTAACTGAAGGTTGTTCACATCATTTGATACCTCTGAGTGACTACAATCTGAACCTTGAATTGGTCCCTTGTAGGAAACTAAGTCTGCTATGTTAAAAACTGGTGATATCCTATGTCACTAGGTAGATCCACCTTGTATGCATTTTCTCCATACTTGGCTAGAATGGCACATGGACCTATCCTTCTCATTTGCAACTTGTTAGGCACTCCTTGCTATGGCCTTGTTGTAGCCTTGCTTTGTTTAGGTGCACCATGACAAGATCTCTCACTTGTAATTGTAGGTTCTTTCTTCTTTCATCAAATTTTTGTTTGATTTTGCTTGTGTTCTCCATCAAAGCTCGCTTGAATGATTCAAGGACCTCCTTCATTGATTGAGAAAAGTCTTTTGCATATCCACTTCTTACTGCTACACTTCCTAAGTCTCTCAACTCCAAAATACCTCTTGGGTGCACACCATAGACCACTTCAAAAGGGCTCTTGTCGGTAGTCCTATTCATGGTGTCATTATATGCATATTCGGCTTGTGAGAGTACTTGATCCCATGTCTGACCATATTCTTTGGTAGGGCACTTTAATAAGTTTCCCAAGCTTCTATTCACCACTTCGGTTTTCCCATCTGTTTGAGGATGGTAGGCTGATCCAAAAGAGAGGTCGGTTCCAAGATTTTGCCAAAGTGTCTTCCAAAAATGAATCATGAACTTTGAGTCCCTATCTCAAACAATGCTCATGGGTAAACTATGTATCCTTACTACCTCTTTGAAGAACAAATGAGCTATTTGACATGCATCATGAGTGGTCTTGCAAGGCACAAAGTGAGCCATTTTGCTAAATATGTCCACAATGACATAAATGTTGTCATATCCCTGCTTTGTCCTTGGTAAACCTACTACAAAGTCCATACTAATGCATTCCCAAGGTCTACTTGGTATGGGAAGAGGTTGGTATAAACCGACATTTGTAGAAGTATCTTTGGCCTTTTAGCAGACTATGCAAGTCTCCACATACTTTTTCACATCTTGATTCATCCTTGGCCAATAGTAGTCCCTCTGAACCAACTCTTGAGTCTTATTGACTCCAAAATGTCCACTAAGGGTGCCATTATGCTTCTTTTGAATGAGATTTTCTCTCATTGAGCCTCTAGGCACATAAAGCTTCCCACCTCTAAACAATAGTCCATTTTGCAAAGTAAAATCAGAATACTCACTATGGAAGTGATTTTGATACTCCTTACACACCTTGTAGGCATTTGAGAAGTCTTCATCCTTTGGGTATAAGTCTCTAAAACTGTCAACACCTATACTCCTCAATTGGATTTCTTGGACTGTCAAAAGTCGCCTGCTTAATGCATCAACCACCTGGTTTAAATGCCCTTTCTTGTGCTTAATGGTGAATGTGTAGGCCTGCATGTACTCCACCCATTTCATGTGTTTATGACTGAGTTTGTCTTGTGAGTTTAGAAAACTCAATGCTTGGTTGTCCGTATAGACTACAAATTCCTTAGGAAGGAGATAGTGTCTCCACTTCCTCAAAGCCTGCACTAAAGCATATAACTCAAGATCATAAGAGGAGTATTTCCTCTTGGCATCACTTAGTTTCTCACTATGGAAGGCTACTGGTCTTTCTTCTTGGCTTAGGACAACACATACTGCAACATTTATTGCATCACATTCCACTATGAAAAGTTTCTCAAAACTAGGCAACACTAGCACTAGTTGAGTAGCTATCTTATCCTTCAAGGTTTCAAAACCTTTTCTTTCTTGTTCACTCCACTAAAACCTTTCCTTTATTCCACCTCTAATGGTGTCTAACATTGGTGCACATATAGCACTAAATTGCCTAATGAACTTCCTGTAGTACTGAGCTAGTCCATGGAAGCTTCTCACCTCACTTGCTGACTTAGGAGTAGGCCAATTTACAATGGCTTCAACCTTGCTAGGATCCATATTGAGGTTTCCTTGAGACAACAAAAATCCAAGGTAAACTAACTCCTACTTAAAAAACTCACACTTACCAAGTTCATGGTTAGCTTTTCATCATACAATCTTTGTAGTACATCTTGCAAATGATTAATATGATTTGCCCCATCCTTACTGAAAATGAGAATATCATCTAGATATACCACCACAAATTTACCTATGAAGTCCTTCATCACCTCATTCATGAGTCTCATGAAGGTTCTTGGAACATTGGATAAGCCAAATGGCATTACAAGCCACTCATAAAGACCCTCTGTAGTCTTGAATGCAGTTTTCCATTCATCACCCTCCTTAATCCTAATTTGGTGATATCCACTTTTAAGGTCAATCTTGGTAAAGTAATTGGCTTCCCCTGAACAATCCATTAGGTCTTCTATTCTAGGAATAGTGAACCTATATCTGATGGTGATCATATTTATAGATCTAGAATAGCGAACCTATCTCCAAGTACCACCTTCCTTTGGGGCTAACATGATAGGGACAACACATGGACTAATGCTTTTCCTAATTTGGCCTTGGTCTAAGAGCTCTTGGATTTTCTTGGAAATCTCAACACTTTGTTGGGTAGTCATTTTATAAGCTACCTTATTAGGAAAGGATGCTCTGGGAATGAAGTGTATTTGATGGCTTATGGTTCTTTTTGGAGGTAAGGTGGTCGGCTGTCCATCACTTACTATGCCCTTGAATTTGTTCAACAAATACTGCACCTCTATTGGCAAATATGGCTTCTCTTTCTTGTCTTCCTCTTTAGGCTTCATTACTAGTGCAAACCCTATACCTTCACCTTCCTCAAGTGTCTTCAAGAACTATTTTTCACTCACCAAAAGAACATTAGGACTTGCTGCCCTCTTTTCACCTTCCTCAAGGATAGACTGAATCTTGAATGTGACTCCATCTTTCTTGAATGAGTATGCATTCTTGGCTCCATCATGGATAGCTTGTATATCAAATTTCCATGGTCTTCCCAATAGAAGATGGCATGCATCCATGGGTAGGACATCACATAAAACCTTGTCCTTATACCTCCCAATGCTAAAATCCACCCATGCTTGCTCATTGACTAGGACATGTTGGCCTTTGTTCAACCAAGAGACTCTATAAGGATTGTTGTGAGCTATCCTTTGCAATTTGAGCTTACTCACTGCCTCTTCTAACACAATATTGTCTGTAGACCCTGAATCAATGATTACTTTAAAAAATTTGTCCATAATCTTGCATTTGATCCTAAATAAGGACCTTCTTTGGCTTGGCTTTTCTCTGACCGGTTCTTTGATCAAAGTTCTCCTTATCATCAAGTTGTCACCTACCTCTGACTCTAAGGAAACCTCTGAAGTCTTGCTGCTTGAAGACTCTTCTTGAAGATAGCTCACTCTCCTTCCACCACCATGTGATGATGATCCCTTCTCTGAACACCTATATGCTAGATGACCAAGCTGATTGCAATGGTAACACTTCATTGTTGCAAAATATGAGGAACCTCTACCTTGGCCACTAGATCTTCCTCTAAAACCACTATTGGACCCCCTTCCTCTATTGAATCCTTCTCTATTAGTGCCACTCTCTTGCTGCTCAATGAGTTTAGACTCTCCTTGTGTTCTGTGTTCATAACTTCTTCCTCTAAAGCCTCCCCTATGGCTTCTATTGTCTTTTCCTCTATCCCTACCCCTATTGCTACTTGAGTCATGTCTTCTTTTCAGTTTTTCCTCCACCTTAAGGGAAAGTTGATAGGTTTGATGGACTATTTTTGGGCTCATTAAACTGATTTCTTCTTGGATGTTCCACCATAGACCATTTAGGTACCTAGCAACCTTGAGACTCTCTTCTTCCATCGTATGAGATCTAAGGATAAGTTTGTGAAATTCATCCATATAGATACTGACATCAAGGTCTTTTTGTCTTAAGTTTTGCCTCTTCCTATGAATTTGTACTTCATAGTCATCAGGGAGATAGACTTCTTTGATTTTGACTAACATCCCTTTCCAAGAAGAGATGGGTGCTTTTCCCATTTTCTTCTTTTCATCTTGCACAAATTTCCACCATGTGAGAGAAGCTCCTCTCATCCTTGAGTTGGCTACTTTGACTCTTTGGGCTTCATTAATGCATTCACATTCAAAATGATTCTCCATGCCTTCTATCCATTCTAGGACCACTTCTGCCTCCATCTTACTAGTGAACAATGGCAATCCTTCTAGTGATTTACCACTCAAGGCCTTCAATGCCTTCAAGAAAGGTTCTTGTTCTAGGATGGGATCAATTTCAGGTACTTTGTCAATCTATGACACTTCTTTACCCTTCCTTTCTGCTCCTTGAACCTTTACCAACACTTCATCCGCCTTGGTTTCTACCTCGCCAAGCTTACTCTCCAATTCTAGCAACTTCTCCTTCAGGAGTCTATTCTCTTCCTCCTGATCATCCACTTTCTTTTCCAACTCTACATTTCTCACCATGCTATTATCTCCTAAAGATTCCACTGAGCACATCTACTCACCTAGCCCAAATCTTATAGGCTCTGATACCAATTTGATCGGCGTTTATCTAGTTTGCTCAACACTTCAACTAGTTAGTGATGCTTAATTCCACCAACTCTCCAAGCCTAATTGAATTATTTAAATCCAATTCCTTCTCAATCTCTTATAGGGCTTTCTTCTTAACCATTCCAAGGTGTTTTCTTCAAGTGTTTCAGGTAGGAACCCTACCAAGTTACAATGCTTCCCATGTGCTCAATTATGGCTTTCTTGGCTTCAACTTGTCAAATTGACCTCCTACTATTTTGAGTTGATGTAGAGGTGTGGAGGTGGCTACTAACATGTTTTGACTACCTTTTGGGTCCATTTGAGGTTTTGAATATTTTCCCTCCTTACCGATTTCACCATTTTGCCTAGAAAAGGGCTACAAGGAATTAGCCCTATTAGGCCTCCAAAATCCAGTTTTCTAGGGCTTGGAGGAAAACGGTCGAAAAGACCCCCTAGAAAGTTTTGATTTTCTTCAAAGTTACACCTAACCTCAAGTTATTTTTATGGTTTTGGCTCCTTACTCCACCGTACAATATGCTAACCCCAAAATGAGGGTTTTGAAGGGTTTCTAGGCCTTCTAGCTAGCAGTGATTGGTCAAGTTGGTGTTTAGGAATCAAATGATTTTGTCAAGGCTTATCCTTACATTGGAAACTCTGACCCAACTTCATGTACCCTTCCAAAATCTTAGATGGTGGTTTGGCATTCACCCCTACACTTTACACATCTATTTCACCCTGTTTCCTCTAGTCGGGTTGCTCCTGGACTTGCCTAGAACAAGGTGACAATCATATTGAAAATCATCTCCAGCACTTGGCCCTCCATATGTACACTATACAAGTGTTTTCCCTTCATGTACCAATAGGCCATGATGGTAGCACGCGTGGAAATCATGGGGTAACCATTTTACAAAAAATTGCTATATACAAGCCAAAACTGGTTGTTTGCAAACCAAAGCAAGAAAACCCCAATACAAAATAAATAAAAAGTTTGAAATGGAACCAACAACACTGTAACACACTAAAGAAACTCAATCCATTTCTAGATCAATGGATTCAATCCATTTGCATTTAAAAAAAGAGTAAAAACAAGCCAAAATGCTACCAACTAGTTTGAAAATGAGTAGTTTGAGATTGTTGAACTTACAAAACACATTCTCCAACCTTGGTAACCATGCAAGAGAGGGTTCTTATAGAATTTACCATGTGCAGAGTCTTTCTAGGGCATTGGACAAACCCTAACTCCATCGCTAATTTAGGATAAAAGTTGTCATGACAACGTTTTGCAACTTTGCACTTTTTCACTTTTTGGCCTTCTCATCCTATGATGTCTATTCTAAGTCATCAATCATGTATTTTAACCCATGTCTAAGACTAATTTAAACCTCACTATTGGCTATACCAATTTTTGACACTTTTTACCACCAAGAAGGTCAACTACCTACTCAAACCACAATTTATGCACAAAATGAAAACCTAAGAAGAATAAACTCAACCTAGGCCTACATTGACTCTAAACACTAACTCTTGGACCCTTCTGGAGTCCTTATTCACTACCTAACTTGGATAGGGTTAGTACAAGCCAAAATTGAGAAAACTAAATAGCCTAAGTCCTAGGTGCTCCTACACCAGTGACAAGGTTGTTTGAGCTTACTAAGTATCAAGCTATAGGTTGTGATAATACTTGTGACCTTTTGACCTTAGGAGAGTCTTCTTGATGTGCTATTGAATTTCCAAAATACTATTGAAAACAAAATGGGGTCTTCAAAATTTTTTTAACATTCTTAAGGATTTGAAAAAGTCCTTTTAAACATGTGCTTTCTTTTTTTAAGATTGTTTTCTTTGCTTGCTACTGTGTCTTTTCAATACCAAAGTTCAACAAGATCAAAACCCCTCAATAAAGTCAAGTTTCAATATCAACAAGATCAAAACCCCACAACAAACAAGCTTGTCAAGATCAATAAATCAATCAAACATTGCAACATTCTAGAAATGGAGAAAGCATCTTACATGTTGTAATCCTAGGTCCAAACCAATCAAGAAGACATTATGGATTGGTGTTATACATTTTGTAAGGAAGGTGGAGAATTCATCCCTTCCATTCCTATTCCATCACCATACATAGAAACCTTAGCTCAATAGATCAAGACTTTAAAACAACAAATGATAGACATGACTAGTCCTAACAACCATAGGGGCTAGTTAGAAAAGATGATGAGAGAAGTGATAACCATGAGGGAATTAGTATCAAGCCAACCTTCTTTTTCTCATGAGACCATTCAAACATACCAGCCTTAATTCTTCAACAAAATCATTCCTACCTCAGTTCAACCAACATTAGAGTCATGTAAACCTTCTTTTTCTTTCAACCCACTATATCAATCATACCAATCATATCAACCCAACATTCAAAGTAACTCTTTCAACCAAAATCAAACCCCTTTCAACCAAAATCAAACCCCATTCAACCAAAGTCCAAATCAAAATTCACACCAATTGAACATTCAAACCTCTTTCAACCAAATTAAAACCCCTTTCAACCAAAGTCAAAATCAAAATTCATTCAACCAAAATCAAACCTCTTTCACTCAAAATCATACTCCTTTCAACCAAAATCAAATCCCTTTCAACCAAACTCCAAATCAACTATATCTATCCACAACTTCATCATCCCCTAAAATCACACAAGACCAATCCATGCCATTTCTATCCAATAACACAATCTCCCAGGGGATATCCATCGTACAAATCCAATCTAATTCAAGTCCCATGGACACTCCTTCCCTGTGTCAAGAGGACAATCTAGAATTACAAGAAATTAGTCATGAAACAAATCAGGATGAAGAACAAACCCTTCCATCCTACCCAATTTTTTATCATGATCCCACCTATCAAGAATCCTATGATGATCCCCTCATTATTTTTTATTCTACTCATAATAACACCCTTGTTTCTCAAGAGCAAGATGTTCTTTCAAGTCTCATCTAGCATCCACCTCCCAAGAAAGATTAGGATAACCCTTCTATCCTTCATAGTAATCCATTCCCAAGCCAAGATCAAAGCATACCTTTACCTTCATGTCCTAAACAAGATCTCATTATTTCTCCAAATTCTTGTCAAGATACCTCCATCCCATCATTTCCATGTCATAATCCTCCATGTCTCTCACAAGATTCCATCTCACCAAATGAATCTACCATATCTTCTAGTCTCCCTCATGATCTCAATGTCTCTATACAAGTTTTTCATGAACCTCTTACCATTGTAATCACCAATCCAGATCATACTACACAAGACAACTTGTCAACAATTGTATGTGTACCATTATCACATGTCAATGTGGTGGTAGAATCAAGCATAACACCATCTAATGAGATCAAAACCTGGTTGGCTTCATCATCCTCTTTAAGTGCATCAATAGAAACATGCATAGCACTCGCTCATGTCACAACTTTGAAACCAAAATATATTTTCCTTATACACCCACACTTGAAAGACTAGGAGAAAGAAGGTCTACCACAACCGAATTGGTTTGAAAACAATGAGGTTATAATAAAAACTGTACATGAAATACACCCAATGGAATCCTTATAGCCTATTAAAAAAGATAGGTTCATCCAACCCTTCAAACAAAGACCAATGAATTATCTACACAAAGTTCATACAAACTCAATAATAACATGCACCTAAAAGATATTACATCTAAGGGTGGGTTCATTTCAATTTTTAGTACTGCATTTGCATATTTCTTTACTGCATTGCATATCTTCATTTCAGAGTACATCATAGTTGCTTGCATATCACCATTGCACAACATATAACTGAATATCATTATTTCTTTCTCATATAGTTGCATCAATAAAAACATGATGATTGTCTGAGTCATTCACCTTTATGCACTGAAAGGAATGAAGGTTGTCTCATTTCCTAGATACTTGTTCATGAAGTATTTAGGAGGCCTTTAGTCATTCATCTTCAACATCACCTTGTGATTAATCTTTATCCTTGGTTGGGTAGAATTTTCACTATCAAGTCTTGTTACCCAAAATCTATCGATTTCTATATATAACACATTAATCAATAAGCCCTAAGTCATTATAGATACCTAGTTGGTCATGTGGCTAGTGAAAAATTGAATATTTTTCTTCAGTGCCACTGTTATCATCATACCCAAGAAGGTTTCATTACTTACAATTCAAGGGAAAAAAAAATAATAATAAAAGAAAAAGTGCTATGCCAAAATCAATATCAAATTATCATGGAAAAAAGAGCAAAGATATATAACTAAAATATCATGCATACAAGTGTGATAATAAAAGATTGACTATGGGAACATGTGAATAATGATAACTTAATGATGAATAGATAGTACCAAACTGGTATTGAGAGGGGAGGGGTGAATCAGTACAAACAAAAACACAATCCTAAACCGGTTTGTTAGCAGACACTGTGCTTTGACAGACAAACAGTAACACCGGTCTTAAACAGAGTTACAACCGGCAAAACCCAGAATAACTAAGACAAGCATAAACCGGTTGACACTTATCTTTTCATAGAATCTAATACTTCATTTCCATTTCACCCTAGTGCATGAATAGGTAATCTATCATCAAAGATATATAAACAGCTAGATCAACATGATTTACCTTCAGACACACATCACTTAAACCATCACATGAATAACACCACACATGACACACAAATATTTCACGTGGAAACCCAACTGGGAAAAACCACGGTGGGGATGAATACCCACAAGCTATTATTGAACTCTTTAGAAGTCCACTCTATTAGGAGCCTTGTTCGGTTAAAGACTGATACAATAGGTTTTGTTAGGAACCGATCTTGTTAGGGATCACCCAGTTAAGGGATGCCTAGAATACCTGGTTAAGGGTTAAACCCTGTTAAAGGTTACCTTGTTAGAGAATTTCAAGAACTCAATGGTTTTGAGTCACCTTGTTAAAGGATTTATAGTAAGCCAGTTAAAGCTACCCTGTTAAGGGATTTCCCAACTATTGAAGTGGTTAGAGATCAACAAGTATTACAATGATCTAGTAACAACACTTAATGCCAATGCAGATCCGCTTTAGCTCCTCTTCACCTTCTGCACTTACACTCTGCAGGTATCACTTCTCTCCTCTGGTCTGGAAAGAATCACGTATCTCTTCTCTTGGATACACACACACAAATTTTGCCAACAACCTTAGAAAGAAACACAACATCAACCTTATAGGAAATAGATAGGTCGGTAGCATAAACCCTAAACCCTAAACCTGTTAGGTTAAGCAATTCAAACAGTTCAATCCTGACCGTTGAGCATATTGCATTAAATTCAATAGTCTTGAACCAATCTCAAGATGTTCTCCATCATTCACTTTCCATTGATTTCATGGTGGATGATAACCCATCACACGTTATCACCGTTTGTAGACTTTGCACATTCCCGAGGTAGATAGGAACAATCTCCTTCATGCAAGATCCTTCACGCGCACAAGGCTAATGTGGCAGTATGATTTGTTCTTCGTTACAATGCTAACTCATCACACAAAGTCACCAGTTGAGTCACATAGGCTTGAAGTACTTCAATTGGAAACCCTGAAGTTGAGACTACCAATCTAGTCATACAAAGCTTCCCATGTACTGGTTCCCATAGCCACACGCTGGTTCACCTTGAACACACACCACTTCACTTTGGCACATATACCAGTTCACAATGTTATATAGGTTCTCACATATACCGGTTCTCTCTTCTTCAACATATTGACATCAATGACAACATACAATGTCATCATGTCCTCATACCAGTTCACATAATGCCAACAAATAACTCCATCAGGGCTATGGATGCCTACTGGAAATCTAGCAATATTTGAGATATAAGAGTGCATAACCTCGTCGGAGCCCTAAAAGATTGTTGGCAGTGAGGCTCTATCCAGGTTGCTTTTGAAGTTATAATAACCCACCTAGCTAGTCACATAGGATTCCAAGGGTCTTTGATAGTTATAAGTCAAAATAAATTCAATTGCATACACATGGGCAAAAGAAGATCAAAGTTTCAAAAATTGATGGAGAATTTTTCCACGCCTCCATTCATAAATCTTGGTTACATAGTGTGTTAGGTTTGATGGCCTAAGGTTTTATGAGAACAGATTGAACTCCTATATCTGAAATATTTCCTACCTTTGATTCAATTAGTACATTTAAGATTGAAGAATGCACACAATCATCTTTGTTCGAATAGGAACTTTATTTTCATCATGCATCTTGCATTAACATAACTCATATCAAAAATTCATTGTCTCCATGTGCATTGCCTAGATCATTATATCATACAGGTTTGCATACTTGGGGGCATAACTAAAAAAAAATCTAAAAATTGTAAAAAGACCTAAAAAAACCTAAAAATCATAACATCCAAAATCTAAAAATTTGAAAATATCCTTTAAAAAGCAATCAAAATCACAAAATCAAAAATTGAAAAATCTAAGAAAGAAACTATAGACCATCCATCAAATCAAATCAATAACAAACAAACTCTCAAAGTCTACAATCAAACTGATCACATGTCTTGTTAATCAATATATCGATCAAACTTTATCAAATATCAACATGTCTTATGTACAAGGAAGGGTACACTCGAAACTAGATAGATCGGTCTTATACGGGGTACTCACTCTTTGAAACCAGACATTCCTATCAATCATCACACAAATCAAAATAATGACATAAATCAATATGGCTGCTGGATTTTGTCCAGGTTAGGCTTATCTTTATCAATTAATGAAAGGTCATGTTTCAGAAAAATCCAAAAACCAATCAAAAACATCAACATACCAAAAACATTTGAAAATCATAAAAATACCAAAACATTCAAATACGATCCTAAAAAAAGAATAAAAACATTGAGAAAATACCAAAACCCTAAACATCAAAAAGCTCTTCGAAAATAAACTAAAAATCGAAAAACATCAAAAAATTGCAATACATGTCTCGCAAGAATCAAATATCCTAGCAGCTATCCAACAAACACTTTGCATGAAGTTCACAAAGGATATAACTATCTTAAACAAAACATTTGCAATTAAATTGATCAAGTCTCATCAATCAACAATCTATCCTTATCATGTGATAATTATCTTGTCATAAACATAACAGGATACACTTGAAACTAGACAGGTTAGTCTTAAACAAGGTCTATAACTTTCTGAAACCAGACATTATCAACTATCACATCAAGCAATCACACGAAGATATAGATCAACATGGCTGCTAGATTTTGTCCTAGTTAGTTTTTATCTTTTATCATTTGGCGATAGATTATGTTACTATGATACTCAAGGATGTCCACAAGTGACTAGAGGAGCTGTGATGGGCATGAAATTTTTTTCTTTGTTTGCTATTTGTGGTGTGAACCAATGAAGTTCTAAAGCAATAGTTTTAGTGGGTGTTTGTGATTGGTACATTCATTTGGTAAGTATCCCATGAAGGATAACTATGCTTGTGAATACCGCACATACCTCGACCCCTGTTGTTATCCCTAGAATGGAGGGTTCACTCCTTGTCTGCTACAAGTTTGTTTCTTTCCAATGAGATAGCTTTACATCTTAGTTCTTCATACCCTAATGTACAAATCTTCATTGTTACATAATAAGGCTCAATGATGAAATTGTGTTGCACTATGAATAAAAACAAGAAGACTATTCACCATCAATAACATCATCATATCATTTCATTTGTTTTAACCTCATCTTGTTGATTGTATTAATCAAGATCATTCTATCATCAAACATCTTATCTTGGATTAACCTTTTCAATTCTTTATGATCATTCATTCATCTAACATGATCTCTCTCATAACTTAATTCCAATCTTCTCATCTATGATTCTATCATTTTCTCATATCAACTATTATATCTATCAATCAATTATTCTTCACTTTTATCATATTTTGATCTATCATTTGTTTTATACAGGATGTAACCTTCCTGAAACTAGACATGATCATCTGTCTTTGTCTTATACATGATTAGACCTTCCTGAAATTAGGCCCAATCATCTATCTTTGTCTTATACATGATGTATCCTTCCTAAAACCAGACATTTTGATCATTTTTGTCTTATACAGGATGTGTCCTGTTGTTCTCAAATTCTAATCCCCTTCTTATCCCTTTGATGAGAAAGAATAACTCTATATGTGAATGGAGAAATCAAGGAACAAGAACCTTAGAGCAACATATGACAAGGTTTTAATAACCTTCTACACTTCAAACTTATCCAAAGTTCAGGCAGGTATACCTTATGTGAATACTTTCATACTTTTAAACAAAATCCAAAGTAACCATTGTCCAAAAACTAGTGGATCTTATCGCCTCAAACAAGAAACTGAAAAAATATAGGAAAACTTAGGCTCATTTTCAGTGTTGATCCTCAAGAGATTTAGAAAAGAAAACATTAATAGATACTAGTGCCTTATCCGGGCTATAGAGTCATCTATTTTAAACAAGAACTCTAGAATGAAACTTATCCATGCATCTCAATCACTTTGGCTTTTATCAACTCCATACATGCCTAACAAGTATGAGAATCCTCTCATGTTATACTAAATAGTGTTTGTCAAATTCAAAGTTCCCCAAAAATAACCTATTGATAAAGATATTTCTCACGTATTTAATTCCCCTCCTGAAGAAGAAAGCTAAGAAACATATTTATAAAAATTGCATTACAATCCCTATCCAATTGAAATAACCCTAAGTTACCCAAATGAAACTAGTAAAATACTTGAAGGCATACTAGAAGACAACACAAATTTAAGGCTCAAAGTTAATGGTCTGTATATTTATATTCAATCTGGAAAATCTTACAAAAACTCAAGATAACTTTCTATGAAACACTAGAAAAAACGCAGATAAATTTCTGTAGAGTTTCTCTACAAATTCTTGTGATATCTATTTATTGTCCTAATATCCATTTATAATAACATGGATGCATACAAGCTTTGGACACTTTTCAAAAAGGTTTGATACAAACTGAATTACTCTCCAAGAAATGGTTACAAGTCTCTTTCACCATCCACAGCCTCTTGTAACTTCTCTAGAGCATCTTATTTCTGTTCCACATAACTGTCCTTCCACCGCTGAAAAACATCATCACTTGGCCAAGCAAAACTAACAACCTTTTGTTTCATGTCTTCTAACCTTTTCCAAGTGACCCTTAAATGTCCAATTTCTGTTTCTATGAAACCGTAATGAGATTTCACCTTTTCAATTTCTTCAATTGTTTGGACAAATAGGGAGGTGTCATCAGTTTTGATAATTTGGTTTATCCTTAGGGACAAATTGTGGTCCACCTCTTTCAACCAGGTCTTCTCTTCTTTCAACTAAATTGGACCAATAAAGCCTCCTGGAAACAATTCAAATTTATGATCCGAATATTCTTTTCTATAAAGTTGGGCTTTTCTTTTCACACCCAGCCTTTTCTCTGAGAGAATATTCATCTCTTTTATAAACTCACTGGTAGACCTTAGACTGTCATTCTCCTCTACATCTAGATGAGATGAGCACATGAGCTCCAATTCCTTACCTCTAGGAATCCACTTATTAAGGACTGGTTCCAAAGTTGCCTCATCTTCTCTGAATTTGATCATAACATCTAGAATCCTTTTCATATTTATGTATACAATTGGGGCCTTGACTGAGTCAACAAACATCAAGATTGTGGCTTTCACCTTCTCTTCATATTTGTTTGCAAACAAGGCTTCAACTTTTTTCAACCTATCCAACTCATGTTGGACACTTTCAAGAGATTGGGAACTAGAAGGCATAGGAGAAGGGGGGTATTCTACAATGGGACTAGTAGGAGGGGTTCTTGCTGGAGAGGAGGCTATCATGAGTGTAAAGGATTCACCTAGATGTTGCTAACCAGCCAACTGACTCTAGAGTCTAGTGATGATGTTGTCCCTATTGGCTATTCCCTCTTTAGCCTCATTGTAAGCCTTTAAGATAGTCTCCAACCTCAATTGGAGATTAGCTCTTTCTTGTGCCTCTTTCTCTACTACTGCCATATTGAACTTCACAGTCTCCAAAACTATGCTTGTAGCTTCCACTACCCCTGTATCTTGGAATCTCTTAACAATCATGCCTCCTAAGAGGCTAGAATCTAAAGCATCTTTCCTCCTTTTGTTCTCATCCTTCTTTAATGAGCACATGACAAGAGCAGCATTATCCTTGCTAAATGTCACTCCTTCCATAGGATTTGTTTCCTTCCTTACTGCATCAAGCACTAGAGCATTCTCTATATCCCATTCAGGGAGAATCAACACACCAACCTTTGCTACCATTTCTCTTCCTTTCTCAAGGGTGATAGTTTTGAATTATTCCATCATTTCTTTCTTTATCTCTTCCTCCACCTGAGTTGTATCTCTGAGAGTTTGTTCACTCTTCCTCTGTTCACATCTAACCCTAAATTTCTCTATGTTTTTCTTCCATACAAATTGCATAAAAGCCCCCGTTGTAACAAAGTTACTGTCAGCCAAGAATACTTCACTGGCTTGCTTAACAATAAGGTCCAATTCTTGGCCTTTTATCTCACCATCAGTCAAATTCATTTCAGAACCGGTGGCTCTTCAGGCATTCCCTCTTGGGTCTCCTCATAAGTATAGGCAATCTCACTAAGACTCCCTAATTGTAATAATTCTTCAGCCACTGCTTGTTCATCTCCAATGTGGATGGGGGACTCAGATGGAGAATATTGAGGCAGATTAGTTTCTACTTCCTTTCCCACACTTTGTCTTATAGGAGAATCCTGAATGTCAATGACATCTTCAATTTTCCTTTTCCCTTTTGAAGTGGAAGGCTCACTTGTCACTGGCATCATCACAGTGTACTTTGACTTCTTATGCATAACATAGTCACCAGGTGGGATAGCCTTTGCAAAGGTAGGCTTGGCCAAGACCAGCTTAACCCTATCAGGATGATTTTGTATTATAGCCTCCCTTTTCTTCTTTTAAGTTCTTCATGAGGTCTTCAAAATAAAGAATCAAAAATTTGATTTTCTCCTCAAAAGGGTTGAAGCTAGAAAGAGGATCATAGCTACTGTCAAATTGATGGATAAAATCAAGTGCCTTCTTGTATGCTATCCAGTTCTCCTTCCTTAGTTCTTGCTCATCTAAGCTGAATTCATTTCTGATTAGATCTTCGGGGAACTGAAATTGGTGAGGCCTACCTCTACATACTGCTCTTTTTCTGAACATGCCATTGAGGAAGTCCTTAGGGTCTGCACATCTTGAAACTGTAGTTGATAGCCTATATGGCTTAAAGAACTCTTCAAAGTATTTCCATCCTCCTTTAGTGATTACAAAATGGTGGGCCATGGTGATGGTTGGGAAAATAGTCCCTTTACCCCTATTGGTTAGCTCTGCATCTTGCACTCCTCCAATTTGTCTCAATACTTCTACAATCCCTATCTTTAATGGGACCTGATAGGGTAGTAAATGGGAGGTGCCTCTAAATCCATACACTCTAAAAATAGTAGAAACAGGGTACGAATACATGTCTCCCCAATTGTGAACAATCTTAATATCCTCTGCAAACTCCTTAGGTCTGAGGAACTCCAAAAGAGACTTAGGAATGCTAGGGTTTTCTCTGCATAAAAGGATTATAATCTTAGATGCAAAGCATCTATCAAATTTTAGAAAACTGGCATCTTCTCTATCCCAAGATAAAAGAGTGCTCCAAAGCTAACATGCATATCTTCCTTATCCTTTACCTTGATCAAGTCCAATTCCTTTGCAAAATAATCAACACCTTTGAACAAGAACATGTGCATTAACATGGAGTACCATCCAAATGGCCTATCCACCTTAATATTTTTTATCCCTACTAGCCCTTTATGAATTGCATCAGCTAGGTATGTGGCATAATCAAATGTTATTGCTAGGGAGGGGTTTAAAATTTGTGCAATCATTAACATGTAATGGGTTCACATATTCTTTTCAGCATCCACTCCAAAGATCTGACATAATGCCCAATACATACCCTTAGCTCTCTGAGTGAATAAATTGAGGGAGAGTGGTTCCATTGTGTTGGGGCCTACAACTGTTAACCCCCATATCTTAACAAAGAATTCTTTTAATGGGCCACTCCTAAGATGATCCCTCTGTGCATTGTAAACCTAGGCTAATCACTCAAAGTCAATTGGCTTTAACAAATTGGAGGCCTCATTGAGTTTGAACACTTTCCTGAATTCATCTTCATTTATTTCAATTAGGACTGATCCCTTTATATTCTTGATGCATCTTGCCACAGGGTCATAATTCTATGCAATTAGGGTCAACAAATCTACATACATGAAAACACCTGGGACCACAAGCTTTCCTACATCCAAATCCCATATGCTATTCAAAGGAGCTAGGGAATGTCTCTGCCCAAAATTGACTTTGAACAATCCTAAACCATATATTCCTATTTCAGGGTCCCTTAACCAATTGCCCTTATCATATAGGCCATACCTAATTTTCAGACGAGGGTTCTTTGGTACTAGCTCTTTGGCCTTAGCCTCGACATTGGTAGACATGGTTAATTGCTCTAAAAAATCATCACAGATTTTCTTGTCCTGATAATTGACTTTTCCTGTCAACTCTTTTCTTGGTACCATTCTGAACAAGCAACTATAGCACTAGCAACTAGCATAGACCTCTAATGAAATAATTCACACAGCAATATTTGAAAATAGACCAAAATTATCAAGAAAAGCACAAAAACCTGATTATTCGCCTGAAGAGAATCACTCCACACCAATTTCGTCTACAACAAACTTCGATGAAACAATACTAACAATCAAGTTGATGCTGACTCAAAAGGACAAGTTGGCATTGAATTTTTAGAAATTAACTCCGCATGCTTTGGCTTTCTTTTCAGAATTGAATTCACCAAATCAAATTCAAAATTGGCTCCAATGGGTCATAACTTCTCTGAGTCTTTCCTCTGTTTCGCTCTTTCGCCATTTTGCAGAACATAAAACTTGTGCTCTTTTCTTTCGCGAAGCAACGCTAGTCGTTGGATCATGAGAAATTACATTGTCTTTATCTCCATTTGATCTCTCTACATTAGTACTAGGCCCTACCTCATTTTTGCCACTTCACGAGCTTTAACACTTGTGCACTTTTCCTTCACGAAGTTGTGCCAACCATTAGATCGTGCTCAAAACACCCGATCTTTAACTCTAACCAGGACCATCAACCTTACTAACTAACTACACCTTATCTTGACGGCTAACGATTTTTGCCATTTCGCAGAGGTTAAGCCGCAAGCACCTTCAAGCCACAAAACAACGAGAAGTGTTGGATCAAGCACGAGGTGAATACTTTTTAACAAGCTTCAAACCTTTTAAGTGGGCCCTTTATTCAGAAATCACTTAATCTATTTATTTGCTAGTTAACAAATGCCACATGGCAGTCGACTATTTTCTCTGTAAACTCCTCTGGGTTCCACCCTAAATCCACCACATGTTCTATTTACTATTCCCACATAACTGTCGATTACACCTAGGCGGGCCCTCAACTACCCTTCAAAGCCGCATTCGACACATCACTATCAAGCTCTACAAAATGCAGTAGCTATCATGCCACGTCATGCCTTCCTGTGATTTCCACTTGTCTTTCACCATTTCGTGAACATTAATCTTCGTTTGGCTTGTAGCCACAAAACCATGAGGATCATTGGATCAAAATAGATTTGATCGTCTTTTAAGTTCATGCCCTGCCTATCCTTTGGGCCCCACCGGTCTTTTCGCCATTTCACGATGACTAACTTACTAGCATCTTACCTTCGCGAATCCATGCAAACCGTCAGATCTCAGGAACTTGCTTGTTGTTTACTCTTTGTATGGCAACCGTGCCCAGGCCCACTACAGATCGCCAACTGAGCGCCCCGTCACTGCTTTGTCATCGCTAGCTGGATCTACCACCTTTACCGCCATCTCTAGCGGGACCCGCCACCCTTTTCACTACTTTGCAAAAGGTAGAACGTGCACATCTCCCGGTCGTGAATCAACGCAAGCCATTGATCTTTTTCCAATCCGATCACTCTTTAACCAAGGAAGACCGCTTGTCTTTGGGACCCACCATGTGTTTTCATTGCTTCGTAGAACACAAACCATGTGCATCTCAGGCTAGTGAATCAATGTGAGCCATTGGATCACAATCAAGATGCAACTCTTTTACCCGACGGTCAGTCCATCTAGTCGGGCCCACCTATTCCTTTCGCTACTTCATGATCGGCAACTCATGGGCATCTTAGCTTAACGAAACCATGCACACCTTTAGATCAAAAGGAACCTGCTCACCTTTTAGGAGCTCGATTAAGAAATTAAAACTTTAGGAAAGACATAGAAGGATAATGCGTTGATAAACCCGCCTAGGAAAAATTGTAAAGAAGGGGAGGGACACTTTTCATGACCAAAGAACCCTCTTTTAAGTGAATAAAGTAACATGGAAATAGAATTATAAGGGTTTTTCTCAGACACAGGAGTGATTTAAGACTTAAACCCTAAACCCTTATTTGGACCCAAAGCAATTAAAAGTAACAAGGCCATACCAAACTCAAAATTTTCATAAACTTAGCCAATTATGGGAAGAGAATGCCCATTTTTTAAATAGTGATAACAGTGGCTTTGACTGGGGATGGTTGATCGCAAGATCAACACATGAACATAGAAAACTCTAGAGAAACAGACCAAAAACAAGCCCAAAAAAAACAAGTAAAACAAACCTAAGTATATACAAACAAGGACCTACTATGCATGGACTTCAAGAGAAATAATGTTTCAGGAATTGTCCATGCACTGGAAATTCATGTACTTCATCATTCATAGTCTTCAAAAAATATGAGTCCTTTCCATTCAGATCACAAACCACAAAGGGGCCAATCCACAATGACTGAAATTTTTTATGCTTTCCCTTGTCCTGTCCTTTTGCATTCCATTGAAGAGCAAAATCACCCATTTGGAATTTTCTCAATGAGGTTCTCTTGTCAAATAGGTACTTGGACTGCAATTGAATCTTTAAATTTCTTTTGTGAGCTAGAGTTCTGATTTCTTCCACTTCCACTATCTGAATCATTCGGTCCCCCATAGGTTTAGACAACTCCATAACTTCAGCTTGCAGGAACTTGTATACTGGAAGAAGATTATTTATTGGCACTTTGGCTTGTGTACCATAAACCAATTCAAAAGGTGAAACTCCAATAGCCTTTTTGATAGTAACTCTGTCAGCCCACAAAGCCAATTTTCAACTTTTGATCCCAAGACCTCTTGTTTTCTTCCAGGATTTTCTTGATAATGTTCAAGAGGCTTTTATTACTAGATTCAGCTTGTCCATTTCCTTGAGGATGATAAGGTGGAGAGTAAGACATGATTATTCCATGACTAGTGTAGAATTCAACAAACTCTTCTGACCTGAAGCTCATGGCATTATCCATTACTAATTTTTTAGGGATTCCAAATCTAGTTATAACATTATCCATCAGGAAATCAATGACAATTTTACTTGTAGCTCTTCTGGTGGGAATAGCTTCAATCCATTTGGTAAAATAATCAGTCACTACTATGATCCACCTGTGAACTCTTCCTAATCTCTCAACAATTTCTCCAATAAAATCAATGCCCCATTGGACAAAAGGGACTTCCACTATGACCGGATTTAGGGGTAAATCTCCTTCATACTTCAATTTGGATGAAAACTTCTGACATGGGTCACATTTCCTAACATGTTCATGGGCATCTTTAAATAAAGTAGGCCAATAATACCTAGTCTAGACTATCTTGCCAGCAGTTGTCTTAGTAGAGTAATGATCTCCACACAATCCATCATGCATTTCAGTCAGCACTTTCTTAGCCTAGGATTCATCCAAACACATTAGCAGTTCCCCATCTCTATTTCTCCAAAATAGATCACCTTCAATGAGAACATATTTTTGTGACTTGAGTTTAAATGTTCTATTTTGATTGTGGGTCATCCCTTCTGAAAATGTTGCATCTCTTAAGAAATGGACTATCTTTGAATACCAGGGTTGCCTTTCAATACTAGTGACCAGGGTGTTAGCAACTTCAACATTATTTACTTCCACATTAAGAAGATTTGATTCAGTCATGAGCTTTGCAAGGCCTAAGCCTCTTACCAATTTAGTAATCTTTATCTCTAAATCAAACTCTTGAATTCTATTTATCCATTGTTAGTGAACAGATTTGTCCTTCAAAAATGAATACGCAAATTAACTCCCAATGCCGGGAATGAAAGATAAAAAGCACTAACAGTTGGATCGATTATCATGGGATTGATAATCTTCCTTTGAATTTTACAGGGTACAACTCCCCAGTCAGATGTTCAATAAATTAATTAGTTTTAAACCACACATTTACTTTTAACCGAAAAGCAAGTAAAGCTGCCTACTTCATTCTTAGATGAGAGGCTAATAGTTTACAATCTTCAAGATGTTTCACCATGAGAATCAGAAATAATTGAAACAAAGTTCAATAACTCTGACTCAACACCTCATAAAAACAGGTAAAAGAAATAAAATCTCTTTTCAAACTTTTATCTTTTAAAATCACACAGAAAAGAGTCTCAGAATAATAACAATATTTTCCATTGGAAAGGAAATCACTGCCATTTGATTAGATTAATATATGCAAAGAAATATCACTACACAGATTAAAAACTCAAAGATTTTCCTTCTCCCAAACACATATGATCTTTTATATATATGTATTTTATGCAACAAAGACACAAAGATACATGTATAAATCCCTTACAATTTCAGATTTTCAAAGTTTGATGACTTCCTTCAACAAAACAAAACTTCTAAAAACCAGAAAACTAAGGCCACTATTCTAACCCCTTCTCCACCTCTTTCTTTGCATATTTATCCTTCTTTTCCTCTTGGTGAGACACTTTCAGTTCCAAAAAATGAATCCTAGCATATCATATGCTGACAGCTGGATATAAATAATTGTCTTCATTCTTTCAACACTTTCTTAGCTTCAATGTAATCTTTAATCATAATTTTTTAATATGAAAATATTATAACTTAAAATACATAAGCTTTATGAATTAATTATGGGATCCATTGTTACAAATATAAGTCGTGCCTTTGTAATGTTTGAAAATAAGAAACTTGGTTGTTGTTGGTCATTTTGGACAGACCCGCACTTAGTCATCCATATGTTTTGAAGAAGACATAATTCGATTAATCACTCTATTGGAAACATGTGCAACTTGTCTATGCATGACATATCAAAAACTAGGAAAAATCCAACAGTGGAATAAAAAGATATTCCCCCCGCAACATGACGGTTTTTCTGTCACAAAAATCAAAAAATGTTCTTTGTTCTAGACTTGTATTCTGTTAAGTGTATCTTGCAGACTAGATTGAATTTCCATAATTCCTTTGGTGAGAACTTGTAAAAATAGGTTTCATAAAACATATCTGAAATCCATCTTGATCCAACAATTGAAGTGAGAGATATACCCTCTGTAGAGAGACTGATTTTGCTATCTCAGAAATTTTGCATTTACAAGCTGCATTGAAATTTATAAACATTCTTCGTGCTAACTCTTTCATAATCCTCTAAAAAAAATAATCAATTGCTGCCTAAGTAGATGGTGAATCAATATTCCTCTTCCAAACTTTTGTTGGTTGACCAAATTTGTCCACTGATTGCTTTGCCGCTCCATTTTGGTTGTGCGTTGAACCTTTGAACTTCACTTCATTGAACATGTTGAACATCCCTAAACTGTTTGAACTTTTGGAACCTGTTGAACTACTTTGAACCATTTTGAACCTAACTGAACTAGATGAACCTGATTGAACTGAATGAACTCGATTTAACTGGATGAACCTAATTGAACTGAATGAACCCGATTGAACTGGATGAACCCAATTGAACTGGATGAACCTGATTGAACTGAATGAACCCGATTGAACTGGATGAACCTGATTGAACTGAATGAACTTGATTGAACTAAATGAACACGATTGAACTGAATGAACTTGATTGAACTGAATGAACTAGATTGAACTAAATGAACCCAATTGAACTGAATGAACCCGATTGAACTGAATGAACCTGACTGAACTAAATGAACCCGATTGAACTAAATGAACCCAATTGAACTGGTTCAGGGGGTTCAATGGTTCAGAGAGTTTTAAAGGCGTTCTTTTTCACTTAACTAGAATTTAACACAAAACTTTAAAGGGAAAAAGTCTATGGAGACATGATACACAACTAGAGGGGCCCGACTTAGATTTTTTTTCAATTGGACGGACCACAAGTGGGCCAACAACTGGCTCTGTCTGGGGGCTGCTTTTTTTAATACAAAATGCAGAGAACTTTTAGAATCTTTGGTTGAGAATAGTTCCTAGCACCATTGGGCAACAAAGTCAAGGGGAAACAGAGCACAAGGAGCTACTTGTAGGTGGTGGAAGGGAGCAAGGAAAACACACACCAACACCAAAAAACCTAAAGCTACAACACAGCAAAAAATATTTACAAGGAATAGGGAAAACCACCCATATCTTAAAAGAAGCACGTAGTTGCTCAAGTGAAACCATTTACTGGTTAAGAGAAGTACCCACCGGTTCAGAAAAGTGGCTGAAATGTGAAGAACATCATTCCCATTAGATAGCCTGCAACCACTGTGATAGAAGACCCAATAATAATATATTGTGAAAGCTTTCTTAATAACACATAAGGTCTAGGGAGACACCCCGCTTTATAGACTTTTGGCTGTAATGTGCTAGCATCACATTGAATAAGTTGATTTGTATTAAAAACACTCATGCATTCCATTGGAGTCTTGGAGAAATACAATAAACCTTTGCCATGACAGTTCTCTCCAAGATGAGGGTGATTTGAAAAATTGTTATTTGAAATTGAACTTGAGTCCTCTGAATATTTACTCTCAAAGGATGTATTAAAAACACCATCTTCAAAGCAAAAGGATTCCATCATGGGAGGACTAACAAATAGTTCATCTTTACAATCAAACTTAAATACCTCCATTTAAGTTTGAGTGTATGATGTTGTAATGGGGGAAAATAAGTTCTCCTTAGTTTGTGCTTCAATACCTTCATGAGTCTCCAATGATTTGGGTTGCGAAAATTCATCATTATCTTGCATGCAATCAAATTGAAAAGATTCAAATTTTGTCAGCTCATTAAGATGAGAAATATTTCCTGCTTTATTGCCAATACACATTTCTTGTCCACGCTGATTTTTCAGGTCTACCTGATCAAGACCACTAGTAGGAATCACATTAGAAGCTTCAAATGTAAAAGAATCAAATTCAGAAAAAGAAATATCTTCCAGCAGTCTTTCATCTAATTTTTCATTACCAAACTTTCCCTCAACAGGAGATGCATTTACACATGATATTAATTTTTCTGATTTTGAATTGTGATCCTTTCCACCTTCAAAAGACTCCTCCTCCTCAACATGCAAATGATAGGTGCCTGTAATACTATGAGAGCTATTTTCAACCATAAGACATGCACAAAAATCTTCACCATTAAAGACTATTAGATTCTGGTGATATGAGATGGGTGATGTTGGTTTTTCTGCCTTCAATATGAGTTTCCTTTGCTGAAGCTTTTCTATGGGTTTCAAATTCTGATTATGAAAATAAATTTCTGATTGTGGCATCTCCACACTGCACTCATTAATGCACTTCATTCCACTAAAAAACATATCATCATCAACCTTAATAGCCTATTCTTGTGCATCTTCCAAGTTTTGCAATTTCTTACGTATCAACAAGAATTTAATCTCAGTTTGTAATGCAGCAATAAAAACACATAGCTGATTACTTTCATTCGGTTGGCAAGCTTGAGGAATCTTACCAACAAACCTATTAAACCTATCAACAAAATATTTCATTGATTCATCCTTTTTTATATGAATTTGAAAGAAATTCAACAACAATTTGTAAGTGTCAACCACAAGCTGAAACCTTGCAAGAAATTTTACCTTTAAATCATTCCAGCCAATAATGCATCCCTCTTTCAAATTTCAAAACCATTCAACAGCATCTTCAACAAGGCTTTCAACAAATAGCCTGACAAACACATCCTCTTCTTGTACTCTGGGAATCCCACATGCAACAATAACTACTTTAATATGATCATCCGGGTCTTGAGTTCTATCTCCAGAAAACTTCGGAAGATATTCACCTGATTGTTTAGGTAGGGCTGAATATTGTGACAAAGCAAAAGGTCCAATTTGAGCCCCCCATGGTTGAGCTACAACCAAAGCCATTACATACTAGAATTCTTTTACCAAATATTTTTAAATTGAAACACAGAGTCGCCAATCTCTTTATACATAGAGATATTTCAAAGTCTGGAGAAATAAAAGCACCAATCTTTGCTTTCAAATCCCCAGCAGAGTCGCCAAAAATCTATTAGTGAACAGATTTGTCCTTCAAAAATGAATATGCAAGTTAACTCCCAATGCCCAGAATGAAAGACAAAAAGCACTAACAGTTGGATCGATTATCATGGGATTGATAATCTTCATCTAAATTTTACAGGGTACAACTCCCCGATTAGATGTTCAATAAATTAATTAGTTTTAAACCACACATTTGCTTTTAACCAGAAAGCAAGTAAAGCTGCCTACTTCATTCTTAGATGAGAGGCTAATAGTTTAAAATCTTCAAGATGTTTCACCATGAGAATCAAAAATAATTGAAACAAAGTTCAATAACTCCGACTGAACACCTCATAAAAATAGGTAAAAGAAATAAAATCTCTTTTCAAACTTTTATCTTTTAAAATCATACAGAAAAGAGTCTCAGAATAATAACAATATTTTCCATCAAAAAGGCAACTATCATTTGATTAGATTAATATGCAAAGAAATATCACTACATAGATTCAAAACTCAAAGATTTTCCTTCTCCCAAACACATATGATCTTTTATATATATGTATTTTATGCAACAAAGACACAATGATACGTGTATAAATCCCTTCCAATTTCAGATTTTCAAAGTCTGATGACTTCCTTCAACAAAATAGAACTTCTAAAAACTAGAAAACTAAGTCCACACCCCTTCTCCATCTCTTTCTTTGCATATTTATCCTTCTTTTCCTCTCGGTGAGACACTTTCAGTTCCAAAAACTGAATCCTGGCATATCATATGTTGACAGCTGGATATAAATAACTGTCTTCATTCTTTCAACACTTTCTTGGCTTCAATGTAATCTTTAATCATAATGTTTTAATATGAAAACATTATAACTTAAAATACATAAGCTTTATGAATTAATTATGGGCTCCATTGTTACAAATATAAGTTGTGCTTTTTTAATGTTTGAAAACAAGAAACTTGGTTGTTGTTGGTCATTTTGGATAGACCCACACTCAGTCATCCATATCTTTTGAGGGTGACATAATTCAGTTAATCACTCTAGTGGAAAAGTGCACAACTTGTCTATGCACAGCATATCAAAAACTAGGAAAAATCCAACAATGGAATAAAAAGATATGTCCCCCGCAAGATGACGGTTTTTCTATCACAAAAATCAGAAAATGTTCTTTGTTCTAGACTTGTATTCTATTAAGTGTATCTTGCAGACCAGATTAAATATCCATAATTCCTTTGGTGAGAACTTGTAAAAATAGGTTGATCTAACAATTGAAGTGAGAGATATACCCCCTGCACAGAGACTCATTTTGCTATCTCAGAAAATTTGTATTTACAGGCTACATTGAAATTTATAAACATTCTTTGTGCTAACTCTTTCACAATCCTCTAAAAAAAATAATCAATTGCTACCTAAGTAAATGGTGAATCAATATTCCTCTTCCAAACTTTTGTTGGTTGACCAAATTTGTCCATTGATTGCTTTGCCTCTCCATTTTGGTTGTGCGTTGAACTTTTGAACTTCACTTCATTGAACATGTTGAACATCCCTAAACTATTTGAACTTTTGGAACCTGTTGAACTGCTTTGAACCATTTTGAACCCAACTAAACTTGATGAACTTGATTGAACTAAATGAACCTGATTGAACTGAATGAACCTAATTGAACTGAATGAACCTGATTGAATTGAATGAACCTGATTGAACTGAACCTAATTGAACTGAATAAACCTAATTGAACTAAATGAACCCGATTGAACTGAATGAACCTGATTGAACTAAATGAACTTGACTGAACTGAATGAACCTGATTAAACTGGTTCAAGGGGGTTCAATGGTTTAGGAGTTTTAAAGACATTCTTTTTCACTTAACTGGAATTTAACACAAAACTTTAAAGGGAAAAAGTCTATGGAGACATGATACACAACTAGAGGGGCCCGACTTAAAAAAAAATTCAATTGGGTGGACCACAAGTGGGCCAACATCCATCTGCACATTTTACCTATGACTTCAGATTGGGATAAAATGTCTTTGACTGTAGCATGTGGAACATAAACAACTATTTGTGCATTTACAAGATATGGCCTAAAAGCTTTGACAACCTTGACCAAAGCATATGCTTGCTTTTCCATGATTTCATACTTTAACTCTGTAGCATGTAAAGATTTACTATAGAAAGCTATGGGATGCTAATACCCTTCATTATCCTTTTGTAAAAGCACATCAGCTACTATCTGATATGAAGTGAAAGAGAAAAGAGAGAAAGGCTTATTGTAATCAGGGGATTTCAACACCGGTGCTTCCTGAATGGCCCTTTTTATCTCATCAAGAGCCTTTGAAGCTTCTTGATCCCAGCAAAACTTGGTATCCTTCTTGAGCAGTCTAACAATGGGCTTGACAATTTCTACAAAATTTGCAATAAACCTTCTTACAAAATTCACTTTACCCAAGAAGGACTGAATACCTTTAACACTTGTGGGTTCTGATACATTTGCTATGGCTTCAATTATTTCAGGATCTATCCTAACTCCTTCTTTGGAGACAATATGCCCTAGCAGCTTCCCTTCAGTAACAACAAAATGACACTTCTTAGGATTCAAAGATACTCCAAATTCCAAAGCCTTATTGAAAACCTTTTCTAAATGTCCACAGTGGTCATCTGCCCTTTTGGAGAAACATGTCAAATCATCTTGGTATACTACCATGATGATATTTATGAATTCTTTGAACACTACATCCATTGCCCTCTGGAAGGTAGCTCCTACATTTTTTAAACCAAAAGGCATTCTGACATAAACATAAGTTCCCCAAGGGGTGGTGAAAGTGGTTTTGAATTGTTCTGATTCTTTCACCAGTACCTGGTTGTATCCCGAGAATCCATCCATCATAGACAATAAATCACAACCAATCACCCTTTGCAACATAGCTTCCATATTTGGAGATGAATAATTATCTTTCAGGGAAGCAATATTCAAGTTTCTGAAGTCGACGCAGAGCCTTATGTCTCCATTTTTCTTTCTAACCGGGACCAAATTGGAGACCCATGAAGAATGCCTTATAGGCTTAATGATCCCCCCTTCTCTCAGCTTGGTCAATTCTTGCTGCATCTTAGTTTCCAGTAGGGGATTAATAGGTCTCTGCTTTTGTTTGAAAGGCTTAGCATATGGAAGCAAAGGAACTTCATGCTGAAACAAATCTTGTTTGTATGACTTTAGGTCCTTATAATACCAAGCAAAAACATGCTTGTACTTCTTTAATAAGTTAATAAGATTAATCCTGACATGAGGAGGCAAGTTCTTTCCAATATAAACCAACTTAGGGGATGATTCAGTCCCTAAGTTTACCTCCTATAGTTCTTCTAACTTAGTGGTTGACTGCTGGTGCAGATGACTGTCATTGTAGCTAAACATACCTTCAAGTTCTACTAACCCCTTAGGTATCTCATTTGTTTCTAGCTGGACCAAGTCATTTCCAAATACTGTTTCTCTATTATCAACCACTTCTACCAATGCATTGCAATCAATTTTTTGTCCGTCATAATCATCTATGCATTGTATAAACCTAAGGATATCTTCATCATCCTCAAACACTTGCAAGTTATAAACATTGTTAGGGATAGCGGGCCTAGCTTTTATCTCTATTGTGGATACACCTGTTAGTGTTACATCATCATTCTTCAATGCAACATTGGCTAAAAAATCAGCCATGATATTATTGGACCTTTTTATCTAATTGATAGAGAATGCACTAAAATATTTAATTACATCCCACACTAAATGCTTATATCATTTCAGTCTCTCATTCTTAGATGCATATTTAGCCCTAACTTGAGAAACAACCAGCTCCAAATCTCCCAACACTCTTAACATTTGTATCCCATGCCTTTTTGCCACTTCAAGCCCCAATAAAAAGGCTTCATATTCTGCAGTATTGTTGGTACATTGAAAAGCTAACAAAAATGAATATTTGAAAGTAATACCTGAAGGGGACACAAAGAGAACTCCTACCCCAGATCCTTCTTTAGAGCAAGCTCCATCAAAGTACATATGCCATAAAGCATGCTATTGAGACTCCAATTCAGTCAAAATACTGTCAGTATTTTTCAAAGGAGGTAGAATTGGTTATAGTCTAAAGTTATCAAGATCCACTTCAATCATACAATTAAGCATACTAGGATCTAGTTTTTCAGTTACCCTAGGGGCACGTGGCTCTCTATACAACTTTACTTGGTTTCCATTAATGGGGATGGTAGCATATGATAAATTCAACTGAACATTTCCACCCACTGCCTAGATAACAACATGCCATAATGGGGTTTTGTGTGAGTTACAATGACATCCATTTTATACGTTGCCTTGGGGAATGCTGCTATTTTAACTTCAACATATTTCATTGTACCTATCACAGGCACTTCTCTATTATCCATAGCATAGCATTTCCCATACACTATATTCACTGATAATCCTAGTTCTTTCATAACACCATAAGGCATTATATTTGCAGCTGCACCAGAATCTATCATGCAATTCTTTATCAACCGGTTATTCACTAACAGAGTAACATAAAAGGATCTACTTGTGAGGGTTCTTGAGTAATACTTGTTCCAACATACACCTCTGGGGTTTGGAACTCCTGATCCTTTTCATCTTTAATTGAACCAGTAGGTAAAACTGTGTTACTGTCAGATATGTTAGAAAATAAAGACAATGCAGCTTCTCTATGTTCTTTTATTTTCAATAATTCTATCAGTGGGATAGTAACTTTCATTTGGGTAAGAGCCTGAGCCATATCAAATGTGGAACTACTACTCAACTCAGTATTAGCTCTAGCCCTTTCTACCTTAGGCTAACTTGCCTTCTTTGTTGTGGCATCTCCTTGTGTATCATTAGTAGCTTTATTATCTGTACCCTTGGGTACTTCTTTAAATTGATCTTTCTTCTCTTGACCAACTTGAGGCAATGTAGCACTACTTGTTGCTTTCTTCTGGGATACCTATTTTATAAACATAGAACTAGGTTCACCTTGATCACTATCTCTTTTGGTACTCCTCAGATTATAGTTGTGTTTGGCTTTGGCTATAGTAGCCTTTGTGAGATTTTTTACTTCTTCCTCACTAGGCCTTCTAAGGTGAACTTCTTCATTCTCAATGGTTACCACATTCAGAGTAGGATGCCAATCAAGTGTTAGTTGTCCTTGAAAGGACCTTTTACTATTTGACACATCACACTCACTAAATTCACTCTATAAAGACTCTTCATCACTTTCTATAATAGTTTCAAACATGTTTATATCAGGCTCATCCTCCTGTCTCATGGATTCTTCAAGGGCTTGAGCTACTGCACATTGATGAGGAGAGTGTGGTCCATCACAAGCTATGCACCAAGGAGTATTTTCTACATTATGAACATTTTTTCCTTTTAAGGGATCAAGGGTACCTTGGCTCTAAAAATTCTTGGGCTTCTCATTTTGAGTCTTACCATTTCCAATTGGTGTTGTAAGGCATATCATGCAATCTAGGAGGTCTATCTTGCCAATTATAATGAGGTTTGTCATTTTTGTTCACCTTGGTAGTGAGATCCTTCATGGTTGTCACCAACTTTTCTATTTTATCTTCTTCCTTAGCAACTTTGTTTGGTTGCTGTTTTGTTTCCTGCCATAGCCTACCATCTATTCTTCTTCCTAATTTTCTAAATTCCTTTCTATTTCTCTCTACATTAATAGCAATTCTGAATGCATCTCTTAGGCTATGTGGATTTTTATCCCTCAAAATATATGCCATTTTAGAATCAAAGGCATTGTAGTAAGTATTCAGGCACATGTTATCATCTAATCTCATTACCTGAAATAATCTATGCATTGCTTTCTGAAATCTAGCATTAAAATCTGTGACCATTTCATTATCAAATTTTCTAATATTGTTGAACTCATTGAGCATGAAGCTCACATTTGTTTTGTCACCATACTGCTTTTGAAAGCAATTTTTAAAATCTTCCCAAGACCCAATGCTATTAACATGAAGACCCCTATACCAGTCTCTTGCATCTTCTATTAGGGACTAAACAAATAATTTCATTATGACATCTTCATTTATGATCTCATAATCATTAATCAAATCACCAAAGGATTTCAAATGCTCTTCTGCACTGATTGCATTGTTCCCAGCAAACTTATGAAGTCTATCTCTTAACTCGGTTGGAACATGGTTAGGATATCTAGGGATTCCATCAAAAAATAGTTGCCTATATAGTTCTAAGTTGATAGGTCTCCTCTAGAATGGGTTAACAGCGTTGTTATTACCCATATTCATTCTTGCATTGGGGATTTGAGTTTGAGAGATCTGGTTATTTTGGTTAATAACAGGGTCTTGACTGGCTGTTGCTATATTAATAGGCAAAGTTGGCTGAATTTTAACAGGAGGGAGGGAAACTTGCTGAGGCATAGGCATATTTAGATCTTTTGATGAAAAGATGATGGGGGGAACTTTTAAATAACCAATTTTTCTTTTAACTTCTTGGTTATCTGCCTCTAACTCAGCTTTCTCCAACTCCATTTGTAGATCATCTTTCTCTTTCCTCATCCTTTCCATCTCCCTCTCATGTGTTGATAATCTATGGGATATCCCCACTGTAGTCTTTGATCTTGACCCACCTTCCATGCATTTTTGCTTTCCTTTATCAAACTCATTTCTAACAGGCTGTGGGTCACTAAAAACCTCCTTATTTGGTTGGATTACTGACTTATATGCTCGTTTGGCTTTGGGAATTAGAATCTCTCTAATCACAGGACCTTCATCTTCACTTTTGGCCTTTTCTTGGGCAAGCAACTCAAGATCAACAATCTATCTCAAGAGTATGCCTCTCTCCATCAATTTTGCCTTTACTTCCTTTTCTTTATTTGCTTACTTTTGAGCTCTTAAGGAGATCAAATGATGAACTCTCCTATTTAGGTCCTCTATTTCTTGGGATATCTTATCTTCATTAGGGGAGATTTCTTTGGAGTCTGATAAATTGACTTGGTTAATATCAATCAAGTTGATGTTTCCATCAACTGTTCTAGGTACAAAATTTCTGACTACATTTGAACTACTTCTATCTCTCCCAGAAAAAATAGTATGAGATATATCTTGTTTTAAAACATGAACATCTTATATATTTCCAAATAAACTAGAATGGAAACCTAACACATCATGTTCAGATTCTCGTGAAGAAGAATTTTACTTAGCATAAACAAGTCTTTCAGATATCTTACCAGTATTATTACTTTTCTGCACCCAAGCAGCATTTGATGGCTCGTGTAGTATAGACCTTTTCTGACCTCTTCTTGATTGTTCAGGTAATCCCTCCTACAATGTCTCACGAGGATTTTTTTCATGAAAGTTCTGGTGTTCTTTCCTCCTTGCATTGTGCTTTCTTTCTGTTCAGAATTTTATTTATTTCCAAAAGGACTGGTTAAGACTAACAGAGTCACCACCCATAGAGACTATGGGAAAAATGAAAATAAGCTTCAAACAAATATTTACCAATCTTCAAACCAAAATCACAAAGATTTCTTCAAAGAAAGAGGGAACACCAATCAAAGATCGTAAAAATTTCTTAATACAGATATCCAGACAACTTTCATAGTTCATTGAAAACACCAATCTACAACACATACACACCATGAATTTTCCCCAGCAAAGTCACCACTTTTGTTGTTCTCAAATTCTGATCCCCTTCTTATCCCCTTTGATGAGAAAGAATAACTCTGTATGTGAATGGAGAAATCAAGGAACAAGAGCCTTAGAGAAACATATGACAACGTTTTAATAACCTTCTACACTTCGAACTTATCCAAAGTTCAGGTGGGTATACCTTATGTGAATACTTTCATACTTTTAAACAAAATCTACAGTAACCATTGTCCAAAAACCAGTGGATCTTATCGCCTCAAACAAGAAACTGAAAAAATATAGGAAAACTTAGGCTCATTTTCAGTGTTGATCCTCAAGAGATTTAGAAAAGAAAACATTAACAGATACCAGTGCCTTATCCGAGCTACAGAGTCATCTATTTTAAACAAGACCTCCAAAATGAAACATATCCATGCATCTCAATCACTTTGGCTTTTATCAACTTCATAAATGCCTGACAAGTATGAGAATCCTCCCATGTTATACTAAACAATGTTCATCAAATTCAAAGTTCCCAACAAATAACCTACTAATAAAGACATTTCTCGCATATTTAATTCCTCTCCTGAAGAAGAAAGCTAAGAAACATATTTATAAAAATTGCATTACAATCCCTGTTCAATTGAAATAACCCTAAGTTACCCAAATTAAACCAATAAAATACTTAAAGGCACACTAGAAGATAACACAAATTTAAGGCTCAAAGTTAATGGTCTGTATATTTATATTCAATCTGGAAAATCTTACAAAAACTCAAGATAACTTTCTATGAAACACTAGAAAGAATGCAGATAAATTTCTGCAGAGTTTCTCTACAAATTCTTGTGATCTCTATTTATTGTCCTGGTATCCATTTATAATAACATGGATGCATACAGTCTTCGGACACTTTTCAAATAGGTTTGATACAAACTGAATTACTCTCCAAGAAATAGTTACAAGTCTTTTTCAACATCCACAACCTCTTGTAACTGCTCCAGATCATCTTCTTTCTGTTCCACATAACTGTCCTTCCACAACTGAAAAACATCATCACTTGGCCAACCAAAACTAACAACCTTTTGTTTCATGTCTTCTAGTCTTTTCCAAATGACCCTTAAATGTCCAATTTTTGTTTCTATGAAATTGTAATGAGATTTCACCTTTTCAATTTCTTCAATTGTTTGGACAAATAGGGAGGTGTCATCAGTTTTGATAATTTGATTGATCCTTAGGGACAAATTGTGGTCCACCTCTTTCAACCAGGTCTTCTCTTCTTTCAACTAAATTGGACCAATAAAGCCTCCTGGAAACAATTCAAATTTATGATCTGAATATTCTTTTCTATAAAGTTGGGGTTTTCTTTTCACACCTGACCTTTTCTCTGAGAGAATATTCATCTCTTTTATAAACTCACTGGTAGACCTTAGAGTGTCATTCTCCTCTGCATCTAGATGAGATGAGCACATGAGATCCAATTCCTTACCTCTGGGCATCCACATATTAAGGATTCATTCCAAATTAGCCTCATCTTCTCTCAATTTGATCATAACATCCAGAATCCTTTTCATATTTATGTATACAATGGGTGCCTTGAGTGAGTCAACAAACATCAAGATTGTGGCTTTCACCTTCTCTTCATATTTGTTTGCAAACAAGGCTTCAGCTTGTTTCAAGCTTTCCAACTCATGTTGGACACTTTCAGGTGATTGGGAACCATAAGACATAGGAGAAGGGGGGTATTCTACAATGGGACTAGTAAGAGTGGGTCTTGCTGGAGAGGAGGCTATCATGTGTAGAGGATTCACTTGGATTGTGCTGACCAACCAATTGACTCTGGAGTCTAGTGATGATGTTGTCCCTATTGGCTATTCCCTCTTTAGCCTCATTGTAATCCTTTAAGATAGTCTCCAACTTCAATTGGAGATTAGCTCTTTCTTGTGCCTCTTTCTCTGCTACTGCCTTATTGAGCTTTGTAGTCTGCAAAACTATGCTTGCAGCTTCCACTACCCCTGAATCTTGGACTCTCTTAACAATCATGCCTCCTAAGAGGCTAAAATCTCATGTATATTTCCTCCTTTTGTTCTCATCCTTCTTTAATGACCACATGACAAGAGCAACATTATCCTTGCTGAATGTCTCTCCTTCCATAGGCTTTGTTTCCTTCCTTATTGCATCAAGCACTAGAGCACTCCTTCCATAGGCTTTGTTTCCTTCCTTATTGCATGAAGCACTAGAGCATCGACTATATCCCATTCAGGGAGAATCAACACACCAGCCTTTGCTACCATTTCTCTTCCTTTCTCAGGGGTGATAGTTTTAAATTCTTCCATCATTTCTTGCTTTATCTCTTCCTCCACCTGAGTTGCATCTCTGAGAGGTTGTTCACTCTTCCTTTGTTCACATCTGACACTGAATTTCTCCATGTTTTACTTCCATACAAATTGCATAAAAGCCCCTGTTGTAACAAAGTTACTGTCAACCAAGAATTCTTCACTGGCTTGCTTAACAGTAAGGTCCAATTCTTGGCCTTTTAGCTCAGCATCAGTCAAATTCATTTCAGCACTGGGTGGCTCTTTAGGCATTTCCTCTTGGGTCTCCTCATAAGTATAGGCAACCTAACCGAGACTCCCTAACTGTAATAATTGTTTAGCCATTGCTTGTTCATTTCCAATTTGGATGGGGGATTGAGATGGAGAATATTGAGGTAGATCAGTTTCTACTTCCTTTCCCACTCTTTCTCTTTTAGGGGAATCCTAAATGTCAATGACATCTTCAATTTTCCTTTTCCCTTTTGAAGTGGAAGGCTCACATGTCACTGGCATCATCACAGTGAACTTTGACTTCGTATGTATTACATAGTCACCAGGTGGGATAGCCTTAGCAAAGGTAGGCTTGGCCAAGACCAGCTTAACCCTATCAGGATTGTTTTGCATTATAGCCACCCTTTTTTCTTTTAAGGTATGCATGAGGTCTTGAAAATAAAGAATCCAAAAATTGATTTTCTCCTCAAAAGGGTTGAAGCTAGAAAGAGGATCATAGCTACTCTCAAATTGATGGATAAAATCAAGTGCCTTCTAGTATGCTATCCACTTCTCCTTCCTTAGTTCCTACTCATCTAAGCTAAATTCATTTCTGATTAGATCTTCAGGGAACTGAAATTGGTGAGGCCTACCTCTACATACTGCTCTTTTTCTAAACATTCCATTGAAGAAGTCCTCAAGGTCTGCACATCTTGAAATTGTAGTTGACAACCTATATGGCTTAAAGAATTCTTCAAAGTATTTCCATCCTCCTTTAGTGATTACAAAATGGTGGGCCATGGTGATGGTTGGGAAAATAGTCCCTTTACCCCTATTGGTTAGCTCTGCCTCTTGCACTCCTCCAATTTGTCTCAATACTTCTGCCATCCCTATCTTTAATGGGACCTGATAGGGTAGTAAATAGGGGGTGCCTCTAAATCCATACACTCTGAAATAGTAGAAATAGGGTACAAATACATGTCTCCCCAATTGTGAACAATCTTAATATCCTTTGCAAACTCATTAGGTCTGAGGAATTCCAAAAGATACTTAGGAATTCTAGGGTTTTCTCTACGTAAAAGGATTGTAATCTTAGATGCAAAGCATCTATCAAATTTTAGAAAACTGGCATCTTCTCTATCCCAAGATAAAAGAGTGCTACAAAGCTGAACATGCATCTCTTCCTTATCCTTTACCTTGATCAAGTCCATTTCATTTGCAAAGTAATCAGCACCTTTGAACAAGAACATGTGCATTAACATGGAGTACCATCCAAATGGCCTATCCACCTTACCATTTTGATCTCTACTAGCCCTTTATGAATTGCATCAGCTAGGTATGTGGCATAATCAAATGTTATTGCTAGGGAGGGGTTTAAAATTTGTGCAATCATTAACATGTAATGGGTTCGCATATTCTTTTCAGCATCCTCTCCAAAGATCTGACATAATGCCCAATACATACCCTTAGCTCTCAAAGTGAATAAATTGAGGGAGAGTGGTTCCATTGTGCTGGGGCCTACAACTGTTAACCCCACTATCTTAACAAAGAATTCTTTTAATGGGCAAGTCCTAAGATGATCCCTTTGTGCATTGTAAACTTGGGCTAATGACTCAAAGTCAATAGGCTCTAACAAATTAGAGGCCTCACTGAGTTTGAACACTTTCCTGAATTCATCTTCATTTATTTCAATCAGGACTAATCCCTTTATATTCCTGATGGATTTTGCCATAGGGTCATAATTCTGTGCAATTAGGGTCAATAGATCTACATCGATGAAAACACCTGGGACCACAAGCTTTCCTACATCCAGATCCCATATGCTATTCAAAGGAGCTAGGGAATGTCTCTGCCCAAAACTGACTTTGAATAGTCCTAAACCTGATATTCCTATTTCAGGGTCCCTTAACCAATTACCCTTATCATGTAGGCCATCCCCAATTTTCAGACGAGGGTTCTTTGGTACTAGCTCTTTGGCCTTAGCCTCGACATTGGTAGACATGGTTAATTGCTATAAAAAATCATCATAGATGCTCCTATCCTAATAATTGACTTTTCTTGTCAACTCTCTTCTTGGTGCCATTCTGAACAAGCAACTATACCACTAGCAACTAGCATAGACCTGTAATGAAATAATTCACATAGCAATATTTGGAAACAGACCAGAATTATCATGAAAAGCACAAAAACCTGATTATTTACCTGAAGAGAATCACTCTGCACCAATTTTCTCTGCAACAAACTTTGATGAAACAATACTAACAATCAAGTTGATGCGGACTCAAAAGGACAAGTTGGCATTGAATTTTTAGACATTAACTCTGCATGCTTCGACTTTCTTTTTAGATTTGAATTCACCAAATCGAATTCAAAACTGGCTCCAATGGGTCATAACTTCTCTGAGTCTTTCCTCTATTTCGCTCTTTCGCCATTTTGCAGAACATAAAACTTGTGCTCTTTTCTTTCATGAAACAACGCTAGCCATTGGATCATGAGAAATTACATTGTCTTTATCTCCATTTGATCTCTCTGCTATAGTACTAGGCCCTACCTCCTTTTTGCCACTTCACGGGCTTTAACACTCATGCACTTTTCCTTCACGAAGCCATGCCAACCATTAGATCGTGCTCAAAACACCCGATCTTTAACTCTAACCAGGACCATCAACCTTACTAACTAACTGCTCCGTATCTTGCCACCTAACGATTTTCACCATTTCGCAGAGGTTAAGCCGCAAGCACCTTCAAGGCACGAAACAATGAGAAGCATTGGATCAAGCACAAGGTGAATACTTTTTAACAAACTTCAAACCTTTTAAGTGGGCCCTTTATTTGAAAATCACTTACTCTATTTATTCACTAGTTAACAAATGCCACATGGCAGTCAGCTATTTTCTCTGGAAACTCCTCTGGGTTCCACCCTGAATCCGCCACGTGTTCTCTTTACTATTCCTGCATAACTGCCAGTTACACCTAGGCGGGCCCTCAACTACCCTTCGGAGCCGCATTTGACACATCACTATCAAGCTCTACAAAATGTAGTAGCTATCATGCCACGTCATGCCTTCGTGTGATTTCCACTTGTCTTTTGCCATTTCGTGAACATTAATCTTCATTTGGCTTGCAGCCATGAAACCACGAGGATCGTTGGATCAAAATAGACCTGATCATCTTTTAACTTCGTGCCTTTCCTGTCCTTTGGGCCCCACTGGTCTTTTCGCCAATTCGTGATGACTAACTTACTAGCATCTTACCTTTGCAAATCCATGTGAGCCGTCAGATCTCAGGAACTTGCTCGTTGTTTACTCTTTCTATGGCAAGCTTGCTCGGGCCCATTGCAAACCACCAACTGAGAAGCACATCACTGCTCTGTCATCGCCAGCTGGATCTACCACCTTTACCGCCACCTCTAGTAGGACCCACCACCCTTTTCACTACTTCGCGAAAGGTAGAACGTGCGCATCTCCCGATCGTGAATCAACACGAGTCGTTGATCTTTTTCCAATCTGATCACTCTTTAACCAAGGAAGACCACTTGTCTCTGGGACCCACCATGTGTTTTCGCTGCTTCGTAGAACATAAACCATGTGCATCTTGGGCTAGCGAATCAATGCGAGCCATTGGATCATAATCAAGATGCAACTCTTTTACTCGACGGTCAGTCCATTTGGCCGAGCCTACCTATGCCTTTCACTACTTTGCGATCAGTAACTCACGGGCATCTTAGCTTAACGAAACCATGCGCACCTTTAGATCAAAAGGAACCTGCTCACCTTTTAGGAGCTCAATTAAGAAATTAAAACTTTAGGAAAGACATAGAAGGATAATGCGCTGATAAACCCGCCTAGGAAAAAATGTAAAGAAGGGGGGGGACACTTTTCACAACCAACGGACCCTCTTTTAAGTGAATAAAGTAACACGGAAATAGAATTATAAGGGTTTTTCTCAGACATAGGAGTGATTTAAGACTTAAACCCTAAACCCTTATTTGGACCCAAAGCAATTAAAAGTAACAAGGCCATACCAGACTCAAAATTTTCATAAACTTAGCCAATTATGGGAAGAGAATACCCATTTTTTAAACAGTGATAACATGTCCTTCTTGCAACTAGACTTTATCTTAATTAGATCAATCTTATCAATCCTATCAATCTTATCAATCCAATCCTATCAAATCAATCAATCTACAAATCACTTCAACCATTTCTTTTCTATAATCAAACTCATTCATGTCATCAAGTTAACCATTCTTCCATCTTTCATCTAAAATTCTTCTTCTTTCAAGATATAATTTATGCCTTCAATGCACAAACAATCTCTCGAGGGGGCATTATGCCCTAACGTCACCAGGGCATATCAGGGCAATTTTTTTATATTTTCTTTGAAACAACACGGTCTCAACATTGTGTCAAAGAGGAGCAATCAAGAGCTGGGGCATCCTATCAAACCAATACCATCATCAAAATGAGATTATTCTTTTAATCAACACGTCATGACACCTCACTTCAAAGAGGGGAAAAATGTATACACCTAAAAATGGTCTGAAGATAATTAATTAAATAAGCAATTATTTAATTAATCTCTCCTCCCCAATTTAATTGAATTCACTAAGCAATTTGATTAAATCTCTCATTCATCTACTTATTAATAAATCTAAGGATTTATTAAATAGGTTCATTTCATTTCACTCCTTTAATTAATTAATTCCCTCCATGCAAAATCATTTCTTCTAAATTCCCTAATTAATTAAAATAAATCATTTATGAGTTGTTGAGATTAATTAGTCATTTTCCTAATATTTGAATTTCTAAATTCAAATTCTCCTAACTTCTACCACTCCTAAACCTAACCCATTCTACCTACCACCTTGTCCCCTTTCATCCAACATCTTCTAGAAACTTTGTGACACTTGTCACTAAGTGTTCCCTTTAATCCAACTCCCTTTGCCAAACTTCCTCCAATTTAACCATTGATATCTTCAGAACAATCTCAACCATTGATTCATGCCAACTGACCCCTAGCCTTGGAAAATCCAATAAATAGACCCTATTTTGGAGAACAAATGGCCAATTTATGAATTCATGCTCATTCACATTCATTTGGTCCCAATTTGATTTCATCATTTGCATTGTTATTATAGGCATCTAGCTTATAGTTTATCATTCTTAGCAATGTTATCATGCTCATTTCAGCTTAACTCTTAGCTTAATCATGCTAGGATAATCAATCGTTCATATAGCTTAATCATGCTATTCTTGCTAGATCATGCATTTTCAGCATTCAAATCCTCCATCTAAGTGTAGTCAAGTCACTGGAATTTGCATACTAAGATCTGAGAGCATTTTTCATACTCGCATTTACTAGGAGGCAATAAGTCGATTAGCTATGGTTTTGTCTTTCATTGCTTCAATTTACTAACCATTGCTTATAATGATTTATTGAGTGCATTGTGGTTGCAGGTACAGGTACACTTCACAGAGCACGACACTAATAATGTCTCATTGATTGCATACTAATTATTTGTCTATTTAATTATTTAATTAAGCTAATTTAGTAATTCTAATCATCACCCTTCAACACTTCTAATTATTCGATTTCACCTTCTAAATTATTTTAATCACTTAACCCCATCTCCAATATTAATTAAATATTAATTATTTAATTAATTGCAACATTTTCATTAGTTAAAAAATATTTATTTTTTAATTAATTCGATTTTCTATGATTAAATAATATCTTTTGATTTATTTAATTAATTAATTAAATTCTTCCAAATCCCCAAATTCTAATTTCCAATTAATGTCACCAGGGCAAACTGGGGTAGAATTTTTTTCGTTTTCTTTGAAACAACGTCGTCTCGACATTGTGTCAAAGAGGGGAAAATGTAGACACCTGAAAAAAGTCTCATTGATCGCATACTAGTTATTCATCAATTTAATTAAGCAATTATTTAATTATTTAATTAAGCTAATTTACTAATTATAATCATCACCCTTCAACACTTCTAATTATTCTATTTCACCTTATAAATCATTTAATCAATTAACCCCATCTCAAATATTAATTAAAAATTAATTATTTAATTAATTGCGATATGATCCTTAGGTAAATAATCTATATTATTTAATTAATTCAATTTCCTATGATTAAATAATATCTTTTGAATTATTTAATTAATTAATTAAATTCTTCCAAATCCCCAAATTCTAATTTCTAATTAATTTCATTTAATTTCACAATTTCACAATTTCAATAAATTTCATTTGCATTTCATCATTCAAAAATTCAAATTAATGTTTTGCAATGGCTATACAAGGATGAGGTAGAATCCCAACTAGAAGTCAATAATGTTAGTATCCTAGTAGAGAAATATGCAAAAGGATATGATATCATGAGAAAGATGGGATATAGTGGCAGTGATCCTGTGCGAAAAAGAAACTAAGGTATTTCAGAACCAATACAACCTCCTTCACAACTTCCTAAGGATAAATCAGGATTAGGTTATGAGCAGAATACTATAGATCCACAACAAGAAGCATCATCTCACAATCAACAAGAAGAAGTGGCTATTCAAAGAGAAGAATAAGTTGCACGTAAGAAGCAAGAGGAAGCTATCCACAAACAACAACAAGAAGCGGCTCACGGGAAGCAGGAGATGCTGAGGAACTTGCTAAAAAGAGAGAAGAGGCTACTAATAACCTGTTAACATTATTTCGGGATTAGTCCGTGGGTGGTATTTTTCTATTTTTGGTGGCTCCACCTCTTTTGTTCCTCCCGCTTACATGCATCAGGTGAGACAGATGTTAGCTCGGTGGGGGTTCTGTGTGCTTGCTTTTCCCTTTTTGTTTTTGCAATAGCGCCAAGCTGCCATGTGGCATGGGTTGTTCATAGCAGCATCTTTTTGGTCCCTCCACCCACCATTTTGATCACGACTCTTTTATCATGCGCTAGCCGAGCCGAGCGTCGTGGGACTAACAACTTCAAGGACTAACGACTTTAGGGGCGGTTTGTTTGGTAAATTAGACAGGTGGACCACGACGTGCAAAAAGAAAGGCGGTGGAGTCCAAGGTTGTTAGGGGCTGGGGCTCTATTTAGTTTAGTTTTTTCCCTGTTGTAGGGGTTCAGAACTTGGCAAGGACAATCAAGTTTCTTAGTAGTATTTTCAGCCTTAAGAACTATTTTATTGTTTTTTGGAGAAGTTCAATCAGACTGCCTATGGCCTTTGTGAGACTTTACTCTTAGTATGATTTAATGGTATTTTATGTGCTCTTCTATTAGAATTTTAAAGACTTCAGGAATATATATATCTAAGATTTTGCTAATTGAACTATGTGTTACACTTGTTATTTAGTAAATGCATGATAGGTATTTCTTTATGTTATAGAAAGATTTGATTGAACCTTGGTTGTGTTTCTGATCCGGACTTGTAGATTGTTGAATGGGCTCAGAAAAATCATAAGTAGTTGGTTTTTATGTACTCATATCTTATTAAAACATGCTCTAGCGCATCGCCTCAGTAGTCTAGTTTTTATTGTTTTAAAGTGTTTCTTTCTTCCCCTTTCCTCGAAAATACCAAGGAAGAGCCGACTTCTCAATCCTAGAGGTCATTCACTGAAACCTACACAATCGGTCCCCCATCATTGAATTTCCCATAAGGTTGTTTGTTTCCAAAGTAAAATTTAGAGTTAACAGTTCTTTTTCTGGAATGCTCAGTGGGACCATACTTCTCAAGATTTAGGCCAGTATATGAGCCGCAAACCTATTACTAGGAGTCAGATAGCTTTGAATCCCAGTTTGCTTCTTCCACCCCTAGTTAGTGTTTATCAATTTGCTACCTCTTCATACCAGAGCCTCCCTAGCGCTGTTGCAGTTACTCTTATCATAGTAATGGCTCAAATCCTGCCTAGAAATTTTGTAACATGGGATAACAGAAGTCCTCTCATTCCTCTGGTTTTACCTACCACATGGGCCCAAATACCCTCTGTTGCACTGAAAGTGGTTCCTAAGTTTACCAGGGAATGTTCTAAGACTCCCGAAGAACACTTGCAAGACATAGCCAGTGTCTGCATGGTCCATAGTATAACCGAGCAGAACGTAACTTTGAGATTGCTAGTGGCCTCACTCAAAGGAATAGATTTGGACTGGTACAAATCCCTCACTCTAAATTCTATTGGCAGCTGGGACCAGCTAGGTGACCATTTTTTTCAAAGATTCTCCGACAAAGCAGATATGTTGTCTCCGATGCATCAATTGATCACAATAAAGAGAGCCCCATAAGAAGCTTTAACAGAGTTCAATCTGCGCTTTCAGAGGACTTGGGAGCGAATACCTTTGTCTACTCATCCTCCCACCGATATGGCATTTGTTTTCTATCTGAAGGCTTTCAACTTATTGGATATATCGGTGATGATTCAATCTTTAGGCGATAACACTCTCCCTCAAGATTTTGACTTAGCAGTCTCTGCAGAAAATAACATGATTGATGTAGGGAAACTATCACCGCAGCCACTTATGACTGTCTTTCTAGATCTATCCAATCAGCCAAATGGCCTAAATATCTCAGAAACGGTTGTTGCCAGTTCATCCACTCCCCAATCTATGTACGCTTATCCTGGACCCCAACAAGGGAATCTACCTCATCCCTCGTCTTTAGCTACAGAGGTTAGTGATATGAAAAATTTACTAAGGTCTTTTTCTAATGAAATAGTCAATCTAAAGAGATCTAAAATACCACAAACCAGACCCCCTTACCAGCAAAACTACCAATCTAATAGGTCTACTTATCAACAAAACTAGTACTCGAATAATTGAGTTGCTTCGAATCAATTAGTTGGTTAGATAGTTCCCGTGCCCAATCTATTGCAAACGGTCTACCCTAGAACTAGTAAAAGAGTTGACAGCAAGACAAAATAATCTAGCCAATGATACCAACTATTGGTGTTTTCCATGTAATAGTGCACACACTCTGAGTAATTGTCTGAGAGGTAATCTACAACAAAAGCTTGCAGAGCAGCGTTGCCAAGGCATAGCAACCAATGACTTGGCTTACGCGGCCCCCGGTATGGATAATGCTTCCTTCATTGCACAAATACAGGGCATGTCAATGGAGCAGGAAGCAAAAATAGCCCTAGATCATGCACTTTTCTCTTGGATGGAAGGAGAAGATATTGTGATGACTAATGATGCAGCATTGTCGAGCTCAGAGACTCCTCAAGTGCAATCAGATTACAATCTCAGATCGAATAGGTGGTTAACGGGAGAAAATGTAAACATGCCAGGGAAGCCCTCCATCGACAATGCTCCCAAGCGACCTGCAACCACCGTTACTTATCCAAGGAAATATTTCATTCCTTATAAGCTCAGAGAAACAAAGGCATTGCTTCCATCAGTATTGGACATAGTGGAGCAGTTAAGGAAAGCCCTAGCTAACGTATCTTTATGGGATCTTCTCACCATCCCAGAGCAAAGGAGCCATTTGAAGGAAGTCTTGTTGGAGGAGGTTACCCCCCCAATAGGAAGGCTGCTACTTCTCTGCCGACGAATGGGCAAACTTCTCAACTTCCCGCAAATAGGTCATATTTAGTAGCAACATTGACAAATCAAGATATCTTGCTGAAATCTCAATCAGAAGGTAAGCCTAAGCCCAAACCTTTTTATTTGACCCTCATAGTAGGGGATAAGCTGCTACATAACTCTATGATAGACTCTGGTGTCAGTACTACCGTCATGCCTAAGAAAATCACTGAGGTTTTGAATATTAAGTATGAGCCATTAAATCATGGTGTCATGCAGTTAGATGGGAATAAGGTACAAACCATGGGCCTCATTAAAAGCCTCCTGCTAATGTTGTTTGCATGTCCTAGCATCACAGTGTCTTAAGAAGTAGTGGTTATCGATATTCCTCCTATTTTTGGCCTTTGCATCTCTAGAGATTTTACTACCAAGATAGGAGGTTACATGTCCTTGGACTGGTCCCACCTTATCCTTCGTACTAAGTGAGGTGCCAAGCTCAAAATCCTCTTAGAACCCCTTCATGCTGAGCATGTTGCAAATCAAGCTATGCTCAATTCTCAATCTCTGGTGAAGAAAGAAGGATGGTAGAATTCATCGAGGATGAAGAAATAATAGGAGATGCTTCTCCAAATCAGGAGGTTTTTCTTAAATAATTCATTGACTCTGACCCCTATTCAAATTAATGCCACGGGTCTTGGTACTTACTGCATTTTTTATAAAGATCAGGTTGTCCCAAAACTAGTTAAAGAACCCTTTACCCAAAGAGATTTATCCTCTTTACTCTGGACCCTACATTTTGATGGTGCAAGATGCAAAGTAGGTTCAGGGGCTAGAATCTTTTTTACTTCACCTTCAGGCGAGCAGATTCCAAATTCTTTTCGCTTACAATTTGCATGTTCCAACAATGAAGTAGAGTACGAGGGATTGATTCAGGGCCTAATGTTGGTGGAAAAGATGGGTTTAAAGAAATGAAAAGTTTTAGGGGACTTCGAACTTGTTGTCAATCAGATTCGGGGAGTCTCCAGTGCAAAACATGTCTGTATGAGGTCTTACCCCCACAGGGCTTGGGATTTGATTGAAAGCTTCGATGCTTTCAACATCCAAAGAATCCCCCGCAAGGCAAATGCATCTACTGACTAGATGGCCACTATTGGGTCAAATTTTGACCCAACTGTGGATTTGCTAGTCAACCCCCAAGCAGTCAACATCATCGTTTGGCCAACTATCCCAGATAATGACACCCACTGGCAAGTTTTTGAAAATGATGAACAAATTGCTCTATTCATTCAGAATTCAGGAGAATTTGCAAATCAGTTACAACCCAATTTTAAGGATGCATATGGGGATCAAATCATACAGTTAAAGTCAAACAAGCTCCCTAATGGGCTAATCACCTTAGAGAACCTTTTTGACAAGGATGACGCCAAAAGTGATAAGTGAAAGCTCACGGCTGATAAAGGAGACTATACCAAAATGTCGGTAGGTTATGGTAAAATCCTCAAAGTAGGGAAGGATATTTCATTCCAAAACTGAGAGAAATTGGCCTGATATTGTGACCAATACAAGGGTGTGCTAGCATGGTCCTATGAGGATTTGAAAGGATACAACCCCGATATCATTCAACATACTATCAAACTTACTGATGGAGCCAAACTGGTCTGGCAAAAGCAGAGACCTGTTAATCCAAAAGTTGAGTTACTCATGGCCCAGGAGCTAAGAAAGTTGATAGAGTCAAAAATTATCTAACCCATCAAACATAGCACATGGGTGTCCAATTTGGTGCTCGTGAGGAAATATAATGGAGATATCTGACTATGTGTGGATTTTAAGGACTTAAACCAAGCAACCCTAAAAGACCACTACCCTCTGCCATCAATGGAACAATTGTTAATCATAGTGGCAGGATCAGAGATGTTCTTAATGTTGGATGGTTTCTCAGGTTACAATCAGGTTCTGGTGAAAGGAGAAGACCAACATAAGATGACCTTCACAACTAAATGGGGAACATTCACCTATCAAAAACTGCCATTCGGGTTGTCAAATGTCGGTGTAACTTTTCAGAGGGCTATGGACCTAGCTTTCAAAGAGCTTGTTAACAAAATCATCCTAATTTATCTGGATGATCTCACTATGTTTTCAAAAAACAAGGAGGATCATTTTGATCATTTGGAGCTGGTTTTCCAAAAATGTCTAGAATTTGGAATCTCTTTGAACCTGAAGAAGTGCATTTTTGGCATCCCACAAGGCAAATTGCTTGGGCATGTTGTATCTAAGGAAGGAGTCTCCATCGACCTTGATTGAGTCTAAGTGATAAAACAACTCCCCCTTCTTGTAAATAAGAAAGGAGTACAATCCTTCCTAAGCAAGGTCAACTTTGTTAGCCGCTTTATTGCAGATTTTGTAGGGATGGTGAGGCCCATCACCCTGATGCTTAAAAAAAAAATGCACTTTAAATGGACTTCTGATGGGAAAGATGCCTTTGAGAAAATAAAAGAAGCTATTTGTTTAGCTCATGTGGTGTCCAATCCCGATATGGCCAAAGATTTCATTATGTTTGTTTTCTCTGGCCCTTATAGCATTGTCGTGGTCTTAACCTAGAAGGAGGCAGAAATAAATGGAGAGCACCCCATAGCTTTCCACTCCAAGACTCTTAAGGAATATGAGGCAAAGTAAAAATTCATCAAAAAACAAGCTCTGGAAATAGTCAAGGGCCTCAAGAAGTTTAGGCATTTCATTGCCTGCAACAAGATCACAGTGTATGTCACTTACCCTTCAGTTAGAGAATATATCATGGAGAACAGTTGTTAATTATAGTGGCAGGATCAGAGATGTTCTCAATGCTGGATGGTTTCTCAAGTTACAATCAGGTTCTGGTGAAAGGAGAAGACCAACATAATATGACCTTCACAACTAAATGGGGAACATTCACCTATCAAAAACTGCCATTCGGGTTGTCAAATGTCGGTGCAACTTTTCAGAGGGCTATGGACCTAGCTTTCAAAGAGCTTGTTAACAAAATCATCCTGATTTATTTGGATGATCTCACTGTGTTTTCAAAAAACAAGGACGATCATTTTGATCATTTGGAGCTGGTTTTCCAAAAATGTCCAGAATTTGGAATCTCTTTGAACCTGAAGAAGTGCATTTTTGGCATCCCACAAGGAAAATTGCTTGGGCATGTTGTATCTAAGGAAGGAGTCTCCATCAACCTTGATCGAGTCAAAGTGATAAAACAACTCCCCTTCTTGTAAATAAGAAAGGAGTCCAATCCTTCCTAGGCAAGGTCAACTTTGTTAGCCGCTTTATTGCAAATTTTGTAGGGATGGTGAGGCCCATCACCCTGATGCTTAAAAAAGAAATGCACTTTAAATGGACTTCTAATGGGAAAGATGCCTTCAAGAAAATCATAGAAGCTATTTGTTAAGCTCATGTGGTGTCCAATCTCGATATGGCCAAAGATTTCATTATGTATGTTTTCTCTGGCCCTTATAGCATTGTCGTGGTCTTAACCCAGAAGGATGTAGAAACAAATGGAGAGCACCCCATAGCTTTCCACTCCAAGACTCTTAAGGAATATGAGGTGAAGTAAAACTTCATCAAAAAACAAGCTCTGGCAATAGTCAAGGGCCTCAAGAAGTTTAGCCATTTCATTGCCTGCAACAAGATCACAGTGCATGTTGCTTACCCTTCAGTCAGAGAATATATCATGGAGGGTGACATCACTAAGAAGAGAGCTAGTTGGATCACCAAAATATTGGAGTATGACGTTGATGTTAGACCCACCAAGATAGTCTGTAGTAAAGGCTTGTGTGAATACTTAGCATAGGATCTCACACCCCGAGACCCCAAGGTAGTTGCAAACGAATCTGTCATGGCCATTTCAGAGCCAGTGGAGGCATGCTGGGTGGAAGAGCACAAACATTTTATGAAGATAGGAATTTTTCCTGAGGGTCTTCCCCTAGGAAAGAGGAGGTTCTATAGGTTACAAAATAGCAGTTTCCGACTAATAGCTGATGTCCTTTTCAAAAAAAAATTGACAGAGTCCTGCTCCGCTGTGTGAATCAAACCCAAGCTGACAAGATTCTTCATGAATTTCATCACGATTCATCTGGAGGTCACTTCTTAGCACCAACCACCATCATCAAAATCACACGTGCTGGATATTTTTGGCCATCCATGATTAAGGAGGTGCACACCATGGTGAGAGCGTGTAAGGAATGCTAGTATTATACTAGCAGGTGCAAAAAAGTAGCAATGCCACTTCAACCCATAGTGGTGGAGGAACCTTTTGCACAATGGGGACTCAACTTCATAGGGATGATAAACCCCCCAAGCTCAGCTGGGCACAAATGAATCTTGATCGCTACAGATTATTTCACCCGATGGTCCGAGGTCGTCCCTTTGAAAAATTCATCTGACTTTAAAATCTTGGCTTTCCTAGAAGATCTAGTGTGTCGTTATGGTCCCCCAAAGACCATTATTTCAAATAACAAGTGTGTGTTCATGGGCTCACAACTCACCTAGTTCACCCTCAACAAAGGTATTTACCTAAAGACATCCTCAAACTACTATCCACAAGGAAACAGTCTCACAGAGTCTACCAATAAGAATCTCATCAGGCTCATCAAGCGGATTGGCTCAAAGCACAAAAGGGATTGGCATCACCATCTGAGGAGCATGTTGTAGGCAAACTAGATAACACCAAAGCAAGTTTTGAAGACCTCCCTGTATAAACTGGTTTACGGGAAAGATGCATTGTTCCCTGTACCCCCGGAGATCCCAGCTCTGCAGCTGCTTAAGTCTTTTGAAATAGCAGAGAATGGCCCTATGTACGTGAGGTTGGCTGAAATTATGGAGCTAGAGGAAGCAAGGGAAGTGGCATTCACCTCCCTCTAGACACATCAACAAATCATTAAAATGTGGTTTGATTACAAGAAAATTTCTCCCTCGCAATTCTTGCAGGGTGACCTGGTCCTAAAATTTAACGAAAGGGCTGCCAAACTCAGCGAGCATGGAAAATTCGATGGGCTATGGGGGGGCCCTTTCCGCATAACAAATTGCAAAGGTCACAACACTTTTGATCTAGAAGATATGTAGGGAGATCTTCTTACGATCCTAGTTAACAGTTTCCATTTAAAACCTTTTCATTAGCTTAGTGCCTCAAATTGTACATAATGTAATTAGTGCTTTTGTGTGTGTTTTTATTTATTGCTTTCTCTTTGGGTAATGTTACCAATCAAAATGCCATTATTAATTCATAGAAGGAGACACTCAAATTTGCCATTTACTAAAGAAAAATAAGATTATCATAGTTTGAGTATGTATACGAAGATTTACAAATATTGAGAAAGGCCTCCGGCTGCATTTGTCAAAATTTAAAATAGAGAAAACAACAAGAAGAGTGGGGGTTATGTCGCAGTAGAATCATTTTCATCTTCTTGCTCCTCCATGAGGGAATCAAAGTCTTTAGTGTCATCCTCTGTGTCCTCCTCTCCCGATCACTCGTGATCAAAAGCAATTCTAGAAGCTTCGGCCATGATGATGAGGACCAAGTCAGGGAGAACGTCTAGAGTCAGGACCCGCAAAAATATATAGTCCTTAAAGCCAGTATACCATTCGGGACGGGGATGATCAAATAAATATGAAGAAGGAATTCAGTGGCAAGCTCTATCCATAAGCGATGAGTAGATAGCATCATGGTTCGCAGTCCACTGATGAGTGGATACCAAGGCACTTCTTCCCCAAATGTAATGAACTGCTATAGGTCTATCGCCAGAGGCAAGCCTTGAAAAGGAATGTAGTAGGCTATAACCTCCTCCAAACCTCTGAGATAGTCTCCTAAGAAGAGAGCTCTTGTAAGCTTAGAGGCCCCATACCCACCAGTCCCAGCATCGAGCAGAGAAGCCACGAAGCGCGAGAAAATGTCCGAGTTAACTTGGTAGTGGTCAACATTATCTATGAAATCTTCTTCGAGCACCCATTTGATGGCGGTGATGATTAGAGGATTCTTCCTCTTCGTCATCCTCCACAACCTTTGATCAAAAATGTTACCAATGAAAGCAACCTGTGCCTTACTATTGATGAGCTGGATAGGAGTATCCATCCATCAGAAAAACCCCATTGTTAAATTTGGTGATATAAGCAGGAATGTCTGAAAAGGCATATTTATAGGATTTCTCAGCTCCAAGTGACAAATGATGACAATGGCAGTACTCTCGATCCCAAGCAACACCAACCTTTCTGCATAAATTGGCACAAGGGAAATGATACCTACTGACAAGTTTTCATAAATGGTGAAAGAAAGGTCAGTACCTCAATTGGAGTGGACATGTACCTGATTGCTGCACATTTTGTTAAAGGTACATAACTTTTACAAAAAAATCCCCGCAAGACTGCTTCACCTCGTGCCACCCTAGTGGGCGCGAGATTTTCTTAATTAAGGCGAAAAGTCCTTCGTACAAGCAAATCATCACAAGTGGCTTGACTATCGGTGGGCAGCGCCAGCGCTCTCTTGGTAATCACAAATGGCAGCACCAGTCTTCCTCATAAGTTTTCTCAACCCTAAAAATTGAGCTGGCATACATGCAAAATGGGTGCCCATTCCTAGGCTCTTTTATTTTGTGGTGATCTAGGCATGCCATGCATTAAAGAGAGAGATCTGCCAGATTTTCTTTCATTCTATCAACTCATTCTTCAGTCAGAGTTGGGCAGAGAATTGAGAAACAAATTTTTCATGACTAAGAGATGGAAGCTGAAGCTACCTCTTTTGCCCCTGCTTAGGAAGGATTGTGGGTTGATGTCCTTGGCCGACTCTCCTAGGCCTCTCATGCTTTTCTGCCCAAGTTAGAATATCAAAGGACCAAAGCCAAATCAATGACAATCACCCAAAATTCCGCAGTAGTGATAGACCCGTTCAAAGATGTCATGGAACCAGAGCTCCACAAACAGCCGAAGAACCTGAGGGAGGCCGCATACAACATGATGATCCATCATAGAGTGGACTCATTTTCCACAATAGCCAATTTTTGGCAAAGTAGGACTCCTCAATTTATAGTCCCAATGGTCCCACACTGTCCAGAGCTTGTGGCGGTGATTGCCAACGTTTTCGACCCCAATTCCTGCTCTACCAGTGGTCTTTCTTTAAGGGTGGTCATATCACCATATGCCATAAAGGACATGATGTGTTTCCCTTTCTTCAAAGCAATGAAGGTATTCTCAGATGCTACAAGGGAGGAATACTGGAACTCAAGAAGAGATGCGGTCCCTTTCTGTAACAACATCCTAAACTGGAGCCAGTCAAAAGACCTCCCAAAGCTACCCTTGTCATATAGTGATCTAAAGAATGAGGAACTTAAAGATATTTTGTCCATTCTCACCTAGTTGTGTGGTCATGAAAATGATCGAGAGGTTATAGCCACAATGTTGGGTTTCCTTTTTAAATGCCGAAAATAGAAAGAAGCTTTCCATTTTGATTTCTCTGACCTGATAGCCAGCAAAATGGTAAAGCAATTATCCGAGCTCCACCAGATTCAACATTTTAGGTTCTCCTCAGCCTTGGTTCACCCACTCTTACATCAGAATGAAGCCCTCTTCAGCCGACTTATCAAACTAGCCAGCAGCGATGAAGCAAGAAATAGAATGCCGGTTTCAGTCTGGACACCCATTATTTTGTCCTCCTATGACGCTTATCAATTTTCTAATTGTTTCCTAACTCCCTCCTTGAAGGATTTTGGCATCATTCCCATTGAGTCACTCTCCTACTTTTCACAAATCCAAATGAATTAGATGTGCAACAAACGGCCCCCCTGTGACTGGTTCATAGGCAGTGATTTCTCTTTTGTCCGAGTCCATGGTTTCTCTAAGGAACCTTTCTGTCTACCTACATACATCACAAAGAGGACTCTTTCTCTTGAGATCGCTCACCAAATGGTACAAGTTGAGAAAGCTATAGGGTCTAGGAAGCATGACCCCTCAATCACTGAGGCCAATAAGGCTATTGGTCCCATCACCCTAGTTTGGTAGGGTATCACAGAGAACGTCCTGACATCAAAATTGGTGCAACTTGGGCTGTTGGTGATTGATAAATTTTGGAGCTATGACCCAGATGGAAGCCTATCTCATAGGAAGAATGTGGTTAAACATGAGTTGTAGAGTGTAATGGAACAATGGGTTAATCCATAGGTAGATGACCCAAGCTTGTATGTGGGTCTCAACGATTTTCCCGTGCTCGAGCGCCCCTTCTGGTTGAGTTTTTACTTTGTTTCACAAAGGTACCACCCCATGAAGCCCATTCCTCGAGCTATGCACAAGACCATGGTGGTAAATGCTTGGCCATAGAGAAAGCGGGAGGATTTCTAGATCTACCGGTAGGAAATAAATCAGCCTAGAGCAAACATTGGGAACGTTCCTTCGGATGAGCATTTTGATCTTGAATGGCGCCAAGAAAATGGATCTGATGAGGGAATAGGTGATAACTTGCCATTTGGGTATTCATCTCCCAAGGTCACCCAACAACAAGAGGTTGAAATTATAAATATTGAAGAGAGGGACAACGAGCCTAGTACTCTCCCCCCTCTCGATGTTTCTGCTCTTAGGCCCCGCTCCCAAAGTAGTAAAAGGCAAGCTGAGAAGAATTTTCAGGAGGACCCTCCCAGCAAAAGGCAGTTTTTGAGCTCTGAAATGAAAATTTCATCCTCTTAAGTCCCAGACAAGCCCTCAGATCCTTCGAGGTTGACAACCCACGCAACCCAGGTACGATCTTCCTCACCATTTTCCTCTTCTCAAGCTAATTTTTCTTCTACTGCCCATATTGCAGATATGCATGTTCAGATTCCCATTGCGCTTACCTTAGTGCCGACTAGAGCACCGGTTGGCTCATTTGATACCTTTCCACAAGTTTCAATCCCTTTTCAAGCCCCAACTTTTGTATCCTCATCCTTTTTCCCCCAGATGTTAGAAGCAGCCATCGTCTCACGTAGGCTTGTTTTGAAGAGTCCACTCCTCCCCCAATTGTTGGAATAGTGTCTGTTGATCCATTTCTCCTAGGAGCCTCTCCCTTCATCCCATTATTTTCCCCCATGACATTGTCACATCCTATCCAAACCTCATTTGATGGCCCTGTTTCCCAGTTTTCCTTTGCAATTCCCCCTAGTGTTGCGTTTGCAGGTCAAGTTATTGCCAACCTGGATGCCTACCAATAGCAAGTTACTTATTCCAAGACCACTTGTGTTGGCAAAGAATTAAAAAGAAAAGAAAAGGAAGGTGCTAGGCCAACCCACCCACACTTGCAAACTCTTTTCAGTGAAGAGAGGGAGAGTCTATTTTTTGCAACTAGTTTCCCCAAAGTCAACAAACCGGAGTAAAAAATGAAGCCCAGTGATTATGACCTGCATGCTATCAATGTTAACCTTTTCAATGCTACGTCATCCAATAAAGTCAAAATGATGGAGGAAACATCGAAGGCTGTCTCTTTGAACTTCATCAAAAAGAGTCGTTGCTTGAAGAAAATGCAAGCGGAGAATGCTAAACTCCGAGAATCTCTAACCCAACAAAGAAAAGAAGATAAAGCTCTTCGTGTCGAGATGAATCATGTGTAGGGACTGCTGACTCAGGCTAACACTAAAAAGGGAAAGCTATAGTCTATCCTCAATAGTTTGGGTACATAGTTGAAAGGTTAGGAGGCAACCAGAAATGTAGCCTTAAAAGAATTGCAAGGAAGAGATCAAGAAATTCAGCAAGTGAAAGTAGCTTCTAGGGATGCCACGCAAATTCAGGCATAGCTGTGTGAAGAAGTCCACCTAAAGGAGGAGTATGCCTAACAACTGAGTGATACTTAGGTAATTCTCTCAGAAAGCAAAGCAAGTTTTGAAGCAGAGTTGCATGAAAAGGAAACTAGCCTAGAGCTAGCCGAGAAGAAATGGCAAGATGTGGAGGTTCTTTTGCACCAAGAAAAGGATGGTGTTGTGCAACTCCAACAAGTAATGTAGGATGGAAATGTAAAGATCCACGCGTTAGAAAGCCAAGTGATCACCAAAAAAAATAGGTGCAAAGAACTATAGGCTGAAGTAATGACAAAAGGCGATGAGATCTCACGGTTGCTAAACATTCCTCCCCCCATGGAGATTTCTCAAGAGTTTTCCCTTATTTTAACAGATTTATATGTTTCTCATTGGGAAAAGGTGAAGCAGTACTACCCTTCACTGCAACATGTGCTAAGATTCCTTAATGATGCACAATCCCTCTGTGCCAAAGCCAACACCCTCATAAGAAGTTATATGCTTGTCATCAGTCCTAAGCTCCCAATGGCCCAAGATGTTATCCATTTGCTGCACTCTGCTCAAGAGGAAGAATTAAAGGAAAAAGAGATTATGGACCATCGGCAATTGATTAGAAGGATGAATGTTTTCATCAACCGGCACAGGGAAATCATGCAGGCTTCGGAAGCTCTTGCACCTCTACAATTTTAGGTTCCGGACATCAAGCAGTGCATAGAGAGGTTTTTTCTATTGGGCCTACCTTCTCCTTTTCCTAAAGATGGTACTGTGCTAGGGATTGAGAAAATATCAAGCCAGATTGAGCATTTGCAACAAGATAGAACCTTCCTGCAAGGTCTAGGCAATCCTATTTTAGCGGATGAGGTCAAGCATCTTCTACACCCTCGAGCCTAACTCTCTACTCTCCTAAAGCTAGCCCAGGATGAGCTGACATCCTTGCCTTTTGACAAAGTGATTTGTCTGGAGTAGCATTTCCATAATTTAGAAGTGCAGGTGTTGCCCCCTAAAGATGAATGGTTGCAAATCCAACAGTCCTTCAACTTGCTCTGCCCTGTTTTACCATAAGGCCTAGTCTGCGAACCAAAGTTTTTAGGTTCTAAGCTTTCTGCAGGCAGAATTCCCCTTTTAGTCGCCAAGAAATGTTAACATTATGTTGGGATTAGTTCACAGGTGGCATTTTGCTATTTTTGGTGGCCCTACCTCTTTTGTTCCTCCCACTCGCATGCATCAGGTGAGACAGATGTCATCTCGGTGGGGGTTTTGTGTGCTTCCTTTTCCCTTTTTGTTTTTGCAGTAACATCGAGCTACCACATGGCATGGGTTTTTCATAGCAACATCTTTTTGGTCCCTCCACCTGCCATTTTGATTGTGACTCTTTTATCGTGCGCTAGCCGAGCTGAGCGTCATGGGACTAACAACTTCAGGGACTAACGACTTTAGGGGCGGTTTGTCTGGTAAATCAGACAGGTGGACCATGAGATGCAAAAAGAAAGGCAGTGGAGTCTGAGGTTGTTAGGGGCTGGGGCTCTATTTAGTTTAGTTTTTTCCTTGTTGTAGGGGTTCAGAACTTGGCAAAGACAATCAAGTTTCTTAGTAGTATTTTCAGCCTTAAGAACTATTTTATTGTTTTCTAGAGAAGTTCAATCAGACTATGCCTATGGCCTTTGTGAGACTTTACTCTTAGTATGCTTTAATGGTCTTTTATGTGCTCTTCTATTAGAATTTTAAAGACTTCAGGAATATATATATCTAATATTTTTCCAATTGAACTATGTGTTACACTTGTTATCTGGTAAATGCATGATAGGTATTTCTTTATGTTATAGAAATATTTGATTGAACCTTGGTTGTGTTTCTGATCCGGACTTGTAGATTGTTGAATGGGCTTAGAAAAATCATAAGTAGTTGGTTTTTATATACTCATATCTTCTTAAAACATGCTCTAGCGCATCGCCTCTGTAGTCTAGTTTTTACTATTTTAAAGTGTTTCTTTCTTCCCCTTTCCTCGAAAACACCAAGGAAGAGCCGACTTCTCAATCCTAGAGGTCATTTAGTGAAACCTACACAATTAGTCCCCCATCACTAAATTTCCCTTAAGGTTTTTTGTTTCCAAAGTAAAATTCAGAGTCAACATAACCTTTATGAGCAAATTTTTCAGATTACAAGCTTATAGTGAAAGAGATTCCAATGAGTGGGAATGGGACTCTGACTAGTTGAAACATTCCTTTGAAGAGTCATATTATATAAAATATGTACACGTTGATATAGTCCACTTGTATGTAGGACAAATGTCAAAGTATAGAACACTCGAATGGGAACTACAATATATCGATGTTGAGTCCAGTGATGATGATTAGGAACTACTTGCTGAAGGTCATTCTGAGTAAAATAACATCTTAGACTTAGAAATAGTCATTGAAGACAAATATCTCTATCATGACTCTAATTCTCTTGACACAACAATTTGACGACCCCTTGCCATTAGTGTATCTTGAGCTTATTGACTGGGACAATGAAGGACCCATTGAGATAGAAACCTTCCCTAATAATCATGCCATTGCCTTATACCTCAACACAGTCAAACCTAAAATAAATTCCACCAGTGAATAGAGTAACACATCTTCTACTCAAGGGGGTGCCAAATCTCTCAGACACAAAAGTAAAAAGAAAAAAAAAATATCAGGTCTAATGCTAAAAACCCGTTAATGGCAACATTAGATCAAGAAATAGTTAAAATAAAGGACGTATCCGATGGTGAAAACCTCCTTGAGGTGCCAGAGGATGGGAGATTTGACACCTTTCCTGAGTATTTCTAGGAAAGATCTTTGATACTAATTGAACCAACTGAAGCAGTCAACATTGGAACACCAGATCAACCAAAGATTCTTCATCTAGTAGCATCATTATTAGAACAAGAGAAACATGACTATGTGGCATTCTTCAAAGAAAGACAAGTCAATTTCACATGGTCATACATAGATATGCCAGGATTAGATTCTGATCTCATCATGCACCACTTGAATGTTTCTCCTGGAGTAAAAATAGTAATGCAAAAGACAAGAAAGATGTATCCTCATATAGCCATATTGGTCAAAGTAGAATTGAAGAAATTGCTAGACATAGGATTTATTAGACTAGTAGCATATCCAGAATGGGTATCCAATATAGTTCCTATTTCTTAACCAGACAAAAGTATTAGGGTATGCACAAATTTTAGAGATCTCAATAAGGCGTGTCCTAAAGATGATTTTCCTTTACCTAATATAGATATCATTGTGGACATGAGAACTGGACACAAAATGTTCTCCCTCATGGATGGTTTTTAATGCTACAATCAAATCAAAATAGCACCAAAAGATCAAGAAAAGACAACCTTCACATACCCATGGGATACTTTCTATTGGAATAAAATGCCTTTTTGACTCAAAAATGCAGGAGCTACCTACTAAAGGGAAATGACAACAATTTTTCATAATATGATGCATACCTTCATGGAAGATTATGTTGATGACCTATTGGCTAAGTCACATACTAGAGAAGCACATCTGTAAATCCTAGCAAAGATCTTTCACCACTTGGAGAAATACAAACTAAGGCTGAATCCAGAGAAATGTGCATTTGGTGTCACATCTCGCAAACTTTTGGGATATATTGTTTCAGCATGAGGCATTGAAGTAGATCTAGATAAAGTTAAAGCAATCATGGAAATGAAATCACCCAAAAACATTAGTCAACTAAGATTGCTTCAAGGGAGACTTTAGTCCATTAGAAGGTTCATATTCCAACTAGCTGTTAGATGTCATCCTTTCACGCATTTGTTGTGTAAAAATGTTCCATTTAAATGGGATGACACCTTGTGAAGAAGTCTTTCATGCAATAAAGGAATATTTAATGAACCCACTTGTTCTAATGTCACTGATTGAAGGCAAGTCATTATTATTGTATATATCAGCCACTGATGTATCATTAGGAGCTCTGTTAGCACAATTGGATCATGAAGGCAAAGAAGGGATATTTATTACATCAACATGAGCTTAGTCAGTATGATCTCAATTACTCATCTATTGAGAAGGTATGCTTAGAAATAGTGTTTTCATCCAAAAAATTAAGACACTATATGCTAACCCATTCAGTGAAGCTGATAGCCAGAATTGATCCATTGAAATATCTTCTTAGCAAGGAAGCCTTAACACGTAGATTGGCAAAATGGGTAATGATCCTAAGCAAGTTTCATATTGAATACATTGACATAAAAGCTGTAAAAAGACAAGTGATTGTTGATCAATTAACAGAAGCACCACTCCAGGATGATCATCCAATACATGTTGAATTTCCAGATGTTGATGTTCTCACAATCACTAAGCAAACATGGCAGTTGTATTTTCATGGTTCTTACACACAGCCTGGATCGGGGGCATGCTTGCTATTTATCACACCTCAAGGTCATACCATACCAAAACCATACAAACTAACTTTCCATTTCACCAATAATATGGTATAATATAAGGCATTAGTAACATGAAATAAGATGGCTTTAGAATGGAATGTCACACATTTGCAAGTTTTTGGAGATTCATAGCTAGTCATCAATCAAGTTAATGATGATTATCAAACCAAAGATGAAAAGATGATGCCTTCCAAGAAGATGGTTGATGACTTTAGAAAGTACTTTGTGTACATTTCTTTTGAGCAGATCCCGAGGAATGACAACAAAGAAGCCCATGCCATGACTACAATTGTGTACATTTCTTTTGAGCAGATCCCGAGGAATGACAACAAAGAAGCCCATGCCATGACTACAATTGCCTTTTTTCTTCAAACACAAGAAATACAAGATCGTTACGAATTCCTAGTGGAAGAATTGTTTCACCTTGCTTATGATTATCTTGTTTCCTAAATCATATGTCACCTAGTAGGACCTGATTCCTCCCATTATGGTCTAATTTATACCTACTTGAAAGACATACCCTTCCTCTTAACCTATCAAAGAATGAAAAATGAAATTTCATTCAACAATCCACTGGTTACACCCTTGTCATGGATACTCGATATAGATGAGGTTTGGATGGTACTCTCCTCAGTATCAAGTGGTCTTAATCTTTCAAAGAAATATGATTGGGTTACTATCGGCCTACTATGGAAAGGGGTTCTTTTCAATTCGTCAAAAAGTGCAAACAATGTCAGATCCACGACGACCTCATACACGCACCAGCACAAGAGCTTCATACCTTGGCAAAATCATGGCCATTTTGTCAATGGGGCCTAGATCTAGTAGGTAAAATCCATCCACCTTCCTCAAATGAACAAAAGTTCATACTCACAACTATTAAGTATTTCACGAAGTGGATTGAAGCAGTGCAACTCACTAATGTCATAGGAAAGTAGATCGTCGTATTCATCTTGAACTATATCATATGTCACTATGGTATCCCTATGACCATTATCACTGATAATGGAAAGCCATTCAAAAATCAAGAAGTAAGAGAGATTTGTGAAAAATTAAAGATTCAGCACATGTTTTCCATACCGTATTACCCGTAGGGAAATGGTCAAGCAGAAGCATCAAACAAAACAATCTTGAAAATTTTGAAGATAGCTAATGATGTTGGCAAAGAATGGCATGTTCAACTGAACCCTTCTCTATGGGCATATCATACTAGTATACGCACCTCGATAGGTGCCACACCATACTCTCTTGTCTATGGGTCTGAAGAAATATTACCAGTGGAGGTTGAAATACCATCTCTTTGTGTGTCACTGAAGGGTCTCATTCGAGATCAGAAATAACAAGTGTCTAGATTGCAAGATCTTGAATTGCTACAAGAGCGTAGGAAAAATGTTGTTGATCATTTGAGATTATACCAACAAAGGATGTCATGTAGTTACAATCATAAGGTCAAGCCTAGGATGTTTCAAGTTGGTGATTCTGTGCTTAAGCAGAATCCACATAATCAACAGGATCGTGAAAAGAAAGGGAAGTTCGAGCCAAATTGGTTGGGTGCTTTTGTTGTCACAACTACATATGGATCTGGCACTTATCATTTATCAACACCAGAAGGAGATCAGCTCAAGGAACCCATCAATAGCCTCCATCTAAAAAGTTCTATACTTGAAAAGCAAAAAATCCAAAAAAATCCAAAAAAAAAAAGCAGAAAATCCAAAAAAATCAGAAAAGCAAAAGAAAATACAAAAAAAAAAAAATCGAAAAAGAGAAAAAAAAATCAAATATGAGAAAAAGTGCAATCAAAACAAATGGTGAAAACTTGGAAACAGGCACCATTTTCTAGCTATCTTCTCTATCTATTTGGTCACTTGTCTTGCATCTATCCCTTGCTATTGTACATGTCCACGATAAAGCCTTTTGTATCTAACTAGGCCTCATTTGTGAATCCCACCATGGTTTGGAACATTGTATATACAAGTGTGTTTTTGGAATAGGGGCAAAATCCTGAACTCAGTCAATAATAATCTACATTGTGCTTAAACGCATCATGGCAAGCAACAGTTAGGAAGTGTTAGTCACAAGAAAAGATAAAGGAATTCAACATTGAACATAAGTACCAAAATCCAAATTAACATCTAAACAAACAACAAATCAATTGATGATATACTCTGAATCACATCTGAAACACTTTAGTCAGAATGTTCAACTGTTGTGTTTTGATTTTTGTTATCATGCTTCTTGAGTGACTTAAGGATGTCTTGTACTAAAGAAACAAGGATGGAGCATGATCTTTTCTTTATCTGCTGCCTGTTAGTTAATTATTATTACTATGTAAATTTGTCAAGGGACATGATCGATCAAATATCATTGATGACATTTCAGGTTTGCATAAGATGATGATTAACTTTTGTCTGTTTGCATGCAAACAACACTCAGGTCATCTTGGTCCATTATACCTTGATGCTTGTGTTAACTTGCAATATCAAAATCTAGGTAAACAGTGCTCAGGTCATCATGGTCAATTATACCATTGATGTTTGCACTCTCTTACTACATTTTAAAGGCTCAATGATGATAAAAAGCATGATCAAAGTGATCGGTCTGATGATAACATGGCATTACTTGCATTCTTCCATATTTAGATTAGACTACATGTTGCATTCAAGGTGCATAAGGGATCAAATTTTATTTTCTAGAGGATGAGGTCAAGTGGTGTTATCTCTCTTATTAACTGATTGAGTACATTGGACATCAACAAAAATAAATGATTCATACATCATGCATTTTAGATCATACATGTCTTTGCATTTACATTTCATCAACATACAATTAGTTAATTCATAGATTTCATATTGCACATCATTGCCATAGAGTCATTTGTGAGAGTTGAGAAATACAACACCACAGGAGCCCAAATGATCCCTGCAAGCTGAATAAACCTGTTACAAGGAGAAGCAAGGAAACAACAGAGAAAAACCAAATACACAGAAAATGCTCAAGAAAATAAGAGCTCTGTATTCACAAAAAGTGTAATGTGATAATAATATAAAAGAAAAGATTCAACCTCTAATAGGTCAAGAAACCCTAAAAGGGAAAACCCTAGGCTTGCACATAATAATTAATAAAATAATTAATTATTATGCACCTAATGTTAGCTTAATTGTAAAAGATATAAAGGGGAACTTAATTAATTAAACAAATGTCATTTAATTAATCAAGTAAAGACTTGATTACTCTAACACCCCCCCTTAATCTAGACTTAGGGAGAAACTAAAACCTAGAAAAACTACTGAAAGAAGGAAAGATGGGTCCCGACAACAAGGCCTGATCAGGTACCCAAATATAATGAAATCTCTATGAAATGAAGAAAAAGGAGAAAACCCAGTGGGAAAAAACTCCTCTCCAAAAAGAGATAAAAGAACACACTGAAAGAAATATGAAGGAAGGAAGGCCTCATAAAGACCCCCCAAGGACAACTTCCTTCACCCCAAGCATAGAGCGCAACTGAAGATAGCGTGGTTATGCAAAAGGTTTCGTGAAGATGTTTGCAACCTGCTCGGCAATGGGAATGTACTCCAGAATGAGAGAACCAACCTGAATCAACTAGTGGATGAAATGCATGTTAAGCTCAATGTGCTTCATCCACTGATGCTCTACTGGGTTGTGAGAAATGTGAATAGCACTCTAATTGTCACACCAAATAATAGTGGGACTATCAGGAGGAAAACCAAACTCAGTCATCAACTGTCGAAGCCATAAGATCTCTTGACTGACGAGCATAGGAGATCGGTACTCAGCCTTTGTAGAGGACAATGCATGAGAAGTCTACTTCTTGCAAGAACATGTGATAGGACCATAGCCAAGACAAAAAACAAAGCCAGAAGTAGACTTGCAATCATTGACATCACCAGCCCAATCTGAGTCACTGTAGCCAATAATGTGAGGTTCCCCTGATGTGTAGTGAATGCCATGAGAAATAGAGCCCTAAATGTACCGCAAAATACATTTGGTAGCTTGCCAATGACTCTCATGAGGATCATGGGAGAAGCAAGAGACAAGGCCAACCATAAAGGAAAGATCAGGATGAGTGTGTGTCAGGTACAACAAACTGCCAACCAACTGCCTGTAAAGTGTAGAATCTATTGAAGGAGTGGAGCAAGTAGTAATCAAAACAACCCCTGACTGAAAAGGAGTGGGAGAAGGCTTTCAATCAAGCATGAAAAAGTGCTGAAGCATGTCAAGAGAATACTTTTGCTATTAAATGTAGATCCCATCAGAAGACTGCATCACCTAAAGACCAAGAAAATAGTGTAGAAGACTGAGATCTGTCATCTCAAACTGGTCCATCAAAGCTTGTTGAACATGTTGAATCATAGAGGATGAGCTACCTCAGATGAGGAAATCATCAACATATAGCACAAGAATTAGGATCTCACCCTCAAGAAGCTGAATGTACACTATGTGATTGGAATGATAGCGTGTGAAACCAGTGGAGATCAAGAAGGAGTCCATCTTCTCATACCAAACCCGAGGGGCCTATTTGAGACCATACAATGAACGCCAAAGTCTGCAAACCAAAGAACTGTCCTGCACAAATCTCTGAGGCTGCTCCATATAGATTTCCTCTTGTAGATCTCCATGCAAGAAGGCAATCTTCACATCCATTTGAAAAATGGGCTATCCCCTAGAAATTGCAAGGGATAGTACAAAGCGAATAGAGTTCATCTTGGCGACAGGGGCAAATGTCTTGGAGTAATCAATACCCTCAACCTACAAGAAACCCTTTGCAACAAGACGTTCTTTGTACTTATCAATCAAACCATCAACAACATACTTGGTGCAATACAACCATCGGCACCAAACCATCTATCTACCCTTAGGAAGAGGACATAGATCCCAAGTATTATTCCTCATCAAAGAAGAATACTCATCCTCCATAGCACAATCCCACTTAGGGTGTCCTATAGCCTCTAAAAACTTCTGAGGATCATTTGAAATGGCATGACTCAAAAGACTGGAACCCACAGTATGAGAACGGGTGTGACGAGTATCTGAAGGATCACCGACCATAGATCCTGCTGCCTCAATAGTAAAGCGAGCCCACTTGGGCATCTAAGGTGGAGCAGGTGAAGGTGGGGATGGTGGATCATCAACAACATCATCAGAATCATCCTCAAAATAATCCTGAAGAGAGGCAGTTGGAGGAGTAGGTAGAGGGGTAGACACTAGAGACAGGGTATCCACTATGGGAAGTCGCTCATCAAACTGAACATCCTGTCGAAACAAGACCTCTCTGGAATCAGGATCAAACAACCTTTACACCTTAACATCCTCATAGTAGCCAACAAAAATGAGGGGTCAGCTCTTTTTCTCCATTTCTTTCCTTTGAGCATCAGGAATAAATGTCCATGCCTCACTACCAAATACTCAAAAAAAGAAACATCAGGCTTGTCATGAGACCAAGCCTCCTCAAAAGTCATATGTTGAATCACCTTGTGAGGCATCCAATTGTGAATGCAGTTGGCACAATTGACTACCTCAGCCCAAAAAGATGAATCCATGGACCTGGACTGAATCATACAATTCACCATCTCCCATAAAATTCTATTCTTTTGCTCAGCGACACCAAACTTGTACTCAAGAAAGTACACCCATATGCGTCTAGAGAAGTCATCAATAAAAGTGAGTACATACTTGGCCCTAGAAAAAGAAGTAGGGAATGACATGAGGTCACTGTGAATCAACTCCAAAGCACAAGGGGCTCTTCCCTTTGGAAAGGGATCCCTGTGATGCTTACCAAGAACCCAACCATGACAAACACCATCAGTGTAGGAAATTTGTGGGAGCCAAAGAACAAGTGCCTATGTACTCATCTACTGAAGATATATAATTAACATGGCCCAAGCACTCATGCCAAAGCTTACTCATTGAATCTACATGTGCTATAGGAGATGAACTTGCAGCCATAGAGGGCTCAAATCCATCAAATCTGTAAAGACAAGATGCAATATCAACACTCCCAGTAGCCACAGCTGAATTAGAGTCATGGAGGTCCTGAATAACCACATCATGTGGTGAGAACTCAACTGTCTTACCAAAGCCAGAATGGCAAATCTGATAAATGGATAGGAGGTTTGTCAAGATGTCAGGAATAACTAGAACATCCTGCAGAGTACCTCCATCCAAAGAGACAGAACCTGAACCCAAGACTGAAAGCTGAACTGAGTCACCCACTGCAATTTGTGATGTACCACAAGAGGCAAGAGAAGTAACCAACTATTGAGTGTGAGTCATATGGTGAGAAGCGCCAGAATCTAGAATCCAAGTGAACCCATAGGTCAAAGCTTGAGCAGTGAGAGCATGACCTTTCCCTATGGAAGGAGAAGATGCCTGAGGTGAGGAGATGTGATGTTGTTACATGGCTTCCTCTAAATCCTCTAAGCATTTCCAACACCTAGAAACTGGATGTCCTTCCTTGCCACAAAAACTACAAGTATCTCCTGATTTCTTCTTAGTCTTAGAGGAAGACTCACCAGACTTTGAAGATTTCCCATGTTTCAAAGGAAATGGCAGTTTAGAATCAAACTTAGGAGGTGTCTTGGAGGAATGCTCACTGCCTGCAAAATTCTTCTTTGGCTTCTCCTTAGATGACAAGGAAACCAATGCTTTGTTCTTGGACCCTGAGAGCATGTCCAATTGAGAAAGGTGAGACTACTCATGAGACAAACATTCATAAAAAACATCAAAGGTAGGCATGGTGAAATGAGCACCCAAGCCATCCATGATGGAGTAGAAAGAAGAGGCAAAGAACTGGAAAGGACCTCGAAGCTTTGAAAGGATCAAGTGAATGCACTCTGTGTCTATCTTGATGTTTCAACACCTATGGAGAATAGATCTGATAGTCTTGAATTTGTTAAAAAAATCCTCAATGGTGGGAAAGGAATCAGGGGACAAGGAAACCAACTCTACCTCAATCTGTAATGCCTAGATCTCATTAACTCTCCCAAAGAGAGTCTCAAACTTCAACCACATATCTCAAGGAGTGAGAAAACCAACTCTACCTCAATCTGTAATGCTTGGATCTCATTAACTCTTCCAAAGAGAGTCTCAAACTTCAACTACATATCTTGAGGAGTGAGCAAAGCATCAATGTGAAATACAAGACTGTCGGAAACATGTAATGAGAGTAAACCCATGGCCTCATCCATGTTGTTTCTGTGCTAAAGAAGTTCATAAGGACACTACAATAGAGGCTAAACCTCATCCAAACAAGACCACAACCCTTATGCCCTGAGAAGCCTCATGATGTGAGGCTTCCAGGTGTGATAGTTGTGTGATGTCAACAACTCAACTAAAGAATCTGCCATGAAACTTTGCACCTGTACCTACTTGTTTTTTTATTTTTATTATGTGATCTTTCAGAATAGATAGAAGATGTAGAAGGGTTTGTTTGTTTTTAGAGTTTTGGTGAAATATATATTTTTGATATAAATGACACAAAGTGAGAAAAAAACATCCCCCACAAGAGATAAATCCAAACCCTAGTACATATTGGTGAAAAGGATGTAGTGCATAAGCAAAAAAACTTCAAACTAAAATCTCATGTACCTTATGAAAAATATGAGAAACAAGATCACATATCTAAATAGAGCATGCTGAGAGTGTTCCAATACCTATTTGTTTTCAAAAAATGGAATCCATTTGCCCATTCTACAACCCCAAAAGTGCAGAAAAGTGACCCCACTTTGATTGGAAAAAGTACAGTCAAACAACAAAATTGGAAAAAAATTCCAATACCACAAGGTTTGGCTTGGAACCATCTTTTTGATGCCTATTCTTTTCTTGAAAAAAAGACTCTGTATGCACAAGTTAGGAAGAAAAAACCAACCCACCCTAAAAAGGCAAGAGGCAGGCAGTCTGGTGGCAGGTCCGGGCGGAGGTGGCCCGTGGGCGGCGCTCCAGTGGTGGAGCGATGGAGGTGGGGTTGTAGTGGCTGGTGGGTGGCATAGGGGTGACTAGAGGTTGGTAGGGAAGAGCCAATGGGCAGGGGCCGGCCGACGGGGAAGGGTCGGCAGAGGTCGGGATTTGGCGATGCCGGAGGCCGACCAAAAAAAAAATGATTTTTTTAAAGAAACTTTGTCGATTTTTGTAAAAAGATGTTTGTTTTTTTGATATTTTTAAAAAATAATTTCAAAAAATCAAATTTTGGCCTGCATGCCATAAAAAGGGAAAAAAAAATTTCGAACTGCATGTCAGGGCCGTACGGCCTAGTACAGAACAAAAAATACCCTCGAAGGTTCAAGAGTCAAAGAAGGTCAAGTTTTAAATGACCATAGGGGTTTTTGGGCCTTCTGAGCATGATGGTGAGGTCCATTTAGGCCCAAAGTGCTTAGAAAAAAGCCTATCCCTAGGTGCACAAAAAAAACATCTGAAAAACGCCAGATCTGCTTCCAATGCAAAATAATCAAAACAAGAATAGGTAGCTGCAGGTCTAAAGCTTTGATACCATGTGAGAGTTGAGAAATACAACACCACATGAGCCCAAATGATCTCTACAAGCTGAATAAACCTGTTATAAGGAGAAGCAAGGAAGCAACAAAGAAAAACCAAATACACAAAAAATGCTCAAGATGAGAGCTCTATATTCACAAAAAAGTGTAATGTGATAATAATACAAAAGAAAAGATTCAACCTCTAATAGGTCAAGAAAACCCTAGGCTTGCACATAATAATTAATAAAAGAATTAATTTTTATGCACCTAATGTTAGCTTAAGTGTAAAAGAGATAAAGGGGAACTTAATTGATTAAACAAATGTCGTTTAATTAATCAAGTAAAGACCTGATTACTCTAACATCATTTGCATTGTATTTCATCTCCATTACATGAAAAATCATAAAAACAACAAAAAGAAAGCATATCATATAGTTAGAATCTCATTTCATTGCACATACATCAAATAGAACATAACGACATGCATCATGTAAATAAATGCATCCATAATATAAAACTGCATCATACAACAATAGGGTAATCGGGTAAGCTGCATCTCATATAAATAAAAAAGAATTGATATCCAATGTACACTGATATCACAAAAATATCAGAGATACATCACAAAATAAATCACAGGAACCATCAGTATCTCATCAAGGTGTATACAATATAACTAAAATGAATGATATCTCAATATATCAAGAGGGGCGATGCACTGAACTCTTGCTATACCACCTCTTTGCTAAAGCTATCAACAAACCACAGTTAATCGTATACTAGGGCATATTGGTCAACGAGGACAATCCACATCTATTAATCAAATCAAGCTTTTCCAAAGTCAAGCATGAGATCAACTGCCAAATCTTCAGGAATCTCTCCTGAGACTGAAGAACACCAACTTGTTCTCCTGTTATCACATCAAATCAATGTATCAGTTTTTATTATCAATCTATCTATCAATCAATTTCAAAAATTCCCAAAAATTTCAAAAATTGTGAAAAATCTTAAAATTTGAAAAATTTTCTGATTAATCTCTCGAGGGGGCATCCTCACATCCATCATCCAATAATCAGTGTTTGGGGCATCATATCAAACCAAAGCAGCAATGAGAAATTTTTCTTTGAACTGATGTGTTATCACACATCGCTTCAAAGAGGGGCAAAATGCATACACTAAAAATCGGTCTGGAGAATAGAATTAATTAAATACAAAAATATTTAATTAATGACATTTATTCCTCTACTATATAAATGAATTCAATAATTTATTTATATGGTTCATTTATTCTAATTCTTCCCTCTTTAACCATCTTCTTCCATTTTTCCCAATTAAATATGCAAATTAGTAAGTTTTCCCTCCCATTAAATTTGAATTTAATTACACAGTTCCTACTCCTAACCACCTAGCCTAACCACATGCTAATATAAATCACCCAATCCAACTAAGGGTTTAACAAATCCTATCCCCTCCAACTTCTTATCCTAACCATCTTTTGAGTGTCTACCCTCTCTTGGACACACGTGGCACTTATGCCAAATGTCTCTCATCTCCATGCCACTTGCCCCTTTGTTGGCATATGGTTGGAGATTATTTGCCACTTATCTCCTTATGATCGACAAGTGTCCATCTCCTCAACCTCCTTCCAACTTCTTCAATCTTGATCGTCAATTTATCCAGAATGAATCTGCATCATTGATTTTTGTCACCTCACCTCTGGTCATGACAATCCTATAAATACACCCTCTTTTGGCTATGAGAGGACCTTTTCTTTTAGAATCTTATCATTATCAACATTCTATTAGCATTTTTATTTTCAGCAATCATAGCCATAAGGTATTTTTGTTCACTTTTTTTTTTACCAGTGATATTTTGCATAGGGAATGGTTTATTTTTAGTTAGATTTAAAAAAATAAAATAAAAAATATACATATATATATAAACCATCACGTGGCAGGGTATACCCCACCACATGGGATGGTAGCATTTGCTACCATAAGGTAGCAGCACTACCATTTGGTAGTGACTGTTACTGTAGGGTAGTAGCACTACCTATGGTAGCAACACTACCAAAGGGTAGTGATTGCTACCATATGGTAGTAGCACTACCAAAAGGCAGTGACTGCGAGCATTCGGTAGCAGCCCTGCTTAATTCCCTCTTTGCTTGACATTGGAATTGTTGTTTAAA